>NW_025763579.1:1200000-1699874 GCF_020736505.1 Alternaria rosae
ACATTCGCAAGAATCTTCATGACTTGAGGCTCGAAGCCCATATCGAACATTCGATCAGCTTCATCAAGGACAACGTAAGTGATGCGGCGGAAAGAAAGCACTCGGCCTTGGTTGACGTTGGTCAGATCAATCATTCTGCCAGGAGTTGCACATAGGATGTGGATGCCACCACGCTTGATCATAGCAATTTGTTCAGAGATGGGCTGACCACCATAGGCACACTTGATGGTAACACCCGATGCCGCAAGGAATGGCTTGAGCTCGTTGACGATCTGCAATGCTAGCTCTCGGGTTGGGGCGAGAATCAGTCCGATAGGCCCATCAGTTGGCTTCAGTGGGCGTTGATCAAGGACATGACGAATCATAGGGATACCGAATGCAAGTGTCTTTCCAGAACCGGTCTTGGCAACTCCGATGAGATCTCTGCCAGAGAGGATTGCAGGTACACCTTGAGACTGGATACCTGTGGGCCTCTCGTAGCCGATCTTGGTAAAGACATCCATGGTAGCTTGCAGCAGGCCCATCTGCGCCCACTTGGTAACAGGGCGGGGAACGTCGTCAGGCTTGACCTTGATGCCGTCGAGCTCGTGGCGAAGATCTGCGACTTCCTCGGGTGTCATCTGTGCAACTTCGGAGGGCTCAGTGTAGAAGTCTTTCCTGAACGGTTCGTACTCAACTTTATCGTGGTTGACAGTAGGCACTTCCTTCTTCTTCTTTTTCTTAGCAGCGCGAAGTTCGTTAAGGTCCTCATGCTCGACGGAGGTCTCGACAGTCTCAAGCTCGTCAGCAAACATGGTCTGGCCCGAAGGAGCTCCGCGGCTTGGTTGTGGCTCAGTGAGATCGGCCATGAAGGCATCGAGAGGATCGACGTCATCTTCTTCGGCGCCTGCATTTTCGTCAACTTCCATCTTGTCGTCGGCAGGGGCTTCGACAGCAGTTGCCTCTTCCATGGCAGTGTCTTCTTGGTTCTCGTTGGCGATCTCAGCGCGACGCTTCTCAAGGCGAGCTTGAAGCTCCGCGTTGTTCTCGTCATCACTGCCGATGTCACTCATTGGAGAGTCCGCGTCGTCGCCGTCAGCTTCGGGCGAGGGCGCCTCGTTGGCGGTGAATTCGGGGAGAGCCTGTAGCTTGCGCTTCCGAGTCGGGCCCTCCTCATCGAGCAATGCCTTTCTGGAAGTTTCCTCCTCCTGCTCAGCAGCAGTCTTGGTCTTGAGACCGAACGAGCCAATGTTACCATTGCCCTTAACAATGGGAACGTCTGTAGGTGTAAGCTTGTGGTTCATAGGAAGAGGATTGGGGGTGAACATACTGCTAGCGTTGGTGACAGTCTTGCCCGCAGGCTTGGCCATGTCCAGAGGACGGGCTGCGGCGGAAGCATCCAGCCTGAAGGTCGACTTCTCGGGCTGCTTCTGCTTGACTTTCTCAGTAGCACTCTTCTGCGGAATGACTTTGGTCTTAGCGGTATCAACAAGCTTGGCCTCGGATGCCGGAGCTGGCGGGGGCGTCGCAGTAACTGACGGGGTTGCAGGTGCAGTGGCAGCTGGCGAAGCACCGGAGCCGGGCGTGTCGGTCTTCTCTTTGAGCAGGCGCTCGGCATTGAGCTTCTTCCACTCGGCCAGCTTCGCAGCGCGATCAGCCAGCTTGTCCTTGGCTTGTGTCTCGGGGTCTTTCTTCCTGTCGTCGCGCGAGGAATGATCTAGCCGATCGCGCCTGCTGTCGTCGCGTCTGCCGTCATCACGCCTCCAGCTGTCTGAGCCTGGTGCAGGTGTAGCAGATGAACGGGAACCAGGCCGGCGGGAAGTAGAGCGGCGACGCCTATCTCTATCACCGTCGCGGTCGCGCCTGTAGCTGTCTCCACGGTCGGCACGGTCTCCTCGGTCACGGGATCGGTCGCGGCGGCGAGGCGGGGAGCGCGAACGTCGTCGGTACGTGTCGCCGCGGTCGCGATCGCGACGGTCTGGCTCTCGGCGGTCGTCACGGCGGTCCCGTCGGTCACGGTCGTCTCTAAAGCGACCTTCGCCATAGCGGTCTCCACGATCTCCGCGGTCGCGGTCACGGTCGCGGCGCGGGGAGTGGCGCCTACGATCGTAATCAGTGTGGCGCGTCGCCATCGTGAGTCGGTGGAATTACTGCTGCAATCAGTCTGGTATGGTGTCTTGGCGTAGCAGATGCAGGTGGTGGTTGCAATTGCGTGGGGTAAACAGAGAATTGCGGAGTTTGCGACAAAGTTGCTGTACGTTCTCCGAGGATATCCTTGGCTGATGGTAGCCTGGCACGTGCGACGCGCTAAAACCGAAATCTTGGACGCTAGCGATAATTTTTGGGAAGTTGCGACAGTCCGCGGTGAACGTGAGGAGGAAACATCAAACGCCGAAAATGTCAGTCAACCCGCGCAAGAGAAAGGTAGTGACGCGTCCGGCGCCCGAGCCCAGTGACTCTGAGGGTGAATTGGCCGATGGACTGCTCGAGGGCATCCTGTCGCATTCCGAGGACGACTCGGACGACAGCCAAGATGAAGGCGCCGATACCGATGCTAGCAGTGTGATTGAGGGTCTTTCCGACGAAGATGAAGAGGAGGAGGAAGATAGCGATGCAGAGCAGATTCGTGAGGAAATGCGCAACTTGAATACCTCGGATGTTCCACTGCGCAAGAAGAAGGGTGTACCTACACACGAGATGGATCTGGACGTGGGTGGCGCAAATGGGGAACTGGACGACGATGAAGACCTGAAGCCCAACTACACTGTCACAACCGATGCGCACGGCAATACCCGCTACATCTACAAGGAAATCGATCCGGTCTACGAATCCGACGATTCTGACGCCGAAGCTACGAACACGATCGGCAACATCGATCTAAAGTACTATGATGAATACCCGCATATTGGCTACGATATCAACGGCAAGAAGATCATGCGCCCGGCGAAGGGAGAGGCGCTGGATGCGCTGTTGGACAGTATCGACATACCCAAGGGCTGGACAGGCTTGACGGATCCCCAGACAGGAAAGCCACTAAATCTGTCGCCCGAGGAGCTGGATGTGCTCAAGAGGCTCACAAGGAACGAGATTGTGGAAGATGGTTACGACCCATACCCAGAGATGGTCGCCTACTTCTCTGGCGTCAACACGGAGATCATGCCGCTCAGCGCTGCACCAGAGCCTAAGCGACGATTCATTCCTTCCAAGCACGAAGCGAAGCGCGTCATGAAAATCGTCAAGGCGATTAGAGAAGGCCGCATCAAGCCATACAAGGCACCCGAGGAGCAGGAAGAAGAGCAGGACGTTTTCACCTTTGACGTATGGGCGGACGAGAAGCCCCGGCCTGACAACACGATGCACATTCCCGCCCCAAAGCTACCACCGCCTGGCTATGAAGCGAGTTACCACCCGCCGCCCGAGTACCTACCGGATAAGGTTGAGGAGCAGAAGTGGTTGGAGCAAGACGACGAGGAGCGGGAGACGGACTTCCTGCCCAAGAACTACGATGCGCTGCGCAAGGTTCCTGGTTACGAGACATTCGTCAAGGAACGATTTGAGCGAAGTTTGGATCTTTACTTGGCTCCTCGTATCCGGAGAAATCGACTCAACATCGACCCTGAATCACTGCTACCTAAGCTACCGAACCCAGAAGAGCTCAAGCCTTTCCCGACTACCTGCGCAGCGATATACCGCGGACAAGAAGGACGCGTTCGCTGCGTTTCCGTCGATCCCAACGGTATCTTTGTTGCGAGTGGAGGTGACGACGGCTATGTGAGGGTCTGGGAGCTGTTGACAGGTCGCCAGGTCTGGAACGCAAAGCTATCAGATGAGGAGGCTGTGGACGCAGTACAATGGAGACCCACCAAGGAGACATCCGTAGTGGCTGCTGCTTGTGGAGAGAACGTCTACCTCATCGTACCCTTCACGCTTCTTTCACCGGACGTAGAGCAAGCCAGTCGCGAGGTCCTCGACGCTGGTTGGGGTTACGCAGCTTCGAAGCCCACCACAACAGCATTTGGCGAAGCACCCAAAGCAGCACCAGGCAAGTGGAGCCGTCCCGGCGCTCGTCTGGAGAACAAGGGCGTCCTCGTCCAGATCGAAGTTCGAGCAGCTGTCAAAATCGTCAACTGGCACCGGAGAGGAGACTACTTCGCCACGGTATCGCCCCGCGGTCAAAGCACAGCAGTAGCCATTCACACCGTCTCGAAACACCTCACTCAACTGCCCTTCCGCCGCCTCAAGGGAATCGCGCAAACCGCACAATTCCACCCCTCCAAAGCCATCTTCTTCGTCGCCACCCGCAACACCATCCGCAGCTACGATCTCGCCAAGCAGGAACTCGTCAAGATCCTGCAACCAGGTGCTAAATGGATCTCATCCATCGACGTGCATCCCGGTGGTGACAACATCATCGTCGGAACATACGACAAGGTAAATTCTCCACATACCGTAACAATACTAGAACATATACTAACTTCCCATCCAGCGCCTCCTCTGGCACGACCTCGACCTCTCCAACAAACCCTACAAAACCCTCCGTTTCCACAAGGAAGCCATTCGTTCAGTACGCTTCCACCAAGGTGGTCTCCCTCTCTTCGCCGATACCTCCGACGACGGTACTATCCAGATTTTCCACGGAAAGGTCGTGGGTGACCTCATGGAGAACGCTACGATCGTTCCTTTGAAGGTACTGCGCGGACACAAGGTCAAGAGCAGGCTGGGTGTTATGGGTCTGGATTGGCATCCTAGAGAGCCGTGGTGTGTGTCGGCTGGTGCGGATGGAACGTTGAGGCTGTGGAGTTAGATAATCATCGGCTTTCTGAGAAATCATGTTGCATTCGCATGGCGTTGGAGTGATTACGGAAAATGTAACAGTTCCATGCTTTTGTCTCAATGTTGTGCTCTTTGGTTTACTTGTGGCCTGCTAGTGGCAACGATGCATGCAACGGTCTACTGTTGGTTGTACTGCCTGAGAAGGTCAGGCTCAGGGATGTTGCGAACTCGAGCTCTTCGTCCATGACCTGATCACCCGAAGCATACCAGGTTATACGTCATCGTGCATGAGAGCCAACTGCCACAGCGCAAAACCACATGTCACCTTCTGACAGTACCTGCCCATTCTCAGCCTTGCCTCTTCCTTGAGGCTTCATATCCTAACCTCTTAGTAGCTATTCCTACCCCAATCCATTGCACATCCTCTGCCGCCTCCACATAACCCGCTCATCATGGCTTCGTCCACTCCATCCAGCCCGCTCCTGCGTCTACCAAAAGAACTGCGTTATGAAATCTACGACCTCCTCTGTCGCCAGGAACCCAAAAGCTTCCCGTTTCCAGTCCCACAATCGATGCTAATCTCCTTTATCGACCAAAGAGCCCCACCAACAGATCTATCTATGACATGTCGCTTCCTCTGCGACGAAACCCGCTCCTACTTCTATTCAAAAGTCACCTTGGCCTTCCATTCGACGTCCCGCGAGCGCAGTTTCCCCCTGAACGAAACAATGGACCCAATCATACTCCGCGCCATCCAGAACGTGAGGAAGATCCGCATAAGGGTGAATTGGAGTCACCTCCATGAAAGCAATATAATCCGTAAAGACAAAGTGCCGTATCAGACGATCGGGTGGCTTGCAGATCTAGTCGACTTGCTCCTGAGAGAGGCGGAGATGTTGGAGGTTGTCACGCTGTGTGTATACAGCGAGATGTCGAGTGCGGTGGGTTGGGAGCTGAAGGCATGGATACTGAAGCCGCTGGAGAGGCTTGCTGGGAGGGTAAGGTGGAGGCTGGGTGATGTTATGGCTACACAGGAAGATGAGGCTGCGTTGAAAGAACAGCTTATTGCATACTTGGAAGAGCTAAACGGGGGTGCGGCGCTGGTCGTAGAGCCAGACCGAGACCCTCAGCCGGTAGATAGCTGCTGCACGTCATGACAAGTCTGGCAGATACTGAATGGCTAGATGCAAGAAGGATTGGTCGCAATAATGAACAGTTTGATCGCAAAGGGGGAATGCGTATTCGCTGTAGAGCTGTGTGGGCGAGAAATTCTACATTACCTAGGTTGCCCTGATAACACAAAGTTGCGGACTATGTGATCTGTCTATATACCCCATGGTTGTTCGAAGTCTTTACCTAGCCTCAAGACTTCATGGTGAGGAATTTCAAGCTAGCAAGCGCCTCACGTATCGTCTCAGTTGCACCTTTCGTGTGGTCTGTTCCAGTGTCTATCTACCGCCTCCAGATGTCACTGTCTGTCCGCTCTCTCGTGCACTCAGTGACTCACTTCACATCTCTTACTTTGCTCATCAACGCAAGACTTCCATTTTTATGCACGTGTACAGTCTTTCTTATTCTATTGTTCGCATTCGGTGTCACTGATCGCACGTCACAAGATTCGTGATCGTACGTACTCTCACATCAAATCAGCGTGACCGACCGATCCTCTGGAGCTTTCTCGCCTTCGGCCTGCCTTAGCAAGCCAATCAGGACGTCGTCGTCGTAAAGCGCACTCTTGGTCTGTGCTTCTTGGTGTTTTCGCGCTCCCAAAGCTGCCTTCACCTGCGCCTTCACCTCACCAGATTAGGCCATATCACACGCCTGGAACATTCTCCAGGCAGCAAACTACCCACAGATCACGCCAGTCACTTGAAATTTGGACGCACTAGCGCAGACTGCCGGTGATCTGCCGGTTCACCCTCTGTCTATATAAACCCCCTTCCCCCCGCCTCTCACCCTCTTACTCCCCACTCGCTCACTCTCCCGACAACTCAAGTTTACTATACTCAGCAAATTTCAGTATCGTGGTCGCATTCTTCAAGTAAGTTCTTCTCTCTCCTTCCTTCACTTCACTTCAGGTTTGGCTGACACTTTTAGACATTGGCCTTTACTCATGGTGTATGACATCATCTATCAACAATCATCATGAGTAACAACAACTTCAACCCTTTCTCACTCGTCCGTCGACAGTCAACATGACTTCACTTCACTTCCATCTTTCAGCCTCGCCTTCAACATCACCTCCTCGCATGCCTCACACCTACCCGCCTCGGTCAAAACTGCCTACCTCACTTCGATTCGACCTTCATCTATCTTGATACCCATGTCATCTTCGGTCTTCCCCATTAGCACATCGAACCAGCATCGTCTTACTACATCGGCTCATTGCCTCTACTCATCGACATGCACTACCGCCGACAGCACCGCGGCACAGGCATCAACCTCTCTGGCACCGGCTCGATTTCCCTTTGGCTTTCGACAGTCTGACGCCACTCCCGATCGTATGCGCGTCGCGAAAGTCAAGTTGTGGCATAGGGATGCATGACAAGGCTGCATGGTTGGCCCTTGAGTTGGTAGCGGTCTGGATCAGAAGGACTGGCAAGAGTGAAGGATCGGTGGTGTTAGGTTCAGCCACTGTCACTGTTGGACACGTTCACATCGGATATTGAAGCCATCTCGAGAGTGCCTCGAGACAACAAGGTTGGAGGATAGACAGTCAATGGCGCTTGCGCTACACTGGGCCTCTTGTTGTTCTCTTGAGTGTCTTCGGACCCCAGGATGGTTGATCATCTTATCTGAACCGGATGGCGGCTTCTTAGAAGTTCAGGTCAATTCTGGGGATGATAGTGTGGTGTCGGCAATTTCGACGAGCACTATTCTTGACATTACTGCTGGTGAGCCCTGGGTTGGTGGATGGTTGGACTTGATGGGATTTGGTGGCGGTGGTGGTTGGGTGACTCAACGGGTGGTAGGATGGTACAAGGACTTGGTGGTGTTTGGATGTCTTCTGGGTTGGCTGGATGGAACATGGACTTCTTGTATGGGTTTCAACTCCAGGGTTTCAACGGTGGTATTGGTTAAGCTTAGCTGGCATCCTTGGGTCCTCAAATCAACCAACGTTGCCATTACATCTTGTTCACTTCTCGACTTCATACTTGTTTGGCTTCTCAAGTTCTTAGATTATTACCTTTCTAACTCCTTAACACCTTAAGTTCTTAATTTCTTGCCTTCTTGCCTTCACACCTCCTACCTTATGCATTCTACATCGCCGGTGTCTCTATCACATTCTACAGATTTTGTTAGTGCTACCTTCGAAGAACTTAGCATTCCTTGCTGTTGAAGCCTAAAGTAGATAATTTAATATACAACTTAGGCAAAGACGTGCGCCACAGCATGTACTTAATCTCTTATATCTCTCTTAACCTTCCTTAGGTGGCATTCTTCTCTGTAAGAAAGAGTGTAGGCGCTACACAGCAGGTAAAACTTCTACAGCGCGTGCATGTGCAAAGCAGGAGATATGTACCAAGCAACTAATGCAAGCATCGCACCTTCTATCATCAATTCTCTCTCTCAACTCGCTAGTCTAGACTTGTGCTCTCTCTCCTCCTTCTTCCAGCGCGCCGCTCTCTTACACACGCCATATACTCCGTATCCTCAGCTACCAACCCACCCATGCCCATCGCCCTCCACTCTCCCTCCAACGCCTTCTCCGCATACGCCATCCTACTCTCTTCCGAGCGCATACTACCCGGCGTTTTCTTCTTCTCCTTCCCCAGCACCTCCTCCTCGCCGCGCGCCGGGTCCGAACACACGTACCATCCCACTATGGGCTCGTACTGGATACGCAAATGTTTGACAATGCGGTCGTGTTTCGCGCGGCGGTTGCGCATATACGCTTCGTCTTGCGCTGCATCGCCGAGCTGGAATCGTATTTGCGCGGCGCGGGCGCGGACATCGGGGGCGGAGAGCATGATACATGCGGCGCCCATGATGGGGTACGGTGCTGTTACCAAAGGAGGAAGATCGAGGTGCAACGGTGACGGGGTGAACAGGTCAAGTTTAGAGAGTTGGGTGGATTGCATGGCTTGCGTCATTGTCTTGGATGTGTTAGCATTACTGTGTGTAGGTAGGGGTGGCGATGCATGGGAGGGATGTACCATCTTCTCGAATTCTTGCTTATCGCATTTCAGGCAACACGCGATGCTCTTGTATAGACACGCTTTCCGCTGTGTCTTCTTCTTGCAGAAGTAACATATTTCGCCTAGCCATTTTCGGCGGCACGTGTAGATGCGCGTGTTCTTCGGTAGGACGATGTCGGCATGGCGTTTGAGAAGGTTGCGCGCGTATTCTTCGACTATGGCGTTGAGATGTTTGTTTGTTGCGGCGAGCGTGTTGAGAGGGTAGGTGGAGAGGGTGGGATTGAGGTTTGGCTCGGTGTAGGAGAGTATGCTGAAGAGAATCTCCGGTGGGAGACTGGTGAGATCCGGCATCTTGGGTGGTGTTGTTGCGCGACAATCTGGGGAGTTTCTGGTGTTGCGACGACATCACTCCCAGCGGCTTTAGGCGGCGGGGTTAAGCTAGTCGTGTCGCACGATGATGCGCATCGTCGAGCGCATTTCTATCACCTCACAACGACTGTCGATATTCGTGAGTTGCTTGAGGAAGAAGTCGTCAATCCAGCATGTATTGCCGATCACCTTCGCCCTTTTGTAGGCCATTCATGCCCATCTGCCACGTCAACATGCCTAAGATGCACCGAGCATGGCCGAGCGCGAACCTTTCAGAAGTACGGTCGGACTCTCCTGAATGTCGCCTATCACTGTCTCAGCGATGACTGGCTATTGGGTTCCGCTGAGGGCATAGGAAGATGTAGGAACTGTTGTTGTATAAGTGGAGACGATTTCGAAGCCAGTAAGGTCCATTGCCAGCTCTCCCTCATACCTGGAATTCACACAGCTTCATGCCAGATACCGCCGGATACTTCAGCTCGATACGATTAATTATGTCACACACATATACCCTCTCAGCCCATCCAACGGTCACCCGCAAGAGATTTAGTGCCACCCACGGGCCTGGACATAACGAGAGTGTGCTCGAATAGACGTACCTCTTAGCGGGTTTGACCGTGCTCATAATTAGCCCTACCCACTGATTCTACCGTTGTGGGACAAGGCGGCGTTGAGCTGCATCATGAGAACGACAACGCGCTATGGTCAACTTGGCTGGTACCAGTGCTCGGATCAAGACGAGTAAGATTACATGAAGGAATGGAGGATCCAATCAAGGCTTTGCGCCGTTGTGCTGCTGATGCTGCATGCAAGGAGCTCCTTCTCAGGCACTCACGTCGGCAAAGGTAGGCGGAGAGCATGCCTCCAGCTTACTATAGTCAAGCGAGCGAGCCCGAGGTACTGGGTACGAAGCCCTACTGTCTGGTCAATGTGGCTCAACGGCTGGGGAACAGGAGTCGGTTAGGCTAGTTTCGATGGTAGGGCAGAAAGACGGCCGCTTTACTCCCCATATACCCTATTATGACCCCGTCAGCTCGTATAGTGGAGAGCCACATGGCGCTGCCATCCCACGCGAATTCCAATTTAGACTCAAGTTGCATCACCCACGGGATGGAGGCATCGGCGCTCCTCACTACGTTCATATCCTCAATTGGTAGAGTTGCTATCACCTGTCTTTGGCCCTCCATTGGCTCTTCCCGTTTTCAGCCTTGGTGTCACGAGACACGATCAACTTGCATCTCGCAACAATGATTGGATATACTCCGCCTTGTCAACGGTCTCCTTGTCGGTCCACAAAACCTTGCAGATTTCCGGGTGGGCCAACGAAGCGCGGCAGAAGCAGCCTAGTTTACCAATCGGCTGGGAACCTGCACGGAGCCTCCCTCGCGGCTCGGACCATCATCCATCAGCACGCTGCCGAGTTTCGAGAAAGCTTTGCAAGCATCACGGATGAAATTTACCTATTGTGCAAGCGTGTTACAAGTGAAGGCGGGCCAATGGGCGCCTGACCAATCAGATAAATCTCCTAGCCAACAAGTCTGCCTACGCCCTTCCCGCATGCGCAGACTACTCATGTGCGCAAAGAATTGTCTCGATTCGATTTGCCACATATCGGCATCTACCCTGACTGGCGCGACACCAAAAGGGCCGACTCCCTTCCTGGAGAACTCATGCCTCCACTATAGCGTTCCCGCGGGACGAGACCCGCTGTCTATCGTGAGTCAGACCGCCAGTGGTTCGATTGAACAAGTCCTAGAGAACGAAAGCTAGAAAATGTATGGCACACGCCCCTTCTGGAGGCGGCCCGCATGCTTCGGGGGCACAGGGCGCATGGTGCCTGGATGCCTGGGGCAACAACAGGGTCCGCGAGGATTGAGGTGAATGATGGAAGGACTACTGGATATGTCCCTCTCTTCTTAAATCGCCTCTGCGCCCACAATCATTCATTGTCTTCCGCTTTCCATGCTCACACCTCAACTGACCATCAGGCCCTTTCTTCATCCGTCTTCGTTTAACATCAACCTGATCCCGCATCAAGTGACTAGGCCAAAAGCCATCGACGTATCACACGCCCTTGTATCTAATCACATTCTTCAGCCGCTTTCTTGTGATCTAGGCTATCCCTTCCTTTCCTTGACTCCGCTTTCAGGAGTCACTCGCTGCACACAGCCTCTTCACATCTCACTAGTCTACTCAAGACAAGATGAGCGGCTCACAGTATCGCCCAGGCGGTAGCTCTGGCGGATCAGGCTACAATGGCGGCGGTGGAGGTAACAGCAGTTCTTGCAATCACTCGCACACGAACGTAAGATAGTTTGACTGTCTATTGAAGCTCGCCGCTGACAAGACGCAGTCTACTTGGAGAGGAGGCGCGTCTACCTCATCTACACAAAGCAATAGCTACGACCCAAACAACGATTCTGTCTACGCACGAGTGTCTCGCCCATTGTACCCGAACGGCGCGGCAAACGACTACGCTGCGTACACCGCACCTCCTGCTCCAAGACCCCAAGTTCAGCAAGCTCGCGCCTATACCACCCCACATCAGTTTGAGACGGGCCACTCGTCCTCTCACTTGCCTGTATTCCCTTACCAATCATCCGAGAGCGACTTTTACTCGTCGCCGCCGCCTCACGCGTCTTCCTCGACAGGTCACCGTACGCAACCGGAGCAGGGACAGTATCCGTACCAGTCTCCCAGTGGCGGTGCTCATCCGATTCAGACTGCGCAACAGCGCTCCGGGCCCTACGAAGCCATTGGCTACATCAGACGGGACGGAGCGGTGTACGATAAGGATGAAGTATATGAGGAGTACAGGCCATATGCCCATCAACGTGGACAGCAACAATATTACGAAAGTAACTGACTATCGCAATAAATGACAGCACGACGGTATGATATGGGATGAGAAGAGAACTGGTTTCCTTATATTTATGTCTATGGTTGTTGAGGGCACTGGGGGGCCGGCTGAGGTTCCAGCCCCAGGCGTCTATCTTTTCGGCAGTCATCTTTGGATTCACCTCAGCCTACTATGCTGGCGCTTGATGTATTACTTCTTACGCATGATGATGTTGGAGGATTTTCCCTCCAGCCTCGTTGGCTGCTACACTTTCTTACTTTCAGCTGCTGCCTATCTTTTCGTCTAGACTGTCTGGCACAGTCGTTGTTTCGTTATACCCTATACACGGTTTTTTGCAGCGTATTAGCAAGCAGGTAGTTTGGAGTTTGGTATGCATTCTTGATTTAAATTCCCTCAAGGTGAACTTCGATTTCTCCTCTTCCCGCCTTGAATGTGGTGGTGTTCTTGCGTTCCCATCTCCATCCTGAACCACTTCCGAGCTTCCGTTGAGCCGCATACTGCTCACAAAGTTGCCCGTCCGTGAGGTTGACACGCTTGCTGCTCACCGGAATGCCGACCTAGCTCTTGACAACGTCGCTTACACTCACCGGAATTTAGTCGCCGAGCAGGACTCGGTGACCGGAAACGCATGCATGGAGAAGTGAAACATATTGCCCATCTGGGCTTGGTCTCAATATTAGGAGATGAGGACTGTCGTGTGTTGGAGCTCCAAGAGCCAGTTGATTGTCGAAGGACTCAGGCGCTTATGCAATGAAGTACAGTCCTCCATGAAGGCGTCGATGTGACGCGCGTGCAGAAGTTGAGGACTCGTCCAGCTCATCTCACGTTTCATTTGAAGTTATTGCGATTGACCAAGGAGGTTTATGTCCGTAGACATCCGTGTCGTTGTCCTGCACTGCGACGATCATACCGCAGGGTTCTTTCGTGCTATAGTTGCGGAGCATTCTTCTAATCTGTCGGCAGGTGAGTGCCTCAACTTTTTGCATGCATCGCTCTTACCGATCAGAAGCAATAGAGCGGGGCCAGTCGCTGTCAAGATGGAGGCATGCCACGCAGTGAGCAAAGTGGGGGACTTGGCCGTAAGCCCAATCAAGATTCCATGCGGCTCTGAGGCTACAAGGCAACGGGACCCGAGTGAGAGAAGGGCACATATACTATGGACGCTTAATGCCAGTCGGAGAATGCGTCGTGCGATGGAGATTACCAGTCATTGGCATCCAAGGGAGGGTGATTGAGGGCGCACGGAGGGCTCACGAAGGGCACGGTGGATGCTGCGATGTGGATCCTGCGGTGGGAGGACGGTTCACCAGAACGAGGCGCAAGCTGCAGGCCACGACTCATTCCATGCGGCTCTAGTTGGAGTTACACCTGCGCAAGCAGGGTCGTGCCTATTAGATCACCGTCAGATGTCGTACGGTGTACGGTGGGCCGGCCCAATATCCGGGTTGAGGGTGCGATTGCACTGATTGGTCGTGATAGTTGATTCCAAGCTCTGATAAGCCTGTCGGCTAGTTCCGACACCTCTGCATGATGATCGCGCAGTGCATCCGCACAAAAGCATTGTTGAACAAGATTGTTGCGCTGGCGTCGGCTTCGGCTGACTCGACATGAGACGGGCGCGGGTAGTGACGTGATCTTGACGTGCTTGGCAAGCGATTGGCACGGAACGCATCGCACTAGCGCGCGTCAAGCGTGTTCCCCCGCTTTTGACGTGCCAGGGCTGGGACGTCGTAGCAAAGGAGCCCTCGCGATCTCGTCTTCGTTTCGGCATCTTTTGCGAGCTTTGCTTCACCCTTCGATTCGGAGGACTTCGCGCGCTAACAGTGTGCAGTCGGGCAGCAATGGAGGACATCTGGCGGCCGCCTACAACATGCGTAAGATACCACCTGAGCATTGCCTAGATGGCGTTAGGGCTGAAGCTCGATTCGGGTTGGCTTTCCTGCATGCGGACGGGGGAATCACTACCGTGCAGTTAGATGCATACCGCACTGATCGCTCTAGGTCTTGTCATGGGCTGCAACTAGAGGGGGGGTACGCTCGTGCCGTCTGCCTCCTTCCAGCTGACTCGTGCCCTCGCCATTTGGCCCAGCCGTTCATGCTTGGTGTTGAGCACGACGTGGCGCTTGGAGCACACACGGAAGTTTCGTGAAGCGCCGCTTCGATGATTGGCGTCTCGACCAATACCCAAAGTGCGCGATTTGGAAAGATGCTGGTTCGCTGGGGGCCTGATGAGTCGGCGTGACTGGTGACTGAGCGTGTAGTACGTATCCCCGATGTCTGAGATCTGTTGAGACTACAGGCTTGCCTGGCGATTATCAAAGCCGGTAAACTCACCGGTCCGCGGTCGCTACAGCACCCTCAATGTGGCTCAGACTCTCTCCCTCGAGGCAGATTCCCAAGGCAGATTCTGAGAGTTCCTGCCCTGTAATATTTTCTTGAGTTGGCATTCCGTCGGCCCCATCTCTGCGGCTGTGCTGTTGCAAGAGAATAGTTTCGAAGGCCGAGCATCAGGTGGATATATCTGAAGCTATGCCTCTAACTTTCTTGACGAAGTTTGCACTTCCACAGTCTCGATCGTATCTTTCGTTGTTCTACCGACAAGAGCCGCATCTTTGCCGACTCGCTTTCGACGACCAATCAACCCCCACGCCCGCCATGGAAACGGGCTCACAACACAGCATGTTCCTCCTGGACTCTCAAATTCGCCAGCGAACAACATGCCAAAGCAGTTGGCACACTTCTTCCGAGACGCATGCTCTATTGCCCGCCGCCGGTGTCCAGGGATAGCCCCGCTTCACTTTCCGAGATTTAGCGTCATGCTTGCTGCCCGCCTCTTGTTTTGCATTACGGTGAAGGCAAAGCCCTTTTCGACTTTGACCGACAATCCTATTCCTCCACATCGGAACCAATGATTGGCATCGCCCTTTTTCTTGCCATGTGTAGGCTCGTCGACGTAGCCAATGGATCTCCGCCAGCTGGACGGCCCGAGACATCCAAAGACCTCAGGCAACAAGGATAGATGAACGTTTCATCTGTACCCAATACCTCGATGCCGATAGTATTGGAGCTAGAGCGCGCTCTAGTCTCAGCCCTTGCTTGAGTTGTCCACATGCTCGCGCACATACAGTACAGTTCAGGGTTTCTTAGTGCGACGCAGAGTCCTCCGAACTTCTCGCCTTCTTTTTATGTTTCGAGATCGAGACCGCTGCCAGCATCATGGTGTATCGGGCTCTCGAATGGTCCCTCCGCTAGAATCGAGCTTCCGGGTTGGAGGCATTCGTCGCGCCGCCGGCTCATAACGCGCGGTCCTGTTGGCAGTCAGCAGTCCTCAAGGAACTTACATAGTTCCTCCTGGCCATGACGTCTGCATGCACTTGGAGTCGATAAAGTCCTTCAGTACTGCGGAGGCTCTTTGCCACATAATTTCGAGAAAGCCCCCGCGTTCCGAATATGCTCATTCACATCGAGACGAAGCGTCGCTGGAACATTACGTACGTGAGTCCGAGATCCCTTCATTGGCTATTGTTCCAGCTGAGGTGCGCTGTACTGATTGAGTTCCAGCATCTCGACATCTCGGCATAGTTTGGCTGACAAGACGACGACGCCAAGCACATGTTCATGTGCTTGCACCCGCTCAACCACCGCTGTGCCAGTCAACGACGCCAAAGGCTCATCGATCCCTAGTCATTCAAGGGACCCTAGCGGGGACTACTCGCCTTCCCGTAGTAGTACCACAGTCTTCAGGTGCCGAACGTTCTTACGAAAGCTCCGTCGGCTCTCGGTACGAACTTGCCGGATGGATCCCCGACAGGATGCGGAAGTCGTTCAAGAGGAGGCTCCTCCACCTTATGGATATTCGTACGGACATGAACTTCCTGCAACGCCGCTCCACGAACTTTCAGACAGGCTTATGCTCGCCCCAGAGCTTGAAGGGGATCATGCGTTTGCTGAGCTAGGAGGCCTCGAAGAGCAAATCAACGACGATTCTCTCGACCTTGAAATGAGTCACGCGTTATACTCAGATTTGAGCGAGAGCGATGAGTGCGGTGCGGCCGCCGCGCCACAGCCACCCCTAATTGCCGAAGCGACAATGTTACTCTGGAACTTGAACACCCAGTACCACTTTGCTCCAGCACCCAGTATGACCAGTGGGAGGCAATCTCACAAGTCGTCGTCGTCGTCGTCGTCGTCTTCGTCGCCCGTATCGCCTGTCACACCCAACATCAACGGCATTTGCACCGCTCAGCTCCATTTAAATCCCGATCGTACGGCTAGTATTGTATCGCCACTTGAAGGTTGCCCGCCCAGCGATATCTATTGGCCAAATTCAATTCAGATGGACACAGACTGGAGTAATCATTCGCATGCCAGTCTTCCTATGCTGTTGGTAGCAAGTCCCGTGGAGTCTTTCCGCGATGACGCACACCAACAAGCAAAACGCTTCGAAGTTCGGCAGGATGATTATCTGCAATCTCCGACATTGTTCGATCTTACGAACACTGAGTCATATATTCCCGTTTTCTCATCACCAATTTTGTCAGGCCACTCCTTGCTAGAGCTTCGTTCGCATCGGCATGACGCAACTGGTCTTCGCTTCGGTACTTACGAACGCTCTGATGACCAGGAATGGCAATTTTGTGGTGGATATGAACGACATACTACCAGGGATAAAGACATCAAACATCCGGAATCTGCGGCTGACCAACCGGGATCCCTAGAGTACGCCGATCGCTTCGGAAGAATTCAGAGACCGTCGACCAACTACATTGAACTGGAAGACCATCAAGACCCTCAATTTTGCGAGGCGCCGGAACAAAACGAGGACGATTCTGCTCTAGCGCACTGTGATAAGTGCGGCAAATCATTTCGTGGCAGGTAAGCTTTGCCCTCTCGGAACTCGCTCATGCGTAGGTATTGACTTGACTACAGGTATCGGAAAGGCAACCTGCGACGGCATAACATTGCCTTCCATGGCCCACTCGCCCTCGCCGTCAGGTCCACATGCCGCGTTTGCAAACGGGCTTACAAGCGGGCGGATGCGACCCGTAAACACGAATGGAAGAAGCACCGTATGCTGGACGCAATGCCCAAGAAGCGAGCGAAATAGTGGCGCCAATCGCTGCGATAATGATCGACTGCAACGATGGATATCTTGCAGTGCAGATCGAGAGCTGGGGTCTCTCCCACCCTGGTGGTATGAATAGCTGCTTGCGGCATCTTCTCTTTTCTCTCCTCGGGGCGCACTAGTTGTTCTCTTACTGCGCTGGAGCGCTCTCAATGTATACTAGCGCAAAAGCGCGTCTTCGACTTCATAACTAGAAGTGTAATGATCACGATGTAACTCAGGATGTACCTAACCAATCATGTGGTCACAATGACATCAGAATCTGACCTGCCCGGAAGGAGCCTGGTAGGAGCCCCATACCTAGTATTCCAAGATCTGGGGCAGGCCAAGTCAGACTACGGAGATGACGACTGAAGAGGCATGCGGCTCTGCGGAGATATCAACCAGTGCGGTTAAAGCCAACATAATGAAAAATGGCGTGAGCTCGATTAGGCGCCCCATCTGCCATGTCGGGTACCAGATGCAGGTGTTAAAGCAGCTCCGCGTAGCACCTAGCAATGTTGCTAACGTCTGGCAGTCCCACGTGGCGGCGCTTGCAGACCCTCGCCCGTCCAGCCCCATGATCCCAGCAAAGCCAGTGAGACCAACAAAGCTTCGCCGTTTTGTCATCTTTCGGTACTAGGGGCGCATCGGATGACTGCCATTGGCCACTTGCGCTGCGGTGCCGTTGTATCCGTGGCCGTGGACGCTGAAGAGGGCGGAAACGACAGATCACATGTATACTGTAGACCGTCTCACTGGGCTCCGATAGGTATGCTTTCGAGTCCCCCTAGTGATTTGAGTTCAGTCGGTCCGGCAAAGTACCCGTACTTGATTAATGGTATACACAGTTGGTCCGATAGGCTGCTGATGGGCAAGCCTGAGCCGGCTCTTGAGGCTGACACATTCCCCATTCCATGGGACGGGGAGCTGTCAGAAGGATGAGTACTAAAATAACCGTCGCGCTTCGTACTGATGATGCCAACGCATCCACCGCTTCCAAATCACCAGCGATCACCATAGCGGATGATACGCACATGCCACATGTGAAGCTTTCACCGCCGCGCAGGCGGAGTCATAGAGTCGATACTTCGAACACGCGTGATGTGTAATGGATCGTCCAGGAGGGAGGGCGGACGCCGATCATAGCATATGCAAGATGGCTGTTTGGGCTTGTTACCAAGCTTCGCGGCTGACAGATCTCGGAGCTAGTAGCTACACAAGTAGAGTCATCCTATTTGGCAAGGACGCTGCGGAGATCTCGATTCCGTGGTTCTGTATCAAGCGACTTTGCGCGCATGCAGGGCGAGGTAGAATCCCGCATCACCACCCTTTCTAGTGAATGGTACCCTTCAAATTGGATGGAATGTGCAGGAGGGCGGATTCTCATGATTTGCACCGGATAAATAGCCAGCCCTCTAGAGCGGAGTATCCCTGCAACGGGGCGTATTCCTTCACCTTGCAGTAGAAGCTACCACAGATATGGCAAGTGATCCTGGAGTTAGTGTGACGGAAAGTCTCGCCAAAGCACCTGAGCAGTAGTAGTGCTGCCCTATGCCAGCCCTCCCAGCTGGACAGGCGCCGTACGTTAGCAGTAGAAGGCTATGCAGTCTGCGTTTCGGAGACTGGGAACCTGACTCCTCCAATCATTGTAGATGAATTCCTCAGATGGGTTCAGTAGAGCGCTTTGGTATGCTGGTCAGGAATCTGGGAAGTTCTCGCGCCAAAGATTGAAGGACAATGATGGTGATCTCTCCGGAGCTGTGATCGTCATGCCACAACAGGATGGGCTGCACAGGGGCGCGGATGCTATGCGCCAGCGGCTTGACGACGAAGGCAAGGCCTCATCCGTTGATGTGGCTAGAGTGGCAATGTCCACCCAGTCTCGCGCGGTGGACTACTGGGCTGCAAACCTTGGAATGCGCGGGGCAAAGTAACAGTCACCGGGTGGTCTATTTCCAATTGTGCCGAAGCCGTGTCGCACCGGCCCGCCTGCCCACAGAAATCCAACGCTATAATGAGATGCCTGAGCTCTTCACGGAGGTGGTAGTATACCGTCTTCCTATTGGTACGCGCAGAGCCTCATCACGTGATGATAAACGGGGCACAGAGATAGGCCCGGGCGCTATCCACGCTTAATTCCCACTTTGAAGATGGCGCGATGGAAACGCACTGTGTGCACACTCGTAGCTGCATGCGGGGCCGAGGCAACTGCATGACGTTTTCGCTTGTTGGACTCAACACCCAGTTCGCAGGAGCGATGACCTGCCATGGAGCAAGTTCTCGTGGATATAGCCTAAGCAGTGGAAATATAGCTTCCGAGGTCACTTGGGCAGCATCGCAGGGAGCGGAAGCATCGTAGAGACGCCCTATGTGTCCAGGAAAGCTCAACCACAATGTTTGCTGGCTAGCTATTGTTCCATTGTATTTGCCAGGCGCCAAGTCCTACTTGCATTAGCATGCTCAGCTCACATGGTGACACGGCATTCTATGTTAATGAATGGCAGTCGTTGTTGGCCCGTTTGTCCAGCAATGAGTGTTGGGTGCGTCTGCAGCTGAGCACAGGCGGCAGGCGGTCGTTTTTCGTTTTGGCAACGCTCACATCTCACAGATTGAACGCTGGGTGTGATAGCACTGCTCAACTGAGCCTGCACCCCCTCTATCTGCTACCAGAAGAAGCTTTCCTGTCCAATGGTGTGTAGGAATCATGCTCTGCACGTTGCGCGCAACGCGTGCCAGTCTGAGAGGTGGGTGTGGTGGCCTGGCGGCAGACCAGCCCCGAACCGACGGTCTCCAACGCCACAGCGCTTGGTATCCACAGTCAATCTTGAGATTCGTAGGCAAATCGACCCGCTCAAAAGACAGCTTCCCGGGCAATATTGAATGTATTCGGTCGCCAGCATAGAATAACGTGTGTAGTCATCGCAGTTGACCTTTTTTTTGTCTCCATTGAGAGCGGCAATCGGTACTCTGGCAGGTAGGGGCCCGTACAATATGCGGGTTCATGTGCCGCACCGAGGGGTGCGTATAGACGCAAAGGTGAGCTGCTGCAAGCCGTGTATGCACCCTCGCACCCTTCCCCATATCGGCGCTGGATGACGTCCGAAAATCTACGCGGATCAAAAAGCCTAGGGGCCCGACGTTGTGAATCCAGTCTTTCGCGCCGTCTGGTTCAACCTAGCAGTCGGCCTCGCTGCGGGCCTTTGTGTACGTGAACAGCCCTGCTGTCGCTGCTTTTATCATCGTCAATCTGGTACATGTGCCTCGCACACATGACTGTTGAAGGCGCCCCGGTGCGGAAGGCGCCGGTCAAATCCGATACGAAGGGCAAGGCTCCAGGCCTCACGACCACTCATCACCACGTCGCTGTGGTTGATCGACTTGTCGCAATGGATTGGACGATCTCGCTGAAAGCTCCAGGGGTAGTTACTCAGTATACCAGAAGCTAGCGCACGCCATCCTTCCTTGTCGGAACAGGCAAACAGGCATACAATTGACAACGGACGTCGGACCCACATCTTACACTCTGGCCATATACATGGTGTCGCAGAGCCAGATCAAGCCTCTGGAGGACTGTTTCGTTCCGCTAGAGACGTTTTGCGTTATCCATATCAGCGACTTACCCATTCATGACTCGGCTTGATGTACATCTTGGGCTAACTGCATAGCGTGTCCGATCGTCGTACGGTAGTCCTCCAGCAGGCACAAGACCCAAGCACATATCATCCATATGCCCCCTTCATATACGACTGTCGCCAGATACCACAGCTCCTCTTCACCCTCCTCCTCTTGCAAGCCTTCGTTCAACTGCAAGCCCACGCGCTTCGCTTGCCATACCTGTCGATCATCCTGGGGTCCGAGATAAAGGTTGCTGCAAGCAACGAGCAACCATACCGTTGCTGAGCGGAGTCTTGGGCTTGAGGAATAGAGACCTCAACACGCAAAGCTCTCCGAGGGACCGGCCGTATTGCGAAGGGCTTTCCCGCTGCCCCTCTACTTGCTCGTCACCTTCTTCAGGCTCATCAGCTTCGACGACGACGGCTCCGACACAGCGAGGCCTAAAACAAACAACCACACACCTTCTCTTATACCTCCTCTTTATTGAACGACTCGAACCCGTGCCCATCGCCGCCGTGCACAGACCTAACGACCACACAACGTGAAGCGGACGAGGCTCTGGACCTGGCATTACGACATCGACATCATTGGACGTGTTCGGTACTTCGTCACACCCTGATCTCTTCATCTCCAATTGCTCATCGGACTAGTGTCTTCTTCTCGCGCCCTGCAACATCAAGCAAGCGGCTTGACAATTGCACTGGCCCCCAACTCGCATTACAACCCGTCAATCCTTGTCGGTAGAAATCGAACACCACACACCCACTCACCCCTCGTGCGTGAGTCCGGCGGATAACAACCCCTTGGGCAGATCTGCAAACGTGCTGTGGCAACCTCCTCTTGGATTCCACCACCTTGACAAAAGTTTGAAACAAGATGGGTTCACATGAGCAGTATCGGCGCTCTCCACATGCGAGGCGGCCTTATTATGGACACCCAGACGTCGATGATAGCGAGAGATCCTGGAATTTACATGCTAGTAGTCATGATTTTGCACCCCAAGACAACATCGCCGACCAGCCTCTCCAGTCCTACAATCCGCAGCACTCTTACCAGCCGGCTTTATCCTCCATGGATCCTGGTATCTTAGGACAGTACCAGCCACACATGTGGCCGCACCCGGAAGGGAGTCCGCAGCAGGGGCAGTCGTGGGACGAACGATACCCAAACTCGGCAATTGTTCAAGATGCGTCGAACTACCAGATCAACGCATTTGGTGCTCCGGGTGATTGGCATGCCGATCAAAGATATCCTCTCGAACAGGGCGGCGCCTCCGTGCTTACGGTGAACAACCACTCCGAGAATCGAAATATATCGAGTAACGCTTTCACTTCTCTTGCGGGCTCGTCCGCGCAGAACTCTGATCACCTCCAGCAAGCGAAGGCTGTCGTTGACGGCCAGACGTTCCAGAACACGATACTGTCGAGCTATTCTAGCTGTGGTACTGTTCACCACAACCCTCATCCGCTTGGTCCTAGGCAGTCCGACACGACCCTCTCTAACGCGGACCTTCAACAGGAGCCGTGGTCATTTTACCACCCAGTCGATGTGTGCTACGAGCCAGTCTTTCTTGAAGGAGCACCAGGGCCAGATTTGCAAGAGACTCCATATATGGCGCTTTCGACAACGGACTATGTCAGTGAAAACATGGAGAACAGCGTCGTCACTGAGCGTCCAGGCGCGAATTACCCACAATATGCCGATGCCGACCAGATCCCACCTTACAATCTGCCCTACTACACTCGCCCTATCCAAATTGATATCGAAAGATCTGCGACTCCTTTCGAGACCCCCTCGACCACGCAAGGCTCTTCTCAGTGGGATTTAGGCCTGGACATTCCAATGCAAAGATCTCATTCCACGCGCTCTTCTCTGTCCAACGCGTCCTCATCCGGTCCTCCACCGACCCACACTCCGGAGGTAATGTACTGCGAAGTCGTCGACTGCAAGCAGTCGTTCACCGGTCTGTATTCAAGAGGCAACCTCGGAAGACATAGGAGATTAGTTCATGGAACGGGCAGCCGGTATGTGTGCGGGGACGACACATGTGCCAAGGAGTTCAGGCGACAGGATGCTCGACTCAAGCATTACAGGAAATATCATCCTGAGCTTGCTGCCGATAGTCCGCTTGTCCGTCGTTCGTCCGCTTCTAGGCCCACGCGCAGACACCAGGAAGTCGAATTGAGCAACATGTCCGGTTGGGCCACCTGAAAGGCTCTTTGAAAGAAGGGACCATGACCCCGGCCCAAAACATTCTTGCAAGCAACAAAGACACCAAGACCATCTCTTTTTCCTTATTGTGATGACCTGGTTTCTCTCCTTTGGTTATCGGTTCGACGAAGGGTAAGGGTTATCCTCAATAAATGTAGCGCTACGCTTTTCTCCTATGTTGTAAACTGTCACACCCACACCATGCTCGGCACGCTTCGTTAGTGCCATTTCCTATGTTGCCCATAACGTTAACGCAATCTGTAAACCAACCATGCACAGCCGCTCCTTGTATAAGCCCGTGTCTTTTGTTCTATCGCCTTATTTTTGTTTGGGATACGTTTGCGATGAAAAGTCTTGGTGTTGTTGTATGTCTTGATCAGTTGTCGTTGGGAACGTCATACCGGCGCCGGCGGAGTGGAGCCGTGGAGTGATCCTCCATCGCTTGGTTAGGCCGACCACGTGTCGTCCTCCAGGCAGCTACCTCGCCGCGATAGTGCATGAGAACAAAGAAGAAGTTCCGGGTGACTATGCGCATTCCGAAAGGGCGACGATGTCGTTCAGAGATGGTTGAGTATGCTGGAGTGGAGTCGAAGGGGTCAAGTTTCGCGTCGCACTAGGTCGTGACTCAAGGGACCGAGAGCAGCCGGCGTCACCCAAACTTTGAATCTTCGACAGCCAGCAGGCTTTCTTTCCGATGTAGCCAACGAGATGCGACTAGCTCCATGTTGGTAGCCGGCTGCGCTGGCCAACAAGACAAGGCCACCTACCAACGTCTCGGGCGACTGGAAGTGCGTCGCGCAAGACAGCGGTCGGGTAGCCACTACCAAGGATGACACGGTGCAGCGGGAAGTCGTGAACGGGCAGCTGCGTTCCGTAACACAAGGTACAGGCTACATGCCTTCCAGATATTCGTACTTCGATGTTCGACGAGATGAGAGGCAAGACCGTCGATCACTAAGAATGAGGCGAGGGACATATCCAGGTACGTTGGAAGCCGCCCAGCTTCCTCCTCACGAAAGTTGGCTGACTTGCTGTTGCTTTTGCCCGTAGGCCTGTAGCACGTTTCGAGTAGAGGCTAACGAACTCACCCGTGTGAGTCCGATGCCTGTAATGACAGACACTGCTTCATATATAGCAACGATCCCTCCCATTAGAGATGGATGCCTACGATGGCGCAGCGTCTCGCTCAGTCGGCCTGGAGTGGGCTCGTCAGCTACGGGACGCCTCACGACGTTCCATCTCTGATTGGTTCTATCGCTCTCTGTTCTTGAGTCTTCTTCTTCATCCACAGCGACCGGCATCCAATGGAATCGAGGAGGGTTGTTGCCTTGGTATCACTGACTGGTCTTGTGTGAGTCAGAGCTCTGGAGACTAGCAATCCGGAAGAGATAGTGCTCGACCAGAGGATCGCCACCAGCTTTGACGTACACGATTTATGCGCAGACTGTGGTGTGTTCGCGGACACCTACGGTCGACTCCAGGATCTTGGTTGAGCGAGTCGGGCTGGATGGGCTGGGCTCCTTCACTCTTGCAGGGGCCACGTTCCAGATATCATTTGGATGTATGTGATTAAACACTAGAAACTATCTCAGCTGAAGCCCATTCGTGCGATCACAAACTTTCCATACCATTCCACCAAGCTGACATACCATGCGCTGATGCGATGGCGTGCGATCCAAGCGCATAGCCATATTCCTAAACTGTAACTTTTTCATCTCGTGATAGAACTTGCTCGCGTCTTCCGATACTAAAGAGGCGAGATCAGAATGTTGAGACCCCTAGATACAATAGTGATCGTAATATTGATCTAAACGGACGCCACATCCACCTGCAGGGCCGTGGGGCGCAGCTGGATCCAAGACTCGGCATCGTCAACGAGAATCGGCCACGCCGAAATATTCTACGCCACTGCGTTCAAGAAAGAGAGAGGTTTGCAACAAATGTCTTTAGATATTCTCTTTTAATAATTTTGTACGCATGTGTGTGAGGCTTGATGCTAGTATGCAGGTGATGTAAGTATCCGTAATGGTTGCATCCCGCATATGCATGACGCGGTGGTCCTCCTGAGCCTACGATCAGTGGCTTGAGAGCGTTTTTTAGGAGTTCTAGGGTACGAGTTCTGAATTTCATGAGAAAATGACTTGTCGCCACTCTCCGACAGTCGAAAGGACCACGGTGATACAAAGCCGATTTTACAATGTGATCTTCTCAGCACTACATGTACATTGTATAGTGCTTCCGCTCAAGACAGTGCTTCATGACCAAGCCAAACGTACTCGGGTAGTATTGGTGCCCAAACTCTAAAATCATTGCCTTACAACACTTTCCCAATTCTTGGGTATCAAGTTAGTTGTTCTAGCAGCCCTGCTCTATAGTTCGTTCAGGTGGCGGCTGGCACCTTTGAGCTGCAAGGTCTTGTTGTCACTGCATCAAAATCGCACTTGTGTTTGGATCAACGACGCATATGGCGACGGATCAAAATGCCGTCCTATGGCGATCAATCGTCCTACACCTCTCGACATCATGAAGCTTCACAGCATACAGTTTACCGATATAAGATGCTGGAGATTCGCTTCCTTGACGTGGCAGCCCAATCAACGCCCCCTTCGATCCCCAGGCAGATTTAACAACGCTGTGTGACTTTAAGCACCCCATATGTAGTGCCTGATTGCTGTTTGCGGCCGAGGCAACATGCAATGCTTGCGATCGGGCTGAAAACAATGTGTATCGTAATCCTAGCTATCCTTTCGATTCCAGTCCCGCAGTACAGTGAGCATAAAGCGTACTCCCACTCTTGCAATGTGGTTCAAACTACTAAACCCGACTTAACAGGGTTTTGCTCCCCGTAGCAAATGATTAGATCAGCCCAAGATTCGTTTTCAGCCGCTATGAAGCATTCAAGTGGTAGATGATTCGACGTCTTTACCTTGAAACTTGATTCGGGACGGTACACCTCAGGGGTTCGAAGACGACCTTGACGCGCTGATTGGAGTGTATCTCCATGAGGCGATACTCACCAGATACGAACCATGTAGGTAGGTGGGGTGAGAATGAGGTGTTGCGGACGGGGCAACGGGTTATGGGTACCTAGGTACCTTCCGCCAGCCCCGAACCAGATTACTGGAACCGCAGTTCCGAGCCCAAAAACGTTCCTGCATGAGCTGATGATCCCTAGAGAGAGGCATCCCGTAAGATCATTATGAAAAATCTGACGGCTGGAATGGGTGAAGCGACTGGGCGCGTGCTAACCTTCTCAGGTCAGATACGTGGCACTCAATTCTGCCCACACGCTATTGCGAGCCTGCGATACGTCTTCGTTGATAAACCTTGGTGCTGTTTTGGAATGCGACACCTGGTGTTGTAGACTTCTTTGGCGTTGCAGAGACGGTTCGAAAATTCGCCCCAGATGCTACGGCCACCTGTCGGATATTTCCGAGGCCTCCCAGGCTTGCCAAGTCGGATGGCGAAGGAACGCGTACGGCAACGGAGGCTGTGCTGTGGAACGAGACCCGCAACGACAGGCGAACATATCTCGAAGACGGGGGAAATTCACGAAGCATCCGTTCTCTCCTGCTGTGTGCATGTCGCTACTTGGGTAGCAATGGTTTGAATGATTGGGCGCGGATGTCGGAAAGCGCATGCGAGCAAACACACCTGGGCCACAACACACCGATTTGAGTGCATGTGACCGATTTCGTATTCTCACCTTCAGAATAGAGCTACAACGTCATGCACTACTGCCAACGCGCATGGCCATGTGTCATCGCGTAAATGATGCTTCGGCTGATGTGGCTCACCGGCGACATAGAAAGCTCACCATGAAGCTGATATGTGAGTCGGAGCTGACGCCACCGTAGACACGAAAAGCCGCGCAATACTACGACTAGTGGATGTCATGTCTTTATTGCAACGAGCTAAACGCGCAGCTATGAGATGATAGGGGTCATGGCTTCCAAGGTTGCTACGGGCGCTCGTGCATCCTTGTGCCTCTTCCCCTAATCACACCGGTGCGTGCCTCTCCCCAACCACTCAACACACACATCCGGGCACACTATCTTTCCACTATCTCAGCGGGCCATCGAATTGCTGAATGAAGATAATTTATACCGCCTGGTTGCGTCGTGTACGGTGCGCCCGAAGCTGTTCAATGTCCCCTGTCCAAGCGGCAAGCAACGGCATTTTCCCACGATAGTGAAGCGAACTGGCACTCCACAGCAGATCGTATGCAAGGTGTCGCTGCTCTCTGGCACTGAATGAGGCAGAAGACCAAAGCAGGCGAATGGCGAGCTCGAGCGCAAACGAGGCTTTCTTTCGACGGATCGATGCGAGTACCCGGAGAGATGTCGTGGTGGGCAAGCTGATCCACCAAACTCAAGCGGCCGCCTGGCAGGTGCGCCTTCGTGCCCCAACCTCTTGAGGCCCTTCCCTCTTACCACCTTTTACCAAGACCTTCGTGCGTAACATAGCAGCAGCGGCGACATGCCGAGCTTCCTTTCAAAGTATTTACTCTCTGCCGACACGTCTGTGTCTTCGACCCCGCCTTAACGTATGAATCCTTTACGCCAAACCCCCAGTGTGTTTTTGGTGTGCCAACAGCCCGGCTGGACTAATAGCACGATGATCTTTCCGAACGATATAGAGTCTTCCACCAAGAAGACCCGTTGCAACAACAAGACAAGAATGAAACGACAAAAGAATGTGCGGACATAGGCGACCGAGGACAGATCCTCCAAATCGGTTCAGATCATTGAGCGTATTTTGACGTAACGACTGATTCAACATCAGCTCAACGATCTTGACGATAACAGTAAAGAGCTTGGTTTACATGCCACAGCACAATCACATCGACTGATACTTCGAACGCGACAACGCTGGGCCAGGGGCGAGGTGGCGATGGGCCTTGCGATAATGCTTCAAGCGTGCATCTTGGCGTTTGTAGCTCCTCGAACATCCAGGCTCTTCACAAACATATTCCCGCCCCTCTTGATGCTGGTAGCTACCATGCTTCAGACGCCGGTGGCGTGCAAGACTTCCCTTCGCGTAGGTCCCTTGGAATCTGGCACGGCATCCAGGCTCAGAGCACCTTACGCGACTTTCATCTGGTCCAGAAGCCTCAAGAGTCATGCTCGTTGCTGATGGACTCATAGAATAGTCGTACTGAAACTGCTGGACTTCCTGCAGGTCCGACATGCTGTACTAAGTTCAGCGATCTCTCTCGGCTTGCGGCTGATGTTGACTTACTTGGAAGACTCACTAGGAGACGGCCAGCCACAACACTCCGCGGGATTTACCGTGTGATCGAACGCACTCATTTGGATTCGGTCCGGCGCGGACGCTATCGACCCCGTCGAGCACCGTCGATATGAGGAAGCCTGGCCGTATCCCTCCAGGGAAGGATGCAAGCCTGACCAATTTCCCAAATCTACCTCAGATCTTGGAGTATAGTACCTTGGCAATGTTGATCTGGTTGCTGTTGCATAGGTGTATGATGACCACGCGCTTGCGTCTCCGGAGTCACTCACTCCACATTCGCCACTCGGTGGCTTGATGCTAATGATCGGCAATGGATGCCGTTTGTCTTGAAGAACAGATCGAGGATTCGGCAGCACTGGCTCGTTCCCCAATCCACTTGGAGACCAATCCGCCCCATACGAGTGCTGATCATTGTGTCCCATCGCTGCAGGTATATGAGGAGTTTGATCTTGCTTGTCGGCCCGCATATCTAGCGTGGAGCTTGAGTCTCCAGTGTTGTTCCAGTCCGGACCTGGTTCATCGCACATGGGGACTCCGGACTGCCAATGTTGGGTCATGTCTTGGCCGCCGACAACCCAACATGCCTCTCGACTTTTTACAATCGGTCTTGACCCAAAGCTTCCGTGGTGACCGATAGTACTTGCGTATCCTCGTGTTAATGGGTCACGCCCTTGATTTGCCGCAATCGGGTACCTTGCTGGTGAGTCTCCGGAACCGCCTGTCGTGCCGAACATATTCATCTCTGTGCAAAGCTACTTGAGCGTTCCTGCCAGTCGGATACGATGTCGTACTCTATTCCACTGCTCTTGTGTATAGGGTGGTGTTCTTCAAGCTTGTAGTAGGGGAAGAAATTCTGGGAGATTTAGACGACGTGGTGTTGTGTAGCGACTTGGAGGTATGAGCAGGAAGGCTGCGCTTTCGAGGGAAGCCCGCTAGGCGACGTTGACGAGGCTGGCGACTTTGAAACGAGATCGGTAACGCCGATGACTTTGTCTCAAAAGAGGGGGAATCTAATGTACGATAAGCAGCGACCACAATGTGACTTGGAGGCATAGGGTAACGAACTGATCGCTATCAGCGCGAGACCGACGAGAAATACCAGCGTAAAGAGGATGCCTCCAGCTCGACAGTATTATCTGACAGGATTTGCATCGCTATTACGTCGATAGTGGTGACCAAGGACAGTGTTGGTCGTTGCCTCACTTTCTCATTTGGTGCCAGCAAGCGGACTGGCATCGGCGTGGGCTGTGCAGATGCGCGGAAAAGAAGGTCAGCGAGATGAACCCAAAGCGCCCTGTTGTTGCCAAACGATGGAGAGTGAGAACTGCGTGCGGTTCGACCCTCCTACAGTGGATGCAGAAGGGAAGATGAGGGGGTGGATTGACTGGAAAATACTCCAGACTGCATGGCCTCAAGCCTGACGCATCCGTATTAGCGATGGGAAGTCGGCCATAGTACTGAAGCCCGATGTCGACGGGACCTATTGGGCCACTGATGTTGCGCGTCAGCACCAAGACAACCGCTTCGAATCCCTTACACATCGACTACCAGCAGGCAAACTTACAAGTGGATGCAGTTCTGGATTCAGGGTCTTTGTACGATGCCTCATCCACATCACTCACACGCGGATCGTCCGTAGCCCTGCAGTTGACTGCTACGGCTGAGTGCGAGGCGTACCTCCCGTCAGAACCCAGCCAGTTGCTGTAGTCGCAAGTCAGGCGGGCAAAGCGAGGTCCAGGATTCACATGGTTGACGACTCGTCGAGATCGAGCCTCGAGCCGCCCTGGAGTGCATACACAATCTGACGACAGGATCGTTCCGGTGAACAGCGAGCGGCGTCAGAGATGAAACACGCGGCAATAGCAGATACGTTCAATGACAAAGAAGCCCTGGGGTGAAGCAAATCTCTTCAGGGATGCGACACGATTTAGAAGGGCGGCTGCGCTTATACCAGATTGACTGTGTACACGGTCTTAACTTGGCTGGATCACTACGCACGCCTCCGGCCCTCAACATCTGCATGGCGGACGCGCGCTCGCAGGTCGCAACCCTTTCGGTAACCGCACAAAGACACATTACGGTCAGGGTGCTGCACATACTGCCGGGATGCGGTGTCATAGGGTTGTCAATAATCCATCCGGCTTATCCTCCTCAGATTGCTAGCAGTTCAGCCTTGCCATCGTAGTTGCGCCTGCTGTGCGAGCTACCACAAAGCTCTACAGACCGTCACTGCCGGCCGCATACAGCCATTTTGGCGGAAGTGTCCGGGAAATCTTCGCTCCACATTCCAAGCATACCTTGGCTCTCTGCTACATCAAATATCAGATCCTGCGGATGCATCGGCCAATCGTGTTCGTGAGCCTGATGATTTCTACCATGCCTAGAAATCAAGTCACGAAATGTACGTGAGCGAATTACCACACTGCCGCTGATAATAGCCGATGCAGTCTCTGCAACCGTTAAAAACACGCGAAGTGTGCCATCGCAGTGCCCATCGCCTGTCAATCGCAGAGCCGCTTCCTTTCTGGTCAAGTAGTGGTGCAAAGCCAGGAGTTCGCAGCTTAGCCAGGGATGTCCGCATTCGCCAATAGAGAAAGCCGGTTGCTCGATCGAAGTGCGGGGCTCCTGGTCCTCATCCATTGAGTGCGCAATCCGCACTGGTTGCTGCAGTTTGGGATTAGCGCGCAATATATAGCGAGTGGTTGCATGGCTACACAGCTGCACGGCTGAACCACTTCCAATCGCGATACTCAACCTCGAAGACCTATAGTTTCCTGCCGTCTGATCTTAACTTCATTAGAAGATATGACAGCTGAGCGCTCTTCAAAAGAAAGGCTCGGGGAGGTCGCAGCGCTTGCGCTCCCTATTTGAGCTGCCCACCACTTCGGAATCGCAGGGGCTACATTGGGCTCGAAAGTCTCGATGGGACGGCGTCATGAACCGCACCTAGCTATCAAGCCTGTCAGGCCAAGATATCTATCTGCATTTGATCAGTATTGTGGCGTCAAACCACCACACATCTGTGTCTGCATCGCGCGAGCTTTAGCTAGGTAGTGCAGCCACGGTGTACCCATTTTCCCTGGGCATGCACTCCTCTGGGATTGCATCCCTTTCGAGCAGCACATGACCTTTGCTCATCACAAGTACGCCGTAGCCTTGACGCATCTGCCGGATGTGTATCGCGTTCACACATCCAGACCTCGGGATACATTCAGCTTGCTAGATACCGAAGATACGCTAGGTAATTTGTGGACTAGCTCAACCAGCCACCACGAGGAGAACGGGGTTTCCACGATCATTCCTAGCAACACCAAATTCGTCGAAGATGTTACGCCAAACAAGTTGCGACATCCAGCCCATGTTTTCATGATTTATCTGAAGTTCGGCAAGGGCATGAATACCCAGGTAATTGGGCGAAGATAATATCATGACGTCGTTATTTACAAGCTGAGCTAGGATTAAGCGCGAAACACCACGGAAAACACGCTGCTCTGCACCGACTACCTCTCAATCGACGTGCCTTTCTTCATGAAAGCGCGGGTACAACCTTTTCCTCCTCATCCACGAGATTATGCTCCCTGGCGTCATGAATTCGGTCGTATGTTCCCCATGTCCTAGAGACGGGGGGTTTATCCGAATCGTAGTCAGCTCCGAAACAGCCGAGGGGCTTCTAGATTCCATTACTGACTCTATCTTCTTGCCATATACCTGTGCAGTCTCTTGAAGGTAGCCCTGTCGTTCTACGACGTTCCGCGAAAGACAGCTCACGAGCTTGTCAAGATCTTCCAAGGTACTCATAGCCCCGAGAGTCACTCTGACTATCCCAAAAGGCACTCCGTCCACGATATCCGCCTCCGTATTGCATCGAAGGCCTGCGTCGAACGCTCCTCGTATCCATCCAGCCTTTACACCCAGCGCGCATGCCATACCTGCGGGATTACACACGTTGCCCGTGCGAACGTGAATCCTACTCGCCCTAAGAAACGCTCCAACGTGCCACGGGCCGATGTATGCTCCGTTACTTCTCTGTATATTGAAAGCTATCGTCGGCCCTTGTTTTTGCGAATCTTGATAGCCAGCATCTCTCGGCTTGTATACTTGACATACCGGCGCGCCATTGTAGTGCGTCATGCTTGCCAAACGATCATGGAGGATACCAGCGAGCCATCTGGCGTGTGTCGAGACTTGATCAAGCCCACCGAACAAAGTACGATGGGTCGTTATAGCGCATTTCAAAGCAAGAACATTCCGGAAAGCGATCGTGCCATCCTCTAAACGTGCGTGGAGGCTAGAATCCTTGCGGGCTACCCACGATTCTCCAAGGCATGTCGTCATCTCTGTTGTGCCGCCGCCGAAGTATTTCCGGTTATCGAACACATGGCCAGCCGCCTTCCGAACGATCAAAGCACCAAGGTCTGGGAACCCAAAGATCTTGTAGAAGGAGAGGGCGATGAAGTCAGGGGCGAAGAGGTGGTTGCTCAAGTCAATTGGGGTCGTAGACACCAAGGCTGCTATGTCAAGTAGAGAGTAAGAGTTTGGGTGGTGCAACGAGAAGCGTAGTTTACCTGTCCAGTTCAGCGGAAGTCGCTCGCCGTTCATGTTCCTATGGAGTACAACGTCAGCGTCAACTCCTCTTCCATCAGGTGCAAGGTCACCTACGACTGGGCTGGATACGCAAACAACAATGGTTTCTCCGCAAGAGGCCCTCTAAACGAAGTATGGTTTGTTCCGGCAAGCCACTCCTCTGTCTCCTCGTTGGAAGCGAAACAGTGGCTACGATGTGCCAGTTCCCGGACACCAACCAGACTTGTGTGGCTATTGCGATGATAGCAGTAGTTGAATCCGTTCTGGGACCCCGAGAAACCTTCTGTCACCAATTTAATGGCACCAGTAGCGTTGGCGGTGAAGATGACGTCGAAGTGTGCTGGGTCAGCGTCGAACATCTCCAAGACAGCAAGTCGAGTTTGCTCTACCATGACGGCAGTTGCACTCGGGTTGGACGAGTCAGAATGGGGATTAGCGAGCAGAGTGTTTTGCATCTCCTCGCAGAAAGCCTTGAGTAAAGACTTCGGTGCGAGTGTCGTGCCGCCGTGATCGAGGTAGGTCAGGCCTACGCACCGTCAGTGACACGTGAAAGACATATCATGTTTGAGCATACCCTCGAGCATTGGGTATTCGATCTTCCGCATGCGACTGATTCTTCCATTGTACTCTAGTCGCTCATCGTTTTCGTTCCGGTGCTTATCGTCAGCAGCAGGCATGGGTCGCTGCCCGGAACGTTGGAAGCATTTCATCTTCTCGCAAAATTAGCATGCGAGTCGGATATGTGGGGAAGCTTTGTGACCGATCAATGCAAGGGAACAAAGGGATTGACTGTCTCAGTACGGAGTCAGCATAGACTATAACTACACGTCCGTCTCTAGGCCGCGAAGACGACCACCCGCACTTTGTCTGATCACACCCTTTCTCGGCCCCGTTCCTTCATCGCTAGTCTTGCATATTACAGGAAGTTACCTAAACCTGCAAGAGTGCGGCACGCCTCGACTGGGCGTAAGTTCGACAGAGATAGTCTGGACGCTGTGCTCAATGTGCCATGACGAAAGTACATCCCTTTGTCACAAGCGAATCCACCTACTACGCTCAACGCAAGACAATCTCTCAATTACTTCTACACATATCGGCTCGAAATAGCAGACGGTTGCATCGCAAGAATCGGTTATCGAAGTTAGTCCTGCCTGATTGTGACTGTCTGGCCCCAAGTAAGTAAGATCGTTGCGTCGGATGAGGCGGAGCAAATCAGAACTACATAAATATCTAGAGACGATCCTATCATAGTCACATACGTTGTTGTGGCCTTCATGACTGTGCTTACTGCCCGACGGGCGTATAGTCGATGGTGGTCAGCACCGCCGCCCAGTAAACCCAATTCCACTCGCCGTGATGGGAAGACATGACGACGATAGTAGAAGTCTCAAATACTGGACTCGGGGTTGTAAAAGTTCGCTTGTGGAAGCGCCCTCGGAATCACATCACATCAAGACCGTCTATGACTCGCCATAGGTTCGCCCCTCTCCATCCGCGGAGGGCTGCGAACATCTTTGCACGGTGATTCGATCTTTTCCTAGATCTTCTAGTTGAGGCACATGCAGTTCACTGTAAATTGGGAAAGCCCTTGGACTTACGATTCGAACGAAATGTTATCTTTCCAATCGCAGTGAGTCACAAGCACGGCAGTTTCGGGTTGCACAGATCTAGCGGCCCGCGGCAAACCAACACTGCTATGCGTAGCTTCAGTGTGGTTGCGGAGGGTTGCTCCATGTGCAGGAACTCGTGGCGTCTGCAGCGATCTTTGACAGCGCACGCTTTATTCACAGGTTTTGATATGCCTACTCTTGGGAAGTTGCCGAGACCGTTCCACCTGATGTCGTCGAGCCATTCTTGAGAGGATGTGACCGACGGTGAAAGTTCTCACCCTGAAGTTGAGTCCTCGCTAGTGCCTAGGCAATTTGGGATCACAGAACGGCGTTGTTGAGTATGCCACACCACATAGTCGCAAGCAGGGGTTTGAATTTGAATCCTATTCAAATCGCAGCGGCGCAGTCCCCGATATACATACCTAAGTTTACTCGCGAACACACTTCAGACTCGAGCGCGAAGCCCCGGAGACAGTGGCACAGTTTATCTTCCGTTGAAAGATATGGGTCATAAGCAGGCTCTCGATCCTTGATGGCCGAACCACTAGCCCGGTTATGTTCACGCACTGTCGCGTTCCCATTACCAATTGCCATGAGCAACGCCGGCGCACTGGGTCAGCGGTATTGCAAACGCCATTCGCAATGGCTTACCGTCACATTGGCGATGCCCGTCTCGTTGGGGCCAGCCACGGCGGCACGCCTAATGCGGCACATCGAGCTCTGACCCCGGACGCCGTGTACGAGCGTCGCAAAAATTCGCAAAGCTACAAGCAGTGCTCTAACAGCAGATTCGTAATTTAGACGACACCCTTCTCATGCATCGACCCAATCCTTTTGGAAGAGGATGGTGTAAGGACAGATAGGCTTGCATGAGTGGGGTCGGAACTATGCCTCATCTAGCCGCTCACCCGCTCAAGGGCTGTCTCCATGCAGCACGATGTGTTCTTGGCTTTTGAGCCATACCTGTTCTTTCCTCTGTCTCTCTAGATTGCGGCACAGTTGAGGCATACACCATACACCAAAACTGCGACCCGCACCTTGATTGACTGTTAGATCTGTTGATTGGTGGTCGCTAAAGCTGGCTGAGAAGAGCGAGTCCCCTAGACCAATGTTGGAACAGTTGCTCGTATCGATCGACCATTTCGGTGGCTCCCACGCTCTTTCGCATAGATGGCTCTAACCGGCGGATGTAATCTTGCGCTCGGAGTCTGCAAGGAGCACATTTACACATATCTCGATAGCCGCTGCCGTGCCGGCTAGCTGGATTTGTGGTAACATACGAGGGCAAGCCGTGCTGAAATCCATCGTGTGTCCAGCCCGTGGCGCCGGCCTAGATGACCCTCTTGATCGTTGGGCGACCGTTCGGCGTGAGGGCTGCACTGAGATGGCATATGCGCAGTGGCTTAGAGTGTCCACACAGTGGCCGGATATTGGCACTCTACATAGGTATCAACGGCGCTTAGGCAAAGGCGGCGCTATCTGCCCGCGAGTGTTATTGCATAACTGCGTTAGCCCACATCCACACTGTAGAGGTTGCAAAGTTCTCTGGGGGCTGAAAACCGTTGCCGTCAGAATACCTACGTAGTATCGCACGAATGGTCAGGTATCGATGTAAGCTGAACTAAGCTATGTGGCTGTCCAGTACCGCTTGGGTCGCAAGTATTTGAAGATGAGGACGCGTTGAGTGTTGTTAGTCGCCAGATCCGAGGCGCTGTTGTAGAACCGCCGCATAAAGCTATTGCTGAACGCGGACCCGCCCCTCCACTACGTGGTGGCTGACCGTATGTAGAAAGGCTCTAACATACCAGTGACATATGATGGGGGCGTTGAAGGGGCTCCCTTGATCTTGGGACCAGTTCTCTGTCAGCGGTTGATTGATAAAGACAGTCCGTCTCAGCTGCAAATTGGAACTTGATGCTGTTTTCAGATTCCTCACGAACACCTGGTACATGCCGAACGTCAGTACCGCCTCAAGCGTTCTGGAGCATACTATTCTGTACGTGTATCCTCCCGCCCAATACAGCCTTTCTAGGCTGAATTGACCCCTCGCCATGATAAGTCAGCCAAGTGTACCCCTCAAGCAAGTTCAAAAGACAGCTTCACGTTGCCTTTGCTGATGAGCGTGATACTGATTGTGCCTTTAGTCTGCCTTGTGCTCAGCCACGAATTTTCAGTCTGTCAATACCGTAGCGCGACTCCGATGACGAAACGAGAGAAGGTCAAACGATTCCGTGGCTGCTCCAATCACGGCGACTCAGCGGAAAGGGTAGCACCCCTGACACGTTATACAGAACAACAATGGGCCACGGAGGAGACTATCACGCACCTACGCACTGCTGCTGCTGGCGGGATGCTGTGCTAGTTTGCAAGCCCAGAGCTCACTGTTGTTGTTCTGTTTCCCTTGAATGATTCTGTCGCCCTTCGAACCAAATGGCGATGGGGCTTGTCGGAAGATGCCAAGGGAAGGAGGACCTCATATGAAGCCAATCGCAGCGATTCTTCACCGCCTAGTTGAAATGCCAGTGGAGCGTTGCTGTCGCTGATGCACGATCAAAGGTTGTCTGCTCGAGTTCGAAAATGACGGCACAAATTCGCGACATTGAATTCAGACCAAGGCCCCATTGCGAGGAACGAATCGACTCGTTGCGGAAGACTGCCAAACCGCAGCGACGGTGTCGCTGTAGTGGAGCGGTTGAAACTCTATCTGACAGCGTTTCAGATGCATTACTGAGGGACTGCCTACCCGTCGCCTCAACGTGGATGTGATAGTTCCTGCGGCCATCCTCGGTCTCATGTCCGGTCGCCTTGGACATCACTACCCTCCACAACCGTTATCTGCTGGCACGCACCGCATCTCTTTCTGTCTTCACACGTTCTACATCTCGCGTCCTGGGCTCATCGGCTTGAACTAGGAATTAGGGCCGTCGCACAAGGACTTTGCGCAGCAACACCCCCCAGCTCTTACTACCCCTGCAGCACTAACCGGCGCCAGCGAGACAACTGCGCAGACATCTCTTCGCCATCCCATCCACCTCGGATCGTCTACCTCACCAACTCAACCCAAGCTCTTTTGTCCTAACTCTCTTCCGACTTGTCTGTACACGTTCTGTCACTCTCACACCCACTACCAAAAGCGGTCGTCGAAACGGGGAAGATTAGAGGCTTCACGATCCATCCAGAAAGAAGAGCGGCACTCCTGTCGCCAACGCAGCCCAAACCTTACCATCATGGAATCCCTAGGTCCCCCGAGCTCCGAAGGTTACGGCAGTTACGTGTACGTTGACCACAGCGATGCCAAGACGAGTGATGAACTCTGCCAAGCAACAAAGTCGGCGGGTGATGCTGAACAGCATGAGAACTTTGCCGGTTCATCAGGTCAAGACCTAGAGCGGCACTGGCTCGAGCATCGAGCCTGCCAGAACAGTCCATACGGTGATCAGTTCGGCTACCCGCAATCCTCAGCGTCGGGGTACAGCCTACAATCCGGAGCTGGCCCCCCATACGCTACCGATGGCCAACATACGCACCAGACCGAACGATTCGATCATGACCAACCCTTGGAACCTTTTCAGAGATCTGCCGCGTACTTCGAGGCCAGCAGCGGCGACCGGTATCCTCAATATGCTGCGCCAAACGGACACAACAGCCAATGGCCAGGATTCACGCAGCCACTATACAACTTCCCCGATGCTGTGCAGCCCTATCCCACTTACGATCCTTACATCCAAGACAACAACACGATGCCTGCCCCTCAGGATCCAGTCGTGAGATATCTGGGAGGCTCACGGCCCGCAGAGTATCGTCGGGGAGACCGGCAAAGACACCTGGAGCAGCAAGTCGAGCAGTGGATGGATGTTCTCAACACGCCTGGCATCCAAGGTACAGCCAACGGTAGTAACCGGGCACACGGTGCAGGTCCGACGTCACTTGACAGCGAGTGGGGTGGGTCTAGCGTGGATACCTTACGCCCCTCCGGTCCTCGATCTGGAAGCCTATCAGCTCGCACAAATTATGCCCCTGGCCCAGTCAGCTATAACCGGCAGAGGCAAGGGCGGGGATCTTTCATGCCGCCTACGTATTCGATATCCACACAGCAGAGCGCTCAAGGACGTGCCAATCCCGGGCAACCCGCAGTCTATGGTACTTCCCGCGGAGTGTGAGTGTGTGCTACCGTCACTGTTGACAGGTGCTAATCAAAGTAGATCAAACCACGACGGCAACCATCACCATGTCCTGACATCCGAAACGTCAAGCTCCAGACCGACCTCTCCAGGGAGTTCTGCGACGTCAGATCCGCTCCAATGCCCTTATTGCCCGGCAACGTTTACAGGAAAGTACCGGCAGGGCAATTGCGGCCGGCACAGGAGACAAAAACATGGCGAAGCGAAAGAATGGGTCTGTGAGGCCAGTCATTGCAGCCGCGCGTTCCAGAGGTCCGATGCCAGGCTCAAGCATTACCGACGCCAGCATCGAGAACTCCTCCCGGGCGGCTCGTAGATCGGAGATTCCAAAATGGCGAAGTCGGCGCCGTCTTTACTGATATCGGCGATCCATAAGGACACACTCGCCATTGCCAACAACTTCGAGTTCATATCTAGACCCTGCCGTATTTCCAGTCGAGCTTCCTGTTCACATTGCGCGTTGCTCGCTTTCACGTACACTCCTGGACCGTCTCTTTCCTTTGTCGTTGCTTTGGTTCTTGATATGGCCTTTCCCCTTCCCTTGTCTTTGGACGCATTTAGCGCTTATACCCCAGCATGGAGCGGCCGTGGGAAACCACGTATCCTTTCGCCAATCGCTCCCCAAAAATAATCCTCAACGCATGTTGCGTCATTCATATTCTCTTTTCTAGTACACAAGGGCTTCCTGTATTTCGATTCGACGGAGAGATATGTCTAGGGTAATGGGGTACGATGGTATGATGCTGGCAAAATAGTCGGATTATGTATGCAACGGTCGGAACAGCAGTATCGGATTGGGCGTGTTGGTTGTGCCCTTTGTCTAGGCGTTTGGAGTCTAGATACGTCTTGAATGGGTTACAATGTTACGAATAGATAGGCGTTACGACGGTCGATGTGGGATAGAAGGCTGGGTATGGACGGGCAAAAAAGGTCGATTGTTGTCGCTTCGTTGCAGCCATCGGTATAGCGGTTGACCAGGCATAATGAACACCTTATCTACCATGGCTTCTTGTCGATACATCTGGCGGTGATGTTGGTGGCGCGTACGAGCGATGAAGAAGAGACGTGAAGTGGGAATATCTGCAGTGCTGTAAGAGAAGACGATCTAGTCCGGGGAAGTCATTGCTACATCCGCGTTGCGCTAGCTAACGCTGACTAGTGAGGGTTCAGGGGAGAGAGGACCGATCGAACGCCTTGGACCTAGATCTACTACACCATCAGCGTCGTTAGCTGCATGTCGTCTTCAGCCACTATGTGCTTCTTCTTCTCTCCTTCACGAGCGATATCGTGCGCCTCAACGTTTCGCCTACCCACTCAAATAGCGACCAGCGGTCATGAACGTGGTAGCTACGCAACGAGAGAACCTTGGAATTATCGTTACTGGTCAAGATAAGAGGTTTGCGGTTGTGTGAGCTTTGTTTATGCCTAGTGTCTCAGAGTGTGAAGGGTACGAAACTCAAGGAGATTGATGCTCGAAGTAGGAGCGACCGCCGCCAGTTGCTTGGCGAGACTATTGACGAATCTCGACAACGTTCAGAACAACTGCACTCAGTCCGCAAACCCAGTAGTACAGACCCTGTCTAAGAGAAGAGTAAGATCTGTTATTCGCTGCATGGCAAACTTTCCAATGCACGATGTTGCAGCTGTGCAATCAACTCTGCGTTAATACGCCCTCAGCATTATATACGAAAGCCTTGACCTGTCACTTTGTGTACTGATTTGCTAGCAACAGATGTCTTGGACACGACAGTAGCCACAATGGACCCTCTTTGCGCTAAAGATGTGCATGAACTGACCGCTCATACGATCCACGGATGCCGATTCTATAGGCGGAGTCCAAGTCCGCCAAACCTGTGTACCGTGGACCGTAAACCTACCAAATGCTATCTCTCATGTTCGTCGGTGCAATGAACCACCTATCAGGTCAACATCTTCGTAAAGTCCAGGCTGGACGAAGTGGGGGAAGTATGTATAGCCAGGCATGCCTAATGGAGCCCTACTTGAACAGCGCACACGCCGAATATGCTTGCGCGTACTGCGCCTGCGTTCAGAAGCGAACGTATCAAACCTCGGAGTCCATCAAATGCTTCATCGAGGCAAACTTTTCAGCTGTCGGCCAGAGCGACACGGATTTTCATCCTGTGGCGGTGCCACGCCACACTTCATTTACCATTGCCATCAATGGTTAGCTGATGGAGACAGTCGAATTGGCCCAATGATTTCGACAAATTATATCCAACATTTTTGTTGTGGCTGTAGGTTCCTTGTCGATACTCCAGATTAGTGGCATGTTCGTTGCCAAGAAGTGATCAGGAGCCGCGGGCTTGCTGTCAACCTAGCCCTCCTCTATCATCATCCACGCGACGATTTTGACACTGCAGCAAAGCTCAGCCAACCACGCGCTCTTACCATTGGATCATCGTATGTAGTAATCAGGAGAGATACAGGCTTTATGGACTCGCAGCTCGGTGAGGTATGTCAAGCCGATAATCGCAACCTCGGGACCCTCGCGGCTGTACTCATTACACGGACACATTGAAAGCCAAAGCTGCGCCTGTCAGGTTTATACAAGATACCAATAAGCTACAATTCCCATCCACAAGGCCGCGATAAAGCCACATCACGAAACCTCGAAGCCCTCAATGTCGCCCTTCGCATCGTATTCGCGGATCATGTGCTCGTACATTGCCATCCCCCCTCCATGAAGCACCCTGCGCATGGCCTGCCGCCGATGTTCAGGATCGCCCCCAGCCATGCGCATCGTGGCGCCTTCATGGTTGAAGTAGCCCGGCGTACAGGCTAGCACGACAGAGTACCACAGCGCCCGCCTCTCGACGTCGTCCGTCCACGCATCCTCTGCCTGCTTAGTTGGCTCGATGACCATCTGAGTAGGATCCGAAGCCCTTCGCGCAGCCTCCCTCAATATACTGGCGATATGTGTGGACTCGAGGTCGAAGACGGCGGTGAGGTTGGGCGAGCCTGGCCCGCCACCGAGACCCGGATACAGGAGATTGGGGAAGCCGTTCGTAGCGATACCATGTATCGTAGCGAAGTCGGTAGAGCCATATTTGTCTTTGAGACGGCGGCCATTGCGGCCTACAATGGGTATGCCAAAGAGCTCGGCAGGCGCAGCGTTGGCACCCGTCGCCAGCAGGAAGCCTGTGGCGAGAATGAGCACGTCCAGCTCGTACTCGACTCCATTGGCGACAAGGCCCTTTGATGTACACCGCTCAACGCCCTTGCCATCGGTATCTACGAGCGTGACATTTGGCTGGTTGAACGCGGCAAAGTACCCGTCCTGGAAGGTCGGCCGCTTGCACCACATGGGATACCACGGCTGTAGCCGCTCTGCCGTGGCTTGGTCCTTCGTGACGCTGTTTCGCACATGCGCTCGTGCCTGTTCTGCCAGTGGCACGTCCATCTCGTAAAGCGAGCGAGCGTGCTCTTCTACATTCTGAGGCGTGACGAAACGTGGCCCCCCAATGAACCCAGCAAAACCGCGTGCATATTGCGTCCAGCCATCGGCGACAAGGTCCGGGTGATCTTCTGAATGCTTCTCTCCATCGAAGAAGGTGTCGAAGTTGAGCCGGCGAGCGCGTTGCCAGCCAGGTCCCGTTGCCACGTTTTGTGCCCATGTGCCCTCATCCGTGGTCTGTTGGCGACGGGGTACGCAGTATGATGGTGTGCGCTGGAAGGCATATGTGTGGCCGGCCCAGCGTGCTACCTGTGGTATCACCTGCACCGCCGTTGCACCCGTGCCAATTACGCCCACGCGCTTGCCTTGTAGATTCGAAAGTGTAGGGTCCGTCGGCGAGCCACCGGTGCAGTTAAAGTCCCAGCGCGCCGTGTGGAAGACAGGAATGTTGGCACGCAGTTCATCGAAGCCTTCGAGCTTAGGCATCCTGGGTTCCGTGAATATGGTGCTAGCTGGTACGACAAACTGAGTCAGGATGGTCATCTCCCCGCCGTTGCCATGCTCTCTACGCATGCGGACCACCCAACGCCGCTTTGTTTCGTCCCATGTCGCGCTGAGCACCCGTGTTGAGAATTGCCCACGCAGTCCAAAATGTGATGCCACGCGTTCGCAGTGTTGGCGGATCTCATCGCCTGACGCATACTTGTGTTTGGGCTTGTAGCCTGTTTCCTCGAGGAAAGGCATGTAGATGTAGCTCTCCACATCGCATTGTAAACCCGGGTATCGGTTCCAGTACCATGTCCCACCGAAGCCACCCGCGACGTCTACTAGGCATATGCCCTTAGCAGAGAAGCCCGCTTCCACCAATCGTCCTGCAGCTAGCAGACCTGCGTGGCCAGCACCGATGATGAGGAACTGGATGTTGTCGCCATCCTTGAGAGGGCCTGCGTCCTGTTGCTGCCCCTTGTCAACCCATGGGTCGTCCGCGAGCGGCGCTTCTGCTTCGCTGTGTAGAGTCGTGTACTGCTGGAAACCATCGGCTCGCAATCGCTTGTCGCGTTCCTGCGCATATCTGGCTTGGAGGTTGGCAACGTCAGGTACAGCCATTAGTGTTTACTTTTCGTTCATCTACAGATGAAAGTTTTGCACAAGAAGTCTGGAGTCGGAACGGAGGCTTTACATCAAAGTACACAGTTTTATGTCAACCGCCAAGTTAAGCATTTTATTGCGCCGCTGCGCTTCAGTTCTAACGCGCTGCTACTTCTTCTCCCGTAGCCGCTCCTTCACCCGAGCCGGCTCGAGCCGATGAAGTATGAAGGGGAAAGTAATCTTACCATGATATCGTGTTCAAGTGGTGTCGGGCCCCGACTTCACGAAAATTGACCGAGTTCTCGTGTGGGGACGTGGGTTACATTGACGGTGAATTTTGACGCTATACCCAAGAAGTTCTGTTTGGGGACGAACGTTCCTCCGCGCAACACCCCACGAAGTTGACCACCCCTATCGTGTCATGGAACCTATTAACGATCTAGATGCCATTGCAGAACCCTGCAACATCTGCTGTTCGAAAGACAAGCACCTTCACGACCAAGAGCATGGTTAGATTTCGGCCCCAGAGTAAGGAATCCCCTCACGAAAGCCTCCTTTAATCCGGCTTCATACGTCACGGCGTATAGGGGCGCCCCGAGGACGATTGAGAGTTCAGATGTCAGCTCAATCAGCGTCCGCTTCACAGGTAGGTGAAGCGAATCGTGCAGCAGAAATACGATGTGTCTTTGGCTACTCTCAGTGCTCCATACTTTCACAATAAATGTACCGACAGACCCGCAAACTCTCCGATAAGCCTTGCGAAACGAGTTGGGTAGGTGGTGTATGGAAAACACGGCCAATATGATTGGGCAGCTCAAATCAGAGAGTCTGACAGCGTGTAAAAACTCTACAGCTTAAGAACTGCTTTGCTGTCGAGGTGTAGAAATGTCTAGAGGCCACTCGTTCTGAGTCTTGTCTTCTGCAAACCTTTCTTTCGAAACTTGCGTATCGTGGTTGAGCTACAAGCAACATGTCGACCCAGCAAACCCAAACCCAGACCCTCGTGGAGACCGCACCTCCCAGACTGACGGTCATCGGGTCACGATCCAAAGATGTGCCACAGAAGACTTCCTGGCGACCATACCTCGAGCTCACTCGGTTCACCAAGCCCGCCGGACTCCTGGGCGCCGCCTTCCCCTACTTCATCGGCTTCCTCTACTCGGTCAACTTGACCAGCCCAACAGCCCTCGGCCCAGCCGACTGGGCCAAGCTGAGCGGCATCTTCATGCTCGATGTTCTCATCCTCCGCAGCTTCGGCTGCGCCTGGAACGACACAGTCGACCAAGATCTCGACCGGCAAGTCGAGCGCTGCAAGAAGCGGCCGCTCGCCCGCGGTGCAATCACCACACCAGAAGCCCTCGCCACCACCCTATTCCTCGTCGCATCGCGCCACGTCCTGATCAACGCTACCCTGCCAGCCCGCGCGGGTGAACACGCCGTTTGGATCACCTTCCTCGCCCTCGTCTACCCCTTCATGAAGCGCTTCAGCAACTTCCCACAACTCTGCCTGGGCGGTGGTGTGGGTTGGGCCGTCTACTTGGTCGATGCCGCTGTCGTTGACGGACCATACTCAGCAAGCTCGACGAACAAGCTCAACGTGGAGGACCGCAGCAAGGCTCTACTCGCCATGTGGGCCTGCCAGTCTCTTTTCAACATCACCTATGATACTGTCTACGCTTTCCAGGACATCAGAGATGACCTGAACGCTGGTGTGGGCTCGTTGGCTATAGCCGTGCGTCACTACCCCAAGGTATTCCTGCTGTCTATCGCCAGCGCCATGGCTGCCTTCTTGTGGGCAACCGTGACCTGCGGTGGTCTGATGCGCGGCCCATTCATGGTTAGCGCCGCTGTGTCTTCCTTTGCTGCATTTTTCATGTTGGCTCGGCTCGATGTCTGGAACCCAGCCAGGTGTAAGGACTTCTTCGTTTACAGCCAGTGGTGGGTCAGTGGGGTCTTGGTCACTGGTTTGATCGGCGAGCTGTTGATGGCGAGGATGTGAGTATGCGACGGCTAGCTGCTTGCAGCTCCCGCAATGCGTTCAACACCCACATGAAGAAGTGCTCTCGAAACAGAGACTTCGCGAACATAACGAACTTACGAATCTGGTATTCGATGACACGAGGGATCTCTGGTCAGAATGCGGGAAGGATGGAATTTCATAACAGGGTATGTGTTTTCAAGTGATCGATAGCTTCTGTCTATATAGGAGAATGCAATTTGATTCAAGCGATCGAATATGCGGCCTCAACAACTTCGATTGGTTAGCGAGTGATGCAGAATACTGTCTATAACCACCGAATCAGGATATGCACTACCTCGAGGTACATGACCGCAGTCATCCGTGGGGAGAGTAACAAATAGTCTGTCTTGTTGATTCGCGCGCTGAGAGCTGGATGGAGACGGAATAGAGTTAGCGCCTTGGCGTCGTCGGGACGCGCACCCGCCCGTCAACGTGGCTGGCAGGAACGTGGGAAGTACCCAGCACTCCTCCCCAGCGCGACGGGCGTGACACGCGCCATCAAGGATGTACTCGAGAATGATGACACCTCCCATTATAGCGCCGTTCGGACCGTAGACATGCGTCACCCAATGCACACCCTGGCCAACAACAAGCCCCTCGATCGGACCGCATCGGACGCGACGAACCATTCGGCGGAATAGTAGTTGCGGTACGAGGGACAAGACAAAGAGCCATGGCGTACTTGTTCGAAGACTTCGCATTCGGCATTGGGAGAACGGACGCGATCAACAATGCTTGAAGAACCTCTTGGTTTGAGCAACTACATCAGGGCACTACAGTCTCTATCTAAAGCTCTGGAATTGGCACAGGCCCAGCGGGCGGCTTGCCGCCAGGCAACCAACCCTGGTGCACCGTCCTGACACCCCAACTTGCCGGGTAATCGATCTTGGTGTGGAAGAGGCCGTAGTTCTGGAAGAGGAGCAAATCTTGCTCTTCCTCAGGTCCGACCCAGATGTGCTCAGGCTTGATCATCCGCCCTTGGAAGCTGTCCAAGAACTTCCTTACCTCGCCCAAGTCGTCGATAACCTTCGGAGTGTCGTTCGGGCCCCTGCGGATGAATAGCCTGCGGGCGAGGTTGTGCTGACACTGGAACGACTTCTTGCCAGTGACGGGGTTGACCCAGACCAGCGGGAGCTACAACAACGTTAGCATCAGATCGCTTGAGTCTGTTGTAAAGGCAAACATACCTTCTTCTGCCACTCCTTGCTTCCTTCCTCATGTGCCTCCACCTCCTCGTCTGGCAACTCCCTGCCCTCGTTCGCTACACCTAAGCCATTTGGAGCACCACGGCAGCCCTTGATCTTCTCATACGGCCAGTACATGTACTCAACCCAGCTGTGGTCTACCATCTGCTTTTCCTCATCGCTCAGCGACTCATACAGTTGCTCGACGTCCACAAACGCTGTGCGCCCTGGCTTGACCTCCATGCTCTGACCCGAGCCATCGGCCCACTCCACCGTTTGTGTCGCCTTGCCCTCTGTGGGGAACTTGATTGGCCGGAGCATGGTGAAAGTCGGGGGATCGTATTTCCAGTAGGTGCCGTCCACGTGCCACCAGTGGAAGCGGGTCTTCCCAGCCTCGAAGTCTTCGTCCGCAAGCGGCTTGCAGTAATACTGGTTGAAGTTGGTAGCGCCCATGTTGAGGCCTGGCTTGCCGTAGCGCGGGTCGTCTTGGGGGCCTTTGCCGATGAAGACAAAGGCGCCTGCCTCAGGAACTTCGACATAGTTGATCGCAGCCTGAGCATTCATCAGCGTTCCGTCATATTTTGCAGCGTCCAGATTCCGGTTTCTCTACTTACCACTATCCCGTCCTTGGGGTAAAAGGCACGAGCGAAGGTGGTGTTATCTATCTTGCAAGAGTCCGGGTCCAACTTTTGCAGCAACTCCCAGCCACGCTTCGGTTCGAGGTCATGTTGGCCTTTGATGATGAGAAGCTTGTGTTCCCAGGTGGCTTTCTGCAGCTGTGCCACAGTCTCGTCCGTGAACTTGTTCAGGTCGAGACCAGTGACGACGGCTCCGAACTAGAGGGAAAGACATGAGCGACTACAAGCAAAAATGATGCTGATTCAAGGTTTCAACTCGTACCTTGCATGTCTTTCCCGAAGGATGGACTAATGGCTCAATGTTGAAGCTGGTCGACATGGTGGTAAGAATGAATAGCAGATGTATGAGATGAGTATTGCGCGCACGATATGGCGATTGCAATTGTACAATGCCCAAACAGATGGGGCACTTTTTAGCTTACATACAGGCTGCGCGTCGCTTCGCAAAGCCTCATGTTCAGATCACGAGAGTGTCGCGATTCGCGGACCAATTTGGCAAGTCGGGATCCGGGGTAGACCAAAATCCACCGAATCCCGCAGCTCGCGCACGGCGGTATTCTGGGGTACCATCTTACTGTCGTCACGTCACCGCCATGGCCTCAGACGGATTCGAAGACAACAGGCCGATGATAACGATCGCAAGGATAGGCTTGTCGCAATGTTCACGAGCGAGTGCATCGATTGTTTGGTGCGGTTTCCGAATCTCGGAAGTGTTCCCATCGGAAGCTTATCGATAAACAGAAGCTTCATCCAAGCAATACCAAAGCTCTTGTCATCGGACCTTCCCGCACAACCAACTCCATGTCTAAGGGGCGATATTGCATACAATCATACTCGTTGACGACCGACCAAAAATGGATAATGAAATGTGTTTACAATTTCTCGTGCACTGGTGCCCGAACTCCAACTACCTGAACACCATCTCCCTGCATGCTATACGGCACAAACATCTTCCGTTCCAGCCCAACTTGCTCGAGAATGCGATCCCACTTAGCCAGTGACCTCTCTTGTGCGCCGTAGTTGGCCATCATCAGTAGATCGAACGACGCCCCGTACCAGTGTGCGCCCTCATCCTGGATGACAAGCTCGTCCAGCAGGATGACAGAGTCGGGAGCAAGCGCGTCTTTGAGTTGTGAGAGGATGTTGTAGCAGGCTTGATCAGGCCAGTCATGCAAGATGTTGCGTAGGTAGTAGACACACGCTCCTTTGACAGGCTGCGGCTGTGTGAAGTCGTGGTGAACAACCTTCAGCCCCTCGATGCTTTTCGCAGAGTCGATGGCCGCCGCGTGCGTGTCCTGCAGCACGACACGTCCCTTCAGTTGGGGCGATCTCCTCAACACCTCTCTAGCCTGATGTCCATAGCCGCCACCGACGTCCACGAAGAGAGTTCGGTGATTATCTCCCGTGGTGGAGCCGTGCACGTACTTCTCGAGCGGAAACACGTCGAGCCAACTTTTCTGCCCCACTCGCTGAAACGACATGTACTCGTTGAAGGCCTGCTGGTGGCGCGGCCGCTGGGACAGCCATTCGAAGAAGTGCAGGTCCGTGTTCTTGCCCAAGTTGAATGGAAGATGCTTGTTGTCCTGCGGTTGCTTGTAGCCATTGTCCGCCATCCACTTTGGTATCGCATTATATGTTGCAATGTTTCTCTCTGTTCTGCGAAGTGAATTAGTTACGATATTCGAAACCAAGATCCTGAAGTACTCACACATGGAATATCACAGATTCAAGTCCTGACATGGCCAAGTATCGCGTGATATTTGTGGCCCGGTACGTCTCCACTCCGACCTGCTCCACCATCCACTGTGTTGCTGCATACCGCAGCACTCGCACTAGCAGTGCCTCTTCAGCGCCCAACTCGGCAGCCAACTGACTCACGCTCATCGCCGTACCCTCCCGCGCAGCAAGTAGTCTCCACAGCCCCAGATCAATGCCCACTTGCACCATGTTGGGTGGCAGTGCACAAAAGATCAGCCGCTGCATGGTGTCCCAGGGTTGCTCGAGCTTTAGGGAGGCCATCCTGGCGGCTTCAAGGAATCGGAGTCGCTTTTCCTCGTCCTTGTGAAGAGAGGCGGGGATGTGGCCGGCTGCCAGAGTCTCAAGAGCATCGAGGATGTTGTCGGCTACGACATTCTCCTCGTACTCTGCATCGGAAGGCTCCGATAGGAATGGAATGGAAGACATGGTTGTACGCCCTTCACTGATGGATTGGTGTAGAGGTTGGTGATGGAAGGAACAAGACTTTGCGACCAGCAGCAGTGAAGTTATACGCACGTTGACAGCACGGACTCACTTCGAAGTTACCTGTGCTTCCCTCGGTACATTGTACATCATCGAGAGTCGCTCGTATCATCGGTAGCCGAGATTGTCGTACCGGAGAAGTGGTAACGTAGTTTAGGTGTGACGACTGTATGAAGATCCAGACTAGAAAGCACCGCGCTATCTGTTGTCATTCCATGCTGATAATAATCCCTGAAAGAGAAAACAACCCGAACCATCAACCTATAGAGGCCTTTCTCTCGTCTCACCCACGGGGATCGTGAAGGGTTCAGGACTATTCGTCATGATTATGCATACGCTATCAGTCCCCCAGAACTTCACGAAGAGAGATAAGAGTGGTCTATGCATGCAAGCAATGGGGTCATCTTGGGCAGAACAGAGTAAAGTAGTAGTGTTGACTTTATGAAAGATGGCACGAAGGCCACGAAACGCAATCGCTTAATGAGCTATCAAAACCTAAAAGAAATCCCATTGCTGTAGGGTGTCCGTCCATAGGCCCATGACCAGTATAATCCTCGCGCCAGTCCTTACCCATTACATCTGTAGCTTTACAGTCTCCACCCTTTCCGCCACTTTCGTCGCAAACTCCCCCGCAACATCCGCACACAGTGCCAGAAGAGGATTCTTCACCGTCGCCTCCCCATCGACTAGTAAACCCGACAGTAAGGCATCCCGCAGGCGTTCCAGGACCCGCTGGGCCTCCAACACTCGCTTCACTAGTAGCACCCGCACTACGGCCCGCCGGTCGGCACCCCTGATCGGCAGTGTTCCGCAGCGTAGCGGCTCGTGCTCCTCGTCTATCACTGAAGTCCCACCCGTTGTACTTGATGATGACAATGACGAAGATGGTGGTGAAGATGCGCCACTGTCGCAACTTGATGTAGACGCCAGCGATGGTGTCCAGAGGGAAGTGCCGCCCAGTTTGAGCGACACCAGTGCTCGGTCAATTGCTTCGCAGATGACAAGCGCAGTCGAAGGACGCGTAGAACATGCGTTCGGGCACGCCATGGTGTTGCAACAGCAGGTTATGAGCATTCTCGAGGTAGAGAGCGCGGCTGAGGTGGAGGCGATTGGTGAGGAGGAGGGCGAATACGAGGACGTAGATAGGTGGTCAAGCAGGGTTGGCACGCAGTTGCATGACTTGGGCGAAAGAGAGGCGTCGTCTGAGGGTTGCGGAAACTGTGGATGCACTTGTTGTTGTGAAGGAATCACATAGCTGCATCCATCGAAGTTTTTGCTACTTGTGGTCGGCATCGGCGTGTTTCCATATTGCTGATCCGGATGATAGCATGGATGATGGCCGTCTGGGGTCAGCAAACCAAAGTATGGTAACCCTTCGGCGAGAAGCATGGTCGAAGGATCGGATTGGTGTTGTTCATGCTCTCGTTGCTGCTGCTCCCATGGCGCTCCGCAGAATCCCATGTCGAGAAGCTCAGGAGCAATGGGGAAATCGGGAGACATTGGGTAATAGCAATTGGCGGTTTGCTTGGGTGTACCACATTGCGAACCGATGAAATCTGGCAGCCCTTGCAGGAAGTCGTCGTCTGATTGTCGATATGGAGAGAACTCCATCCGATCGGGACTCGGTAAGTCCGTAGTCTGCGCCATATCGGGTATAGAGGATGCGTTGGAGTCGGAGCTGGAACTGGAGCTGGAGCAGTTCTCTGAGGTAGACGCCAGGCTGAATGGAGCAAATGGCGACACCTCACCTGAGGTTGGAATGGCGATGCCAGTCTCCGTCATGGGTGTCAAATACCCTTTCTGGCTCGCAGTTGTGCTGGTTGTGATGCTGGTGGAGCTCTTGCTGTTGTTGCGAGTGCGCGGTCGCCCAGCTCGTCGCGCCGGGCTGTAGACACACTCTATGCCCTTCTTCGCGCATCTGCGACATTTTGGCCGCTCTTGATCACATCGTATCTTGGAGTGTTGACAGCTGTCACAGGCAAGGCGGTACTTGGTAGGTTTTGGCGCTGGCGCGCTACTCTTGGCGCTGGAATCGTTTTTTTGCATAGTTAAATCAACGTTGACGCTCGTTCCGATAGCCAGCAGGCAATAGCAGTATCGCGATACATATACCGACCATACTTTCCCCCCAGAACATACTGGGTGGGGACGCTAAGAGCTGTTGATCTGGAGGGACTTCGGATCGGTTTCAGCTGATAACACGTACGCGCTGATACTATCTCGAACTGCCTTGGTACTGTCGTGGTACGCAAAAGCTTTGCGTGTGGAGACGCATTCTAGGTAAGATCTCGCGATCTGGGGTGACTTCGGATAGACCCTAAGCGTTACTACCTTATATGAACTAAGCTTCCCAATCGGCTTAGGCGCAACAGACCCTTGCCGGTGGCCCACATCCGACGTACACTCGCCTGCTTCTTGACATAGTAAGTGAGACGGGCTCTCACTTCCGGCTTACACATAAGCCTTTAGGTCCGTACCACAGTATTGGTATTGTAGAAATATAGCGAGAGCTGATCCAAGTTACACTAAAGCACGGCTCGGAACGATGCATGTCATACATGTCAGCACGGAAAACGGTGTAGCCCCCAACGTCCTTGGAATGCATGTCATATGCGTCCAAACCAATGCATATCACATGCCTGGGATATGGTGTAGCTCGAGGCGATGCATGCGACGTTGTCGCTCGGCTCATCACCGGAGTTCAGCATGCCTCCAGATCGGGTACCGATTCTCCACCACCCTGCTGCCCTCGGTCAACTACCAAAAGGCTGCAGAGTTCAAGAGAGCAAGCTCGTCGTATAAAAAGCTATCAGGCATCCCACGTTACCTAATACTATCGAATTTGACGCAGTCTGAAGGGCCGTACCGCTAGATAGCGCTCGAGCTCCGTCCCTTCAACTTGGCAGCATCGCGTGGGGACTGGCGAACGGGGAGTGTGCACTGAGAAGGGCCTTGTTCGGTTGCATCAAGAGCTTCTCAAAGATAAGATATACAGGACCCAAAGCCTCACAGAGTTCGGGCCGAAATGTTCGGTACGTTGAGCCAATTGGGTGGACGAGCAGGCTCTCGTGCAGACCGGCGGGCGAAGGGGACATGGCCAAAGGGCCGTTTTCGGCTTCACTCACAGCCTCGTCGTTCATCCCAGCGCATATACACAACAATTCATGTTCGACCCGCATGTCCAGGGTACGCGAACTTGCTTTGGATGTTGATCGTTATCCGAGGACCCGCTCGATGCGTGGGTAGTGGAGACCTCTTGTTTCAAGAGGCTACGGCGCTCTGGTCAACCCACTCGAAACGGTCCGGATCCCTTCTTCTCGCACCTTCGATCGCAGGTCTCTGAACCATTGGTCTTTCTACAACACGTGAAGATCATACGTTGGTTTATTCGGGGAAAGATACTCGGGATACGGAGGCAGGAGTTACAACCGCTCCGGCAGTGAGAAGAAGTGACGAATTACTTCAAATGAACGAAGAGGACCGTAATGAAAGGGGCTGCTATGTGGTTGTCTGTTCTACTGCTTTGCTGTTGCAATAATCTTGAGGCCAATGTGCATGGATGAATTACATGCTGAGCTACGTTTGGGCTAAGTTTCCCTCAGTAGGTCCATGTCGCAAAGCTTCATGCAGGGTAGCGAGCTACTCACAACTTCTAGCATCTTACACATAGCCATGCAAATAGTTTTCAGTTAGGAATAAATTCCATGTCGATGAGAAATTGTTATAAAGTCTAAGGTACATATACTGCTCAGCCCAAGAATGGTTTTACCGCCTCAAGGGCTTGCTTGAAGTTGGAAACCTCGTCCATCGAGATACCCAACTGCTCCTTAGTGATGAAAAGACCCTGTTCCTTTACATGGCCAAACCAGTCCGTCACTGCCTCACCAAACACCACTCCTGTAACAGCCTCTTCTCCAGCCAGACCGAACAAACTACCGACTACCTCTGGCTTCACCTCCACGTATACACCTTTCTTGCCTGAGACTTCTTCCCATTGTGAGAGCGCTTCTCCAAGGGATAAAACCTCAGTGCAGACACCGGCGTATTTACCGTGCGTCAACTTGGGGTTCGCCAAGATTTGGCGCGCCCAAACACCTGGGTCTTTGGCCATGTCACCGGCCATAGGGTAAACGGTAGATGGAGTTGACGGAACCATCCAGACATACTTTCCAGGAGCACTGGCCTAGTCGCAAACCTGTTAGTAGTGTAAGCAGTCCGTATCTTGAAAGTGGCAACTCACCACTGGCTGTGGCTTCAACATAGGGAAGAAGGCAAAATTGGACGGATAGAAGCCAAACATGAGGAAGGTAGTCTTAGCCGCCAGATCTGGCATGTTCTTCCGGATATGATCGTCGACTTTAGCCTTGTAGTCGAAGTGAGGAACAGGGAATTTGCCTTTGGTGATTTCGTCTGCCGCAGGAAGTGTGCTCCAAATGTAATGCTCCAAAGTCTTCACTTCAGCCGCCAGCCTCGCGAGCATGATACCATCGCGCTTTTCAATCTCACCGGCTTCGGACTGACTGGCACCTTTGAAGAAAGGTTCCCACCACTGAGTCACTGCGAAGATGGCTTGCGCGCCCTTTCGCCATGTCAGTTGTTGATCAGGAAAACAGTAAAGACAATGAACACTTACCGTGAAGGCCTTCCTAATAGACTCTTCATCATCATAGCTTCCTTGTACGACCTCCATGCCCTCCGCAGTAAGCTTTTGGGCCTTCTCTCCGCTCGGGTTTCGGGTCACTGCGCGGATTTGCCAGTCACCAGACTTGAGCAACCCACGAGCGATGGATCCACCCTGGTTGCCAGTCGCACCAGTTATAACAGCAAGTTTCTTTGCCATAACTGCTAAATGATGGTGTATCCCTTGAAATGTGGCTGGAATAGAGAAAGAAAGATGTTATGGGGCTTGACCTGTGGACAAAGGCGTACGTCCCAGAGGAGAACCTCGAAGTTGAACGGAGAGTATTTGTCTATGACCACGAAGGATATCTCTTGAACGCACGCGAACTGCCGAAAACACAAGAGCCAACTTCACTATACTATGCCTTTCTCGGTGTTTGAGAGGGCCAACCGAAGTAGTGTAGTATCATCTTTGATCGATTCGACCCAGCGACTGAGCCTTCGGTGAGTAAACAGAACATTGGCATGATACAAGATTGCAACTGCCGGTAGTGGGTTCTCCGGTGTGTACTGACTGTTCAGGTACTCAAAAATATCCCGCAAAGTGGGATCGGACCGAAGTTCCACAAATGCTCCGAGCCACCATACACATCCGACCACTGTGGGTCTTCACACATCACCGCAGAGGCTCACTCTCCTAAACTGTACGCATGTGGATAACAGCCTGGTGGTGCTGTACTCGCGGCGTTTTCCAGACCGCGAGCGTGAAGTTAAGCCTACCTAGGTAATGCAGCACCCTAGGTGAAGTGTTCCTAGGTACAACCCAGAGAACATGGCGTTGTCAAGATCGCTGCATGAGTTGATATGTTGATGATCGTGGTTCATAGCTTGTACTACTTCGAACATATGCCCCGGCTAACACAGTAGAGTAAGCAAAATACGCCGACTTTTCGGTCTCTTCGGTTATCCGAGTCCAGATGGGGCTCCATGGCATCTATTATTACAGTAGCTAGACTGCTTTCATAGAATCAATCGTCGTTTGCTTCTTGCTATCCTTTGCTTCCAGTCAGTAGATACCTCATCAGTTACAATGTCGAGAACCGCCAGTACCCTGCTTTGCCGCGCTGCGCCAGCGCTTCGTCTCGCCGCATTGCAACCAGCTCGTTCATCATGCCTGCGCCGAGGATATGCCCAAGAAACGCCGTTTCCGAAGCCACAGAAACTGAAGGGCGTCCTCAAGCCTTTGAAGCAGTTCTTGGTTACGCCTACAGTGGGCACCGAGTTCCCAGAGGCGAATCTCGTTCAGATGCTCAACGCACCCAACTCGGATGAGCTACTCAGAGACCTCGCCATTACGAGTGAGTGCTAGAGTTAGGCCCGTTGAGAAAAACAAAGCTGACGGATGTGTTTTCTCTAGTCGCACGACGCGGAGTCGTCTTTTTCCGCAACCAGAACGACATGACCAACGACCTCCAAAAGCAACTGATCCAACGTATGGGCGAGCTGGTGGGAAAGCCAAAGGAGTCGACCCTCCACATTCACCCCGTGCTCAACCCCAACACCCCAATGGGTGGCAACGACCTGCACATCAGCACCATCAACTCCCGTCAGAGAATCATGGCCCACGGCAAGGCCGTACCTCGTGACCTAGGAAACGTAAGACAAGCGCTCGAGTCGTGGCACAGCGATATCCAGTCCGAACAGGTGCCTTCCGACTACACATGCCTGAGACTTGTGGAGCTGCCCACCTGTGGAGGAGACACGTTGTGGGCGTCCGGCTATGAGGTTTATGACCGCATTAGCGAGCCTATGCGCAAGATGCTTGAAGGCAAAACTGCCAACTACACCGCGCCATGTAAGTTTGTCAGCTGCTAGCGCATGTCGTGCTTTCTAACATGCCTTCCCGCAGTCTTCGAAAGGATCATCAAGAATTCGAAGCTCCAGGTTTACACAGAGGCTCGTGGTCACCCTGAGAATACTGGCAACCCTCTGAAGGCCGTACACCCGGTCATCCGCACAAACCCCGTCACCGGATGGAAGAGTGTCTTCTCCATTGGTGCATACGTACGTCTCACTCCTATATTCAGGTTATACATCCACTAACCAGATACTCCAACAGCCCGAATCCATCAACGGCCTGACTCAGCCAGAGAGCGACATGATCTTGAACTGGCTGATGGATATGGTACTCCGCAACCACGATCTTCAGTGCCGCTTCAGGTGGCAAGGTCCAAACGATATGGCTATCTGGGACAACCGCAGCATGGTACACAACGCTACCATGGACTACGACGACCATGGCAACCGCTTCGGATACCGCGTGTGCGGTATTGGAGAGAAGCCATACTTTGACCCCAACAGCAAGTCGATGCGTGAGGCGTTGGCGGAGGAAGCGAAGGAGGAGTCTTCATGAGTGAATGTTGTTTTGGGTAGCGTTTCGGGCGGGAAAGGCGTTTTGCTTTGTTTGTGTATGGAGGAAAAGCCGTGTGGTTCTGTCCTTGTATGGATTAATTTGATCTCTTTTCGTTTTTGGCCACAACATGACTTCTACTTCGTGCGGACCGAAGTGCCTCGTTGGTGCCATCGAATGTGCCTTGTCATATTGACTATCGCTAGGCCGTTAGCCGATGGATCGGATGTAGATGTTGATGACGTCTTCGCTGCTCAGTCTGCGACACTGCGCAGGCGAAAGGAGAAGGAGGCAAGCCTGGGATATTGCCGCTGGAGGCAGGGGCACAGCACGTGCAAGGTGACAGCCAATGAGAGTCTAGCGCTCCGCTTGGATCTTTCGGCCCGAGTGGGTCCAGATGCCAGGACTCCAAGTGCGGGAGCTGTCCCGATCGCTCGTCACTGCACTGCATCTACAACATCTTCTTTCTATCCGGAACAACTCCGGACTACACGTCGTTGCCTTGTTGATAAACCGCAAACGTACAAGTCACAATGAGAATACAAAGGCACGCGGTAAGATCCGTTCACTCTCCTTCCTCATCTGGCATTCAAGCGCAAAGATGCAGCACAGGAATCGATTATCGTCCGCTAAAGCTACGAAGAAGCATTGATACGTGTCTTGACGCTATCAGTAATTGTCTCCTCCAGCCCCACGAATCCCGGCTGGCCAAAGTCCTTCAACAGTGCTTCAGCCCTAGCTCGCGGTCCGATTTCCGCCAGCGGGAAATCTAGACCCTCGAGCTTGTCCCGCGGCTTGTAACCTGGGACAACTTTCGCGAAGATGTCGAAGAACTCGTTGATTGAATAAGACGAGGCGTACGCAAAGATGCGTTCGTCGCTGATGGCTGGGTTGATCAAGCCGATAACATGAAGACGAGCGACGTCCTGGACGTGGACATAGTAGACTGCGCTAGTGTTAGGTTTTGTTGCGCTGTACACGTGAAAAGAGCAGGGTTCACATACAACGCTGCACATGCTTGATCGAGTCGGTATCGCCATCCAAGATTTGGAGCGGAATACGCGCTGTAGATGGGAAGCCCTGGTGGGTCACGTCTAGCGGACTGCCGTAGATAGTACAAGGCAGCACTGCGTTGGCAGAGAAGTGCGGCTTGTTGTTCTTGATCCACTCCCAGAAGGCCTTTTCGGCCGCGACTTTGGAAGCAAAGTACGCGATCATGAACTTGTGCATCGGTGGAAGCGACTCTGGAATGTTCTTAGACAAGGCCAGCGTCTGCTCGTCATACTCATCCGCAGACACTGTATCATTCCCTCGGTATGATTGCAGCGAGCGAACCGCAGCTGACGACGACGTCAGCACGAAGCGCTTCACACTGGGCTCTTTGGCTGCGGCCTCCAAACAGCCCAAAGTTCCGACCACGGTGGTTCGGAGCAATTCTTCTGGTGTGACATCCATGCTTCGTACTGAGGCAACGTGCACGATTCCAGAGACACCTGGACGGTAAAACTCGTCAGTGATGAAACGCTGCTGTGTTTAGGCGGTGGGAATACCTGACACCGCGTCGTCGAACGCGCCGGGCTCCCTCATGTCTTTGACAGTCACGAGATCAAACTTGTCTTTGCCATACTGTTGCAAGAAACGATCTGCGAGCCATTGGTGCTTGCTGGCGTCTCGGACTGTGCCTCGCACCTTGTAGCCTTGCTGGAGAAGCTGATCTGTGACGTGCGCGCCAACAAAGCCGTTGGCCCCTGTTACAAGGACGGTGGAGCCTGGGGCTATTACGGGACTATCGTAAGGAGCCATGTTGTGTGAAAAGAGTGCGAGGATGTTGTAAGACTTTCAGCTTTCAGAGTAAGATTGCGAAGTGATGGGACGGTGGAATGATGGGGTGATGCAAACAATGCGTTATTCTACGTTGTTTGTACTTCCCGAACACAGTCAGCCCGACACCATTCAAGATCGTCGGTGCATTAATGGTGTTGAGCGTTCGAACGATACTATACCTTATCGAGTCGTCGATATAGTACCGCTACATCAGCAGGCTGAGGGTAAGCAGCATATCTTACAGGGCTGGCAGGTACCCACCCCCTCGGGATCTTGACTCAGAACACACCGAGCTCGCTAGGTGACACCCGATATCCGACAATGACAGGGTCCCCTTGCGAAGGTGACGCCATAAGATGTAACTATCACGACTATACTGCCAGGACTTTTTCCACGATACTCAAACGACCAAACAAGAATGCATCGCGTTGACTGTGGTTGTGCCTTTCTCGCTTTGCGAACGCTCGCGCGCGTTGAGGAATACACCACATCGTCGCAAGTGCCACTCGAAACCGCATTTCAAGTTACATCAGAGGCAGAACGACCCTGTCTCGCCGTACTGAGCTGCGAACGATGTCGCCAGCAACGACTCCCGCTTACTGCTGTTACCATCTTGTGCGCTCATTTGGTCGACTGGCTGTGCCGATTATGGCACCTCCATGAAGAGAACGCCACAGAAACATCAACGGAGTCCAGTAACAGCACCACCACGACTACAAGTACACCTCCACCCAACACTAGCAACATCGTCGAGAGCCCGCATGCCAACCAGCCCTGGAAGTTTTCTCTCGGCAACTACGATCTCGCTGCCGACGAAGCCGATGCGCTCAGCAACGAACTGATGACTTTGCGCCTGACAGGCTTCTCAGCCGTTTTAGGCTCTCTCGAAGCCGCCCTCGTCACATCTGGATCCTCATCGTCTAACGCCTCTTCTCCCGATAAAGGAACGAATGGAACGCCCAACGGAAAAGCGGCTTTCGCGCCAGCTTGTCTTGACCTCGTTCGCGCAAACCTCAGTCTAGTGCGCGCATGTATCGGCCGTCTCAAAGCGCGCTCACTGCTGAGCAACGGTGCAGCTGGCAGTTTATGTTAGTGGTGGTAACGGAACCTCTACCCCAAATCAAGTGTGTTGGCCTACAGGAAGAACGCGTTCACATGCACTCGGTGCAACGTCCATCTTTGAGACAAGACATCAAGGTACGTTTGTATTATCCACTAGTATTCTTCCGCGCTAAGGTGCGTCTCTGGTATCGTAATACTATAGCATCTCGGCTTCTCATTGAGCCAGGTAGCCCCTATTACCAGTCAGCGCTTCATGATCTCTCCCTCAGGACTGAACAATACATACCCATCCAGTACCAATGACTGACCAAACATGTAGCTGCTCATAGGTCCAGCCAAGAACACAACTGCATCAGCAACCTCTTCAGCATCTCCCAGTCGGCCTGCAGGCACACGCTCACGCACAAGGTTATCGATGAAAGCCTTGGTCTGTTCCGAGGACGCGATGAGCGGCGACATGATGTATCCAGGGCAGAGCGCGTTGATGCGAATCTGCTGAGGTGCATACAGCACGCCCTCAGACCGTGTCAAACCGAGGATGGCGTGCCGACCCGCTACATACGCACCAGCAGCGACCTGAGGTGGTGAAGCGGCAAAGGCATGTACTGAGCAGACATGTACGATACTGCCACGGCCATATCGCGCGTCGCGCGGCTCCTGCCGCAGCATTTGCCGTATGCCAGCCCGATGCCAGAGCCAGACGCCTGTCACGTGTTCCTTGAGGTGGGTATCGAAAGCGGCGGGTGCCGTGTCGGGACTGCCGCCCATGGGCCCACCGAAGCCGGCATTCAAAACGACGAAATCGAGACGAGCGAAGCGTGACGCGGCTTGTTGAACGACAGCCTCGACGGCCTCCTCGGTACTGCATTCAGTGGAGACACTCAGCACGTCTGTTACCTGGTGCTGCGATGCTAGCGTCTGCGTTGTCTCTTTCAGCCCGGCCTCGTTGGTGTCGACAAGGGCAAAATGTTTAACACCATGGCGTGCCAGCGCGTATGCGGCGCTCTGACCGAAGCCTACAACGCAGTATTAGTCTTCTTTCTCCTTTGCTACCGATTTTTGCAAGCCATAATGCTGCAAAGACAGTAACAAAAAAAAACTATAGTTACCATACCAGATCCGGCTTCTGTGATGAGTACAACTCCCGAAAGCATTCTTGATATGATGATCTTCGTGACCAAATTTTCATCCCATGGTTCTTAACGTTGTTTTATCGTGACCATGCAACATCTTCGGGGCTTTCTGACTCGGACCGCTCAAAAACTCACCGAGTTGATTGTTTTCGCCCCCAAATCTGGATCCTAGCGCGAAGTTGTGTGGAGAGGCATGAGGCGGAAATTGAAAACCCCAGCATAGGGATCTGAGTTTGAAGCGTCCAATAGGAAATCGCCAGCGCTGGATTCGAAAGCGAAGGACGTGCGTTATCCTCCGCTTCGGCGCTCTCCGATTGCCTATGTGTGGGTTAGTACATTCCTTACCTTTTCGACGACTATGCCCTTGCAAAAAGTGTCCGCCTCAAAGATCCATAACATGTTGTTCATGCGAACAGTAACGCTGCAACAACAGTGCGACTGTCCCGCCACCTGTGCTGCGGACCGCGGTTGGTCGATGTTCCCGAGATGCACCCGGAATAGCGTCTATAGAGGCTCAAGTTTCGAGCATCGAACCTCAGACCGTATGGGTCTCAATGACACGTTCGCATGTATATCGGCAGGCTTGGAACAAGACTGTATCAGATACTATCTATCTTTTTCAGATGCAGATGATGAAGCATCCGACTTCTTGCTTCGAATTTGCGACATGGGCACACGAGCAGCTCGGGGTTCCTTGTGAGCTTGGTGATGATCGTAAATAGGTGAAGACGTCGACAACGAGAAGGCACTGTTTAGCCGGTAAAGCAGTTGTCGCACATGAATTCCAGAGAACGCTGTATCCGTAACAGCACGCAGCTGCATCTATTACCGAGAGTAAGCTCGAATATACTATGAAACTCCCGCAGCTCGATGCCGGCTTGTGCAAGAGTAAAGTAAGTCCTCGAGGTAGCGTCCGGCTTCTTTCTTCTCTAATAACATTCCATGTCATGTTCTCAAAAGCGACACAGATGGCTCATCACGCTTCGCTGTCGGCTGTAAGCTCGGCGCGCTTTCCCCTCCCTTTCAATTAGCTTTTGCAAATTATCCTGTATCGACAAGAAACAGTAAGAGTAGGTCATCAGAGCTATCTCCGCTCATGCTCAAACAGTTTCATTGCCCATCGTTAGCGTAAAGAGTGTACAGATGTACATGAGAGCTTCAGTGCGGAGAGCGGATCGGAATCGAACGCGTCTTGTGCGAGTGCCCGTGATCAAATTGTCCCCCTATAAAGACTTTTGTCCAAGGCTTCCGTTGTTGTTGTCATGATTTGGATATCTCGGTAGGGTCGCAAACAGCATCATATCGCGTGTGCGTGGTCTGAGTGGCTCGAATGGCGCGTAGCACTGGTGGCGATGATCACTATCTGCGGGACGCTTGAAGCTGAAAGCAATGGAAATGCGACAACGCTTCCATGACTGAAGGATGATGAGATGATGCTGTGCCGTTCAGAATTGTGACGTGCGTCAACCAGTGACGAAAAGCTAGCGGCGCAATTCCTTGGCACCAGAGGACGCTAGCGCGAAACCGTGACAGCTCATCTAGGCACACCGTTCCGTTCCTCTCGACGATACACGATCTCAACGCTACCCTCATTTTCCATCTCTTAGCTTTATTTTTAGGATAGACCCCTTTCTATCGCCTAGCGGGTGTTGACCGCTTCGTCGACTTAGTAAGAATACCCCACTCCAGACTTCCCTGTACAGCAGCCGATACATCTACACCTACGCTGCATAGCCAGACTCGGTGAGATGGCAGGTGTTGGACACTTTGCCTCCTCCCTGCGACTCAGTCGGGATCGAAGCGCGCGACATATCCATTCAGGGCACGTACGAAGAAACATTGCTCCTCGGCTGATGCAGCCACGAAACGCACTGGTGCAAAACAACAAGTCAGCCTCATGATTGGATCATCTTCGAGTGACTGTTACCTACTTCTACCACTTTCTCTTGCTGCCTGCAGCCTGTTTGAGCGCAAGTTGGATCGACTTCCCAACCGACCTTCTCGACCCAACCCCTCCAGGATACTGACGCCGACCAGAATGGACCCTTTTAGATACCGTAAGGCGTATGAGGCAATGGTGCATACAACGCAACTCATCGAAGAACGACTGCATCAAGATGTTCAGCTCAATGAGGAAGGCACAGCCGATGACGATGGCGATGCACCAGAAGCCGCCTTCCAGGAGCAAGATCCGGACAGCATGGACTGGACACCTACAGAATCGAATACTCCACCTCCAGAATGCGGGCCACCGCCAAGTCTATCAAGAAAAATGCGTCATCTTCTACCTGCTGGTGGAGATGGTGATCTTCAGGCGGAAGATCGGGGTGAAAACGCGGTACTCCTGCACAAGCTCAAAGAGGGCAAAATCATGGATGAATGCATTGACAAGCTGGTCCATGATTTGCCGGATGTCTTGAGCTATCAGAAATCACTCTCCTTCACTCCTTCGACGATCGAAGTGCCCAAAGACTTTGGGTTGCAGCTCAGCATCTCGATAAACCACCATCTCGCTCAGATAGAGGATCGCAAGGCGCTGGAGAAGTATCGCAGGCTACTTGGACATCGCAAAGACGCGACCAAGAAGAGGCCTGTCAGACTTGGTTTTGATCCAGTCGAGTTGATCAAGAAACAAGCTGTAGCCTTTGGAAAGGACGTCCCCGCACCTGTCTGCACGCTAGATAACGAGATACATGCTATCTTCCGTCTAGATAACTGGCACGGGTGTCCAGATGGAATCTACGAGGTTTTAAGACCGGCTTTGCAACTGGCCACCTTACTCCTGACATCTCAGGCCACTGCTCACTTCTGGCATACTTTGGTGTTTGGCAAAAGGGAGGCCTGTGAGGAGACATCTGCAGCATACGGTCAGCCTTGTTTTCGCATCAAAGAGGACGTACCATGGTCTGAAGAACACCACGCAACATTCAAGAACTTTTTGGATAATCAGATCGACACTGTTCACTTCTACTTCCATCATGATCCGCTACCTCCGGAGACTGCATACGCATCGATGGGCCTTGTCAAGGACTACAAGAACGGCTTGATGCGCAAGATCAATCACAAGTGCCATACAAGTCGCATCTGCCTCCATTCAGACTTTTACACAACCGCGAAGAAGCTCAGCTTATTACGATACCGGGAGCCAGCGATGGTACTCCGATACAACATGTTCCTTGCTACATGCCTGGCGCATGAGGTTGCACACTTCTGTGAAGTTTCCGGGCCGCATCACGACCACCCACTGCTCTCCGAACCTGAAGTCTTCTTTGGCGACAATATGTGGACGGAGAGTGGAATTGCTTTCGAACTCAAGGTCTTTGGCGGGCGCATACATCCATTGTCTAGTCGTATTGACTGCAAATTCGGACTAGCTTGTCTGGACTACCCTCTCAAGGAGCTTTACGACAAGGACGACAACGTTCTATACGCCTTGCCGATGGACTATATCCTCAAACTTCAGCAGAAGGAAACATGGGAACAAGACTTCAGCAAGGCCGGACCGGACGTCTTCTTCGTTCCACGCACTGGAGGCCGCTCGATCGAGATCAACGGGACCAACCTGATGATCTGGGAAGACGAAAACGATGCGGACATCTCCGACCATATCGACAACGAAGACACAGAATGGATGCGCATGGATGATGGGTCGATTGCGAAGAACCCAAAAGCAAACAATCGCAAGCCCCAGCGACAACCCGTGGTGCCTCGGTGGAACCCATACAACAACCAGAAGAGGAAACAAGCTGTCGAAACAGGAGCCCCATGTGTGTCTACAGAGGTGGTGGAGATAAAAGATGAAGAGGCAAAAGAGGAACAGAAGTTGGAGCCGCCTGAAGACACCGAAGCAGCTAAGGGTGCTTCGGATCAGGACATGGCTTAATGGAAGGTGGCGTTTAGGATAGAGGAAACGGAGGTGGACTTGTTGCATTCACATTTAGCACCAAACTTTGGATACCACTGCATTTTCGTAGGGCGTTGTTGTTTACACTATATTGTCATAGGCATCACCAGTCATGGGATATTACTTGTTTGCATACAACTCAAGCTTCATCAAGAGCCTTGTTCGCTAATGCATCTGCCTCTCGGTTCATTTCCCTGGGTACATGCCAGAACTGCACCTCTCTGCCACCCGCCTCGTCACTATATTCCATGTGGTCCAGTGTCTCGTGCAGCTGCTTCAAGATCTGGAAATGGGCGACTTGTCTGCCGTTGGAGCCCACTCCATCATCCTCGATCCATTGCTCCATCCACTGGCTCATTGCTTTAACTAGAAAGCTCGAGTCGGTTGCGATCTTGATGCTGGATAGCTTGAGGTCTGCGTCCGTAATCTTGCGAACGATGGCAAGCGCTCGGTGGAAAGCCTCGATTTCCGCACGTGTGCTCGTTTGAGGCAGAGACTCGTAAAGTAGACCGCATGTGTTGTAGGGAGAGGCGGGACCGAAGTAGACGCCATACGACGCCCGCGCATTTGGATGGCCGTTGTCACGACAAGCACCGTCGATGAAGACTACTAGGCTTGTCTCGTCTGGAACAGGGTCTGGCTTGGACATGACTTTCATGCGCAGTTGAGAGATCTCTTTGCTGTCGTTGTAGAAGACTAGCTCGGATATCGGAATGGAGGAGGAGCAACGGTCTTCGGACGGCACGTAAAGACGCCGGATTTCTTCATAGTACTCGTTGTAGGGCATGTTGTTTGCTTTGACGTTAGTGTTGGATGGACTGGAGTTGTGAGGTGTATCGTGTGCAGCGGATGGATCGGAAGCGATATAGCAGTGGTGGTAGATAGAGTTTCGGCTTTATTATCAACCCCAAAGAGTCGCGTCCGTGTCTGTTCACATTACGAGTAGAGGTACTTGACCGGGCCTACAACTGAGCTAGTCGAGTTCGGCTAGCGTACGGGTAAGCGAGCGTGAATCTTGGCAGAGTCACTGGAGCCCGAATTCTCCTTCCTGACAACGACGCACGCCCATCGTCTACTACCCCCGCCGAACGTTAACCCCGACCCTTTCGACGACTTCACGATGGCGGACACCCAGAAAGATGCGCTGTTCAAGACGGTGCAGATCGACGCCCTGGTACGTAGGAAAAGTGCAAAGCCAGTACCCCACTGTGCGCCCCGCCATTGTGCTGGAGACAAACCGTTATAGAAGCCTGGTGTAGCTATGAGAGACTGACTTTGGTCCTCAGGTCGCGATCAAAATCGCTACCGCAAGCGGCAAGTCCTTCCCCTCGCTCGCGACCGGAAGCATCGTCGGTATGGAGAAGAACGGCGTCCTAGAAATCACAAACTCCTTCCCCTTCCCCGAGGTCTCTGCCGCGCAGACCGATGGCCAGAACGAGACTGTCGCAAACCTCGCTGCTGGTGCTCCCCGCGCCAAGCAGAACATCGCATACGGAAACGAGATGATCAAGTTCCTCCGGGAGGTCAACGTAGACGCGAACAACGTGGGCTGGTACACAAGCACAAGCATGGGCAACTTCGTCAACCTGAACACGATCGAGAACCAGTACTTCTACCAGAGCCAGCCGAATGAGAGGACCGTCGCTTTGATCTACGACGTGAGCAGGAGTTCTCAGGGTACCCTGAACCTGCGCGCATACAGGCTCTCTCCTTCTTTCGTGACGGCGTACAAGGAGGGCAAGTTCACGACTGAGAGGTATGTATACAGGATTCTAAAGAAAGATGGAGACTGACAATCTTAGCCTCCAGAAGAGTGGTCTCCGATACCACGACATCCTAGTCGAGCTCCCAGTTACCATCCGCAACTCCCACCTCCTCACCTCGCTCCTACACCAGCTACCTTCCGACGCACCCAAGCAGGAGCTCAAGTTCCCACCTAACCTAGCGGCTCTGCAGCAGGACCCAAACACCCCCCAGGCACCTCTCTTCCCGAACTACGATTCGCTCGACCTCTCCATCGACCCCTTCCTCGAGAAGACGTGCGACTTGCTCCTTGAGAGCATCGAGAACCACCACACAGAGATCAACAACTACCAGTACTACCAGCGTTCGCTCGCTCGTGAGCAGACCAAGATTACTGCATGGCAGCAAAAGCGCAAGGCTGAGAACGCGGCGCGCACAGCTTCAAAGCAGCCTCTCCTTCCCGAAGACGAGTGGCAGAGGCTGTTCAAGCTGCCCCAGGAGCCCAGCCGACTGGAGACGCTCCTCAACTCGAGACAGGTGGAGCAGTACTCAAGGCAGGTGGATGGTTTCACAGCAGGCGTCACTTCCAAGATGTTTGCTGTCAAGAGCAATCTTCTCCCCGGAGAGTAGATTCTGGTAGATCTGGTTGTGTTTCATGATTATGCTTCTCTTCGTCACGGCATGGGCATGGCGTTGCGGGTTAGCGGTCCCTTTGACGGGACTGGATTTGATCTTTTAGATGGAAGGACCACGATGATTATGTGATGGGGCATTTCCAGCATTTGCCCATGTGTTGCGATGACAAAAGTTGGAAATGCCGCAAAAGCGTTGATGTTCAAACAAACGCTGCTCAGCTAGGCGGCTGAAAGTCATCCTAAGCGTGTGCGGAGCGACCATCGCCACATAGAGTGCTGAATCAGACAAAGAAGTAATCAACACGCGTTCGCAACATCAATACTGGTGCTCTCCATGCTAAATGTGTCTACACCTGTAATACTCGCCAACCCGAACTACTCGGATATCGGATCGTCGGTGGACCTGCATCTTTCACGAAAACGGCTTGGGCTAAAGCAGCGTCCAACACCGGCGCCATCATGCAACAGGCCTCCTCGCCTGTCCTCCAGCAGCTCCGGTCACTGCACCCTGGCGCTCTCCAGACGCTACACCAGTCGCCAGACGGAACGCTATATCCCCACAACCAGGTCCTGCCCGAGCTTCAGAACCTCCACACGAGCGATGTATACCAACAGCAGTACGCCCTGAGCGGGCCATCGCACCAACAACCACCGTCGCATGCGCTGCCAGTGCACTTCGAGCAACATGCGCTCCCGCCTTCAGGACCGTACTCGCCATTCCAACCGGCGGGCTATCAGCATGGCACGAGTCCGCGATTCATGAACGCGCCCCCTCCCCCGCTTCAAGAACACGCGCAACAGTATCACGCATCCCCTCAGACGGTACAACGACCGGTTCAGCAACTTCCTCTCCCACCGCCTGCACCACCGATACTTGCGGCGCCGCAGCCATTGCCACGGCATGTGGAACCAGCACCTTTGCTGCACAAGCAGGAAAGTCAGGATGGGTACGTTGGCTTGAGCGTAGCGATGGAGGACCTACTGACATTTTGGTAGTGAGGACACTCCACTGTCCAACCATGGCCAATTCCAAGGCCTGAAGCTCATACCCAATCCACCAGACCTGGAAGACTGGAGGGAGAGGCTGTTTCATGTCGACGACATGATCACTCTGACTGAGGAGCAGTATGACGACTTCCTGGCACACTCGAGGCTATGCGCTAACCTTCGTCTTAGATTCCAAACTTACTTCCCTCACATCGACAACGTCTACTCGCATCGCTCGACCCAGCGGCATAAACGTAAACGCTTCGTATCACACTACTGGGATTGTCGACTGAAAGGGCGACCACCAGGCACCAAGAAGTCTACAGACCCAGACAAGAAGAAGAGGAAGAGGGTTGCAAGAGAGCGGGACCTATGTGATGTTAAGATCAAGATTACCGAGTTCTTCGATCGACGGGAATATGAGGAACAACTTGGTCGACGACCGCCAGGCACAGAGAACGACCCTCCGAGCCCGGTAGCATCGACCATGCCGCTGAACCCCAGCCGAACTGGCCAGAATCAGAACCCGCAGTTCTTTGGACAGCCACCTTTATTGCCGCAACAACCGCCTGTGAGTTGGGATATGCCTCCAAACATGGGCGCTCAGTCGGGCATGAACATGCCAGAATACGCCCCTTCGTCCGGCCCTCCATCCAAGAAGTTCTACACATTCCAGAGGGTGAATGGAAATGGTGGAAACGGCAAAGGCGACGGTGTTGCCGGACCACATAAGCATACACTTGAAGAGAGTGACCGTGTGAAGAAGAACAGTGTCATTAGGTGGCAGGCGAAGATTGATAAAGACGACAGGAAGAGATCGCAGGTAAGCTTCATTTCTTTCTTTGGTCTCAGACTCCGCTTTCCCGTTCCACCGACCCATCTAGCCATGATGATATGCAATGGCGATCCACACTGCCCGCAGATCAAGCGCATACGTCATTTTGATGCATGCTTGGAACACCCACGATCCCCGTCGCTCAAGTCGCAGGCATTTAAGACTGGCTGCTCGGGTCCTACAATGATTCAAAGTTTCCCATATTGTTCGTGAGACCTCTCTGTAAACTTCGCACATTGTCCTGCTTTTTGCCATATTCCTGCACTCGTCCCTCCATCATCTCCAAGGCTACATTTTGTTCAAATCTTTCTTCACTTCAAACACCATCTTTGCGAATCCGTAGTGAGACCATTCGATTCAAAATGACCGACACCAACCAGGGCGGAGATCCTTCCAAGAAGACGTACCACAAAAAGGCCACTGGCAATGCTTTGACGACAGTCAAGAACCATTCCAAAGAGGACGACCTAAAACTATACGGCAGCGCATTCTGGTAAGCAACATCCCTAAGCTCACGCCCAACCCACTGACACCCACCAGCCCCTTCGTCCAACGCGTCTGGATATCCCTAGAGCACAAGCAAATCCCCTACCAATACATCGAAGTCGACCCGTACAAGAAACCGCAATCCCTCCTCGACGTCAACCCACGCGGTCTCGTCCCCGCCCTCCGCCACGGTCCCACATGGTCAACCCACGAATCAACCGTTATAATGGAATATCTCGAAGACCTGCAAGCCGGACCGCAGCTCCTTCCCCCAGACGCCCAAACGCGTGCTACCTCGCGCCTCTGGTCCGACCACATAAACCGCAACATCATCCCGTGGTTCTACAAACTACTTCAATGTCAAGACGCTGCTGAACAAGTTGCTCACGCGAAAGAACTCCGGGATCAGATTGGGAAGTTAGTCGATGCCGCAGACACGAACGGCCCTTTCTTCCTCGGTCCCCACATCTCGTTCGTAGATGTGCAGATAGCGCCGTGGGTTCTGCGGTTGCGGCGCGTGTTGGGTCCGTATAGGGGGTGGCCGGAGGCGGAAGAAGGGAGTAGATGGAAGAGGTGGATTGAGGCGATTGAAGCAGAGAGGAGTGTTAAGATGACGACGAGTACGGATGAGCTTTATTTGGATAGTTATGAAAGGTATGCGGAGAATAGGCCGGGGACCAGCCAGTTGGCGGATGCGGTTAATAGTGGGAGGGGGTTGCCTTGAGGGTGGGTAGTAATATCACGTCTATTTACACAAAGCTGAACACTCTGGAGCTCACAATGACGTTGGGTTGCTTACTTTGCATATTTTTATGTTGATATTGGCTGCAAACCTGTTCAAAAAAGAATTCTTGTATGAGGTGGTAGGAGGAGGAGATGATAGCAATGCATTGAAACTCGGGTCTTTTTCGATGCAAATATAATTGATTCCGGGCAGATACAGAGTGGTAATCAAAATATCATAACGACTGTATCCTTGAAGCGATCCAGTGCCTCCTCGCCATCCTCCTTGCTCAGACACATGCCACCAAACCCGATTCTTGTGAACGAAAGCTTGCTCTCCGAGTCTTCCATTGTCTTTCTCTGAATCTCGTCGAGGTCTTCCAGCGGTTTGAGAAGTAGACCTAGAAGACCGCAGCCCCCAGGATAAGGGACACCCTCAAGTGGATCTGAGTCATCCATTGTGCGAATTACCAACAGGAATATGGGTGTCTCGATAATGCCGCTCCGAAGCAACAACGGTGGATTGGCCGGATCGTCGAGCACACAATAGCAATGATCTTGTTCAAGGTTTGGCCCCCAACCCGGACTACAAGCGAAACAGCAATCAAAGTCAATGGCTTGGTTAAAGTATTGCAGGAAGCTCTGCCATGAAGACTTATGCTTTTGCCAAGTTCCTCCCAATGGAAATAATGGAGCTCGTAAAGTGATTTGACCCCCAGAGACCATCCCTCGAGGATCGACTGTGCTCGGATAAGTACAGACGTCAAGGACCTCAGCAACAATCCTATGATCCTCTTTCGTCTCCGAATGTCTCACTACACCTTCGATAGATGCCCAAGACCAGGACGGCGGTCTAGATTGGGAACTCCATTCTTGCTCTGGACGTTCGCCACACTGACTCCACCAAAGCAAACTGCATGGCATATGAGATTCCCAAAGCCCGGCATGATAGCGGTCCGAGTCCTCTTGAAAATAATGGGTAAAACTCGATAGTGCTGGCAACCTGTCTTTGCAAAAGCTGACTTGACGCTCTGTGTAGTACTCCACAGTGTTCTCCCAGATTGCGAAAGGCTCAGCTGAATTAGTGGCGACAATCGCTGGTATCTGAAAACGAGACCGCCAGCGAGGGTCGCATTCGCAAATTGTGGCTGCACGACACACAAAAACAATCTCATCCTCTGTGAAATGAGCAATTCGAGTGGAGAGCACTTCTTCTTGGAAACACCATGCACGTTTTCGTAGTGGCAGGTTATGGAGTTGCCCAAAAGGGAGATCAGTTCCATCATCGTCGAATACGTGCGCAATCACATCGCGAACACACACAGAAAAGGCCTTGTAGTTGTGGACTACGTCCAGTTTTCGGGTAGTGTGACGACGCTTCAATAGTCCTTGTCGTCCGTCCTGAGCTGCATTTGCCGCAATGGTGAGGTGCGCGTTCGAGAATATGTTAGCCATTTGAGAAGCTTGCTCGGCCCAATCAGAGACGGAGCCCTGTAGAATGCCTATCGTGGTGGCGAATTTTAGTACACACGATGGAATGCCGTGGAGTTCGGAGGTGCTTACATAGTGAGTCGATCCATATGTAGTGGATACCGAGCTCGTGTGTCAAGATTATAGCTTCTTGGAACGTTTTGGGTAAAGATGCCCAAGCAATACCTTCAGTCTCAAACTCCGAAATCGTGGCAATTGTGGTACTGATGACCGGTATAGAGCCCCAGCAATGGCTCAGAGCAGTATATTGAAGATCGACCGCCTTCAATGATGAATCTCCACTTGCCGTCTCGAACAAACGAACTTGGAGAGATGTGTGATCGCTGCTGATGTGCAGTAGTCGCTTGGGAATGAGCTTGGATGCATTGGAACCACTCGAGCTTTGTTTTACGGTATTGGTTCCGCACATCGTGTGTGTGGTATCGCATATGTTCAGCATGTCTCTGATCAACGTAGCGCAGTCTCGAATGCTCGCGTTTTCATCGGGTCCGCTGTTAGAATTTATAAAAGGCCAAGGACAGCTATCGCCTATGATTCGTCAGTAAACAGCCAATTTGGTCGCTTGCCAATCTATCATATACGATGTGAAGCTTACCTGATGCGATGTTGAAATTTACCATATCTTTCTCTGCAGCAATCAGTACATGTCGTGTTGTGCGTTGGACAGCAGGGGAGGGACCCACGAAGCGTCCTTCCACTACCCTTCATCACACTCAGCACCACTGCACATCCATCTCCACGGCCAACTCCCGGACCCACATACACTCTATCAGTATCTCGAATCATCCTAACTGCGCCAGTACAAGCTGTCTCGCTAACCCGCTGGAGAACCTCGCATAGCTCGCATCCATCGGCTGCTGCGCGCTGCAACTCCGCATACGTTGTCTCGATGGGTTCTGGATATAATTCCCGCAGATCTTGACAGATTGCGCAGTCCATATCTCTCATCTCATCATCCAGATCCTCTTGCGATGATTCATCCAGCGGGGGAATCGCTGCATTTTCGGCGTATGCAGTACTGGACATCGTACCACAATCTTGATTATCGCCCGATTCTTAGGGGAAGTGTTTCAGAAAAGAAAAGACGAGGAATATCAAGTCATGGAGGTTTGAAGGTGCTGGAACATATTTGTGTGAGGGGTGAGACAACAACAAGTGTTGATACACAGTGAAGAAGGCTGAGTCTCAGCCTGATGACGTCGAGTTGCGCAGTGGCTTGCATACCAATTCCATTGGCCGTAGATATCCAATCAAGGCCGATGTGTAGTGCATCTCTTATAAGATGACAGCTTTGACCGATGTTAGCTAGATGTTAGTTCAATGATAACACATGCGTAAGTTGGGATGATGTGTAGATATAGAAGACGCGATCCGAGCCCTAGGCGGGAATGCCTTGCGCCTAGCTTGACGGCCATTGAGGTATGCGCATGATGAATCCGCACGTTAAGCAAGTTTTTTAGGCGTTTGGCATTGCTCAAGATGAGATAAGTGAGAGAATCCCCAAAGGAAAGCGCAGTTGCACGCGCTCCCTCCCCCTCACTAGCGCGTCTATGAGGGGCAATCGCGGGGCACCAATCTACGCAGCAGCAGTCTCAACACCAAACACCGTCGCATACAAACCCAACTCCCCACACACAACCGACACAATGTTCAAGAAAGAGTAAGCTCTATTACGCGTCGCTAAATAGAGAGAGGGACTGACAAGAGCCCAGCATAACCTCGGGCGCAAAATCAAAGGTCAAATCTAGCGCCCAACGCGCCATCCGCTCAAAAGTGCTGGAGGAATATCCGAGATTAGAACCGTATATTGAGGATATATTGCCCAAGAAGGAGCAATTAGATCTGGTCAAGCTGTACATCCCATCCCCTACCCCCAGACTCCACCCTTTCCATATTCCACGAGAAAGTAGATTGCTAACGATGGACATGACAACAGACCCGACCGCGTATCCCTCTACACCCTCCACTCCACCCCCCTCTTCTTCCAACACATGGACGACGCCCTCCTCCCGCACCTAACCCTCGTACACAAATACCCGTTCGCCTTCCACCGCCTACGCATCGACCGGGGCGCCATCCGCTTCGTCCTCTCCGGCGCCACGTTAATGGCGCCCGGTCTAACATCCCCGGGCGGCCGCTTACCAGGACCAGAACTGAGTGATGATGATAAAGAGGTGTATGGAGCAGAGGATCTGAAGGAGGGCGAGGTGGTGGTTATTGAGGCGGAGGGAAAGGAGACGGCGTGTATGGTTGGGGTGTTGAAGATGGGGACGGAAGAGATGAAGAAGGTTAAGAAGGGGCAGGCGTGTGAGGCGGGGCATTATTTGGGAGATGGGCTTTGGGGGTTGAAGTTGGATTGAAAGGGTACGGATGTCACAGGTTTGAGTGAGGATGATAGGGCCATGGCAGCGTACGGCTGGGGTCACACGAATAGAGACGAGACGAAATGGCTCATGATGAGGAGCTACTCGAGGCTCTGATCACAGACACGATATTACAGCTTATCTTGCCATATGCAAGATGGTTGTCGATCTCAACACGGGATCTCCATGAATACAAACGAAATTGAACATGGTATCATATTTCTAATCGTGAAGACTGCTCTCTAACATGACCAACGCTTATGCCAGTGGTTCACTGTGTGCAATCAGTTTGTAGCATCTTATTGCGGTGCACCTCGACCGGCGCCAGCACCACCACCTCCCATGAAGTTCCTGGCCCTGATATCCCGTTAGTCATGATCCCGTGTTTGAGCAAATCTTGAACTTACATCTCAGCCAAGTTGGGGTCGTTCATGAGATCCTGCATGTTAGGCATTCCTCCTCCGCTTCCACCGCCACCGCCACCGCCACCTCGACCTCCACCACCACCGAACTGTTGAGCCATCTCTGCTATCCTAGGGTTGTTCATGAGGTTGCTCATCATATCGGGGTTGCTCATGAGGTTCTGAGCCATCTGCCTCATCATCGGGTTCTGCATCAGGCCAGCAAGATCGGGCATACCGCCGCCTCCGCCGCCGCCACCACCGAGCATTCCAGCGAGGGCAGAGAGATCAGGCATGCCACCGCCGCCGCCGCCGCCCATACCGCCAGCTCCTCGAGCAGCGTCAGGAGCACCGACGTCACCACCCTCCTCTTCGACCTTCTTCTTGGCTGTCTCGTAGCCCCTGCGCATGACATCTGAGCCGCCGCCTTCTGCGTCCATGCCCGACTTGTATGCCTCCATGGCGCCCTTTGAGTCACCAAGAACGAACTTAGCGAGACCGAGACGCGACCAGGCCTTGGAGTAATTGGGGTCGGCAGCGACTGCCATCTCGGCGTCCTCCTTTGCGAGCTCGTGCTTGCCCTGGCCTGAGTATGCGGCGGCGCGGTTGGAGAGGTAGATGGGGTTGAGCGGAACGACTTCGAGGGCAGCGGTGTAGTGCTTGACAGCAGCATCGTAGTCCTTCTTCTTCATCGCCTCGTTGCCCAGTCCCTTTAGTCTCTCGGCTTCATCCTTGTTTGGCCCGCCTGGTCCTGACCCGGCGGCAGGTGTCTGTGGCGTTGCTGGTCGAGCCTCCTTTGCCGACGAAGATCCCTCAGTTGTGGCGGTTGTCTTGCCCTTGAGCTTTTCGTAGACGTTGTAAATTGCGAGCAGGTTCTGGTCGCCAATGGCGTCCTTCTTTGCGGCCTCATCCGCAGCGTCGACCTTGAAAGCTTCGGCGATACAGTTGGCGGCGACTTCGAGCTGTTCCGCGTCGTCGGGCGCTACGGAGCCGTCTGTCTGCGAGGTCTGGAGGAAGTCGAGGATGGCGAGCGCGAGGCGCTTCTTGGATTGGAAAGCCTGGCACTGTGAGTGATTGTTTACGTGCGCAGGTGGGGCAAACTTACCATGACGGCGTGATGTGTGTGTTCGAAGGGTCTCGCAAACTGGGTATTAGGTACGATGTAGTACGTTCCCTGGTAGCAAGCTTCTTGTGAACAGGTGTTCCGGTAGGTACAGGATTATGGTTGGTTACAAGTCTAAGATCAACGCATTGAAACTGGAAGCTTCCGTCGGTCAATTGGCGGGGCAGTCCGCCGCCAGGCCAGTGCCAAGCTACCACCACCAGCTTTGTAGTGTTCGCTATCAAACGTCGTTCCAACAGTGCATGTGAATTACTTGAATTTGAGATTCAACTGGCGTTATTCAAGCCATCAAGTGCTTTCATGTACACGTCTACTCTTACAGCCCACTACTATGTAACACATGCTAGAAGGTGAGATGGGTATCTACAAGTCTCTAATCGTCGCTCAATCCTTCCCAAGCGCCCTTGGGCTTTTCTTTCGGCCACAGCGAGCTAAACCATGATCCTTCTTTTGGTAGAGACAGGCTCTTTGCGCGCTCTTCAACCTCGCGATCTAACACAAACCTTCGCATGCGCTCAGCGATTCTCGGATCGAGCACCATCTCGTCTAGCCATACTCGCTCCTTGGTATCGCCTTCTTCGCGCTTTCGTGCTGTCTTGGACCAATCTGGCTCTTCGTGAGCGAGTAGTCGTTGTTGCTCCCACTGTGCTTGACTGTGTCCGTCTTCCTCGTTTGTGACAGACGCTTCGCCTGCAGTTTCGAAAGGTCGGTATGCACCAAGAACAGCGGCGGCGGTTTCCCTGCCAATCTCGTCCGCCGCTTGCCGCTTGTTCAGAAAACGGAACATGCGAATGGGGAAGTTAAAGAATCCAAGAAGGTGGGGGAGGGGTACTACGGCTGCAGGACCAAGTGCTTGTGGGCAGTTTTGAGAGAGTACGGCGTTGTGGTATTCGGTGGTTGAGATGAATGGTGGTGGTTGCTTCTTCTTCTTGGGTTTGTTCTCCTCTTCCTTTGGCTTCTCAGCGTCTTCCACTTTAGGGTTTTCGGGTGAAGCGGTAGGTGATGCATCGTCGGTCGTGGGCGGTGTCGTGCTGTCGGAGGGTGCTTCGGTTGACGCGGGCGTGGGTTCGATCGCAGCGACCGGTACATCTACAGTCGGTTCTAATGATGGCGGAGGGTCCAGAGGACCTAGCCAACCCTCATGTAGTCCGCGGACATATTCTTTCCATGTGTGTCTGCCAATAACGATGTCTCCTCCTGGTCCACTCCACGCGCTCACGCCTGCTCTTTGCCTTAGTCCTTCCAATTCCTCCTCAAGTCCTGGCTCCAATGGCTCATCAGTCACTTCACCCCTCTTCTTCCTCAACTTCCGTATCCGCTCTGCTAGTCCAGCTCTGACGTCTCCTTCCCTTCGGCCCTCGACCGCATCCCAATCTAACGCTGCTGCAACGAGAATGGGCTTGACGTATTCATGGAAATGATCGCGCGCGGGCACTATCCCATCCGCCGGCGGTGCAGACAGGAATATAGTAAGCCTCCTCGGCAGCTGGTGTACGTCCAACGGCTCGTGTGCAATGTGCTCCACAACCTTTGCCCACTTCTTCTGTATGCGCTTCTTCTGCCGACGATCATACATAACCGCAGCAGTCCAAGATCCAGTAATCGAGAGGAAAATCATCCAATTGCGCGACGGCAGCTTGAAGCGAAAGTTCGGCAGACCTGTAATTGTTAGTTGTGTTCCGCGTGAGATAGAAGAATCACGCACCCATCATTCTCCATACGGGATTCGGGGGCTTCTGGGGTTTGCTGGGCCCGGCAGAAGCCTCGCCAGCAGCTGAGGCTTTTGCATCCGGTTCGGCCATGCTGATGTGGGCGGCGATGGTGGTTGCGGTGTTGGTCGCGCGCCCCAAAAATTTCCTTGACTGCCTATCGGCGAGCACGGGAATGGATCGGAGCAGGCTAGTCATCACTCCCAACTACTTAACTTAGCGAGTGATGGTCCCCACCTCTGCCCCTCACCCCTCAGTGGAATTATTGGAACATTGAACCACTTTTTGCATGTCCACTTCTGGAGCGCGCACCAAGGTATTATACGATAAAATTCGAGATTTTGCCATCAAATCACCTTCGGGTAATGCGATAACACCTCACGGTGGTAAGTTCTGCCTTACTAAGCGCATGTGTTCCATATGCTAACTCTACCTCTCAGGTATGGTCTAGTGGTATGACGTCGCGTTGTGGCTGGCGGACACTTTGTGTCCCGATCCAGATCCGCGCCAGCCTGGGTTCGAGTACGTTCTTTCCCAAACACATTGGTGGTCCTGAGACATCCTAACATGTCTACAGTTCCCAGTACCGCCAATCTTGCGACATTCTTTTTTGCCTTTTTGATAGGCTCCTTGACTACAGACTAATCGGCATTTTTTATTTTTATTTTTTGCCCTCTAAACGCTTGTTATAGAGGACTGTAACGCTGCACATATGTGCGTGCATGTATACCTTTACTTGGTTGAGTTGCCTGTTTTTATATTCGCTAGATAGAGAGTATGGCAGGGACTAGACAGCAGGATACTAGTCTCTATCTTCACAAACGTTGTTTGCATACCTCTTAGAACACCTTTAAAACTCACGAAGAGACATGATTGTTCTAGAATCTCAAAAACATTAAGTTTAAGGATGTATCGTGTCCAGATGCTCGTTGATGTCAAACTCTGCTATCCTAACATTGCAAATCGGACAGTCGACAAGTAACTTCTTCTGTACGACCGGACCATGCTCCTCATCTCGCGGCCGTTTCTGGCCAGCGCTGGAGGATGTACGTGTGGATGAACGAAGAACATCTTCCACAACTGCGGACGCGACACTTGGCCCATCGTTCGAAGACTTGGTCGAGGTTTCATCCTCATCACCAATGATGATGGGCGAATCAGAAGTCCTACCCTCCACCTTGACATCCTTCTTGATCCAGCTATCCAGTTTATTCTTCTGCCGTCCCGCACGCTCCTTGGTACTCATAGCCTCCAACTGTTTCTTAGTTGGCGCCGGTTCCTGGATCTTGTGATATGTGCCCCCACACTCGGCCTGATGTCTCGAGTACCACGTGTCACCCTTGCCAGGAGCTCGGTTCATGCTCCGCTTGACGAGGCCAAAGTACGGCGGCTGGCTTCTGCAAGGTCCATCACACTGCCAGACGTGGGTGCGGTAGCTGTCGACTTCATCGTGGAAGGTGTGATATATGGTGACTTCATAGTTGCCGTGGTTATTCACGGCGTCGGCAAGCAGCTGGAAGCCAACCCCATGTCCAGTACCGTCGTCCCCGCGCGAGTGCTTCCACGATGTGGTGATGAAGAAGTAGGCATGGATAGCCTCGTGCAGCAGTGTGTTGATGGTGTCCGATCGAGGACGATACTGCAGCAGTGGTGTCGACAGCTTCAGACGAATGCGCGTGAACTTGTTGGTCTTAGGATCCCTGGAGAGTTCGCAAATGCCAGCGCACTGGATCTATTGTTAGCCGGTGTTTGACACGGCAGTCTAGAAGCGGGTGGGGCAACGGTCCGGAGACACGAGGGCGGCTTCAGAAGTCGTGGATGAGACGCGTGGAAAGCAAATTGTGACGCGCAAAGAAAACCTACCAGAGTCAAACGCGGCGACCAGATGACTTCGACACGTGGGAGGAGGAGCTTGCGGAAGTAGAGGACGTTGTACAAGGCGAACAGTTCGTGGATGTCGACAAAGGGCTCGTCGTTGTGCAGGATGGCGTTGACGCTCTTCAGGGCATCGTCTTGCTCAGGGGACAGCGGCTGCAGGGTCGCAACGGCCGCCAATGCAGCATCCTCGTCGGTAACGGGCATGGCACATGCGAAACATAGTCGACGATTAGGCGGGCGTGTTTAGCAGGCCAGGCGGGCCAGGGTCTGTGGATTAAGGGAGATCGCCATGGATGTCTGTTTCGGGTGCCGTGTGGCTCGTAGGGCTGCAATGCATGTGCACAAAACCGCCCTAGTGCGTGGGGATGATTGTTCGACACCACCAAGTGTCGTGACTTGGCTGTGCCGGTGCCCCTTGCGCCTTCGTAATTAGGACTGTCCGCCGAGTGCTTTGTCTGCCCCTGACGCCGTGGGAATTTTGGCCGTCTTTGCTTTCTCACACATACAAAGAAGCGTGGGGCGACATATCTAGGCCTCGCTGTATGACGCACTGCCTCTCCACTTATTGCATAGTAGCAACCGATGCACGCGAACAAGACGTCGACCTCGCATAACGTATACGCACTTGCATTCCGATTCCGACGTCCCCTTTCCCGTGCATTCACCCACACGGTTATACGAATGGGCGTGCTCATAGTCTCGCTCGACAAACATGGCGGCAATCGATCCCCCCCGAGCGGTTGACTTGGTCCGCACGGCGTCCCAGAGCTCCACCATATCGAACCCACGAAACCGCAGCATACAGCGCATGCGGCCCTCGAAGCGCAGCTCCAACACGTCGCTCAGCCGCAGTCGCAGCAGAGCGCCCTCACCCGAAGTCGACACCAAGAGCCTCACATCCTTCCCTTCACTGTCGCCTAGCCCGGAGGCGTCGCCGGCACAGTCGCGCGTCAATGGCTGGTTCCGCTCCACACCAGCGCCCGAAGACTGCCTTAAGAATGCTGAGAGTAGAACTGTTGCATCGCCCGACACAGTCAAGGCAATTCCCCCGCCGGATCTCAAGAACACAACACCTACGACTACCGTCAGGAAGGTCACCAAGTCGACACAGCAGATAGTGGGCAGTCTGGTAGCTTCCTCGTCTGCCAAAGACCGGACGGCTCTCTTTGACGATACGCCTACCGAGTCGGCCAAGGTGCCCGGAAACCTCCATTTTGCGAGCGACGACAACATACAGGATGCGCTGCGACAGACGGGCGCTGTGGCGCTGGTCAAGCAACTCGCTGGCGACCTGGCACAGCGCGATGCGCAAATCACGGCCCTGCGGAGACGAGCCGAGGAGCGCGAGCGCATGCTGAGGAAGATGCTGCAGGAGTGCGAGGTATCCAACATGGACATTGAGAACCGGCTGCGCGAGTTGGAGAAGAGCAAGGATCCAGGCAATGGCCTCACCAAGACGAGGACGAGGGGCGACAGCGCAGCGACTGGATTGCACCCCGACGACCCCATGGAGGACAGACTCGCTAGGGCTATGGAAGACGAATTAGCTGAGCACCCCGATGCTCTGGGCATGGACACGGGCACCTCAGCGCCTCAGGCAGAAGTCATGTCCATCAACTCGGTTACGTCGGACGCGCCACGCGACACATCCAAACCAAACTGGAAGACGTACATTTGGGCTGGGACGAGCAAGAAGAGCAGCCGAGCACCGTCCGTAGCGAGCATGGTGGACAGAGAAGCCGAGACTCTGGGGCATACCCGGTCGCGCGCATCTAGTGGAGCAAAGCCACCTCGGAAAGCCCTCGCGAGCGATCTCTTCGTCCCTCCAGCTGGGGCTGTACCTGCATTGCGTCGACTCAACAGCTCAGACCATGCCACAGACTCGGCACGTAGATCTTCGTCGACATCGCTAGCAAGCTGGGCGTTGAAAATGGTAGCAGGAAACAACGCTGCAAACCCCAACAAGGCTAACACAGTGCGAGGCCGTAAATCCGCTGCTTCGAGTACTGTCGACCGTGCGCCATCCATGGACTCAACCAAGACGGCACAATCCGCAAAGTCATCGCTCGCCAGCACCCAAAGACGAGGTCGCGCTTTGGGCCCCAATGGAACAATCAAAAGTACGGCGCTAGAACAGCCCAAGAATGTGTCGAATAGTCTCGGTCCGACTCCGCCTGTCCGTGGAATGAGCAATCTTGGGCCTGTAGAAATGGACCGAATCCTGCCTGAAGACTCACGACCACCGACGCTAGTACAGCAACACAACAGGTTCATCGGCAGCAGCGAGTATTTAACCGATAGATTCGGCTTCATCTATGACCAGCGTCGCAAGAAGAGACAGAGTGAGGCGGCAGCTGAGCTGATCAAGCAAAAGCGAAGTAGCAATGTGGAGTCACTCGGCGATGGCAGGACTGCACTCAACAATTTGGCCTTGGACGAGGAGCATGAGCATGCAGGCTCTGCTCCTGCTGACCAAAACGATGGCACCACACGCCCGTCCAGTTCCGACTCCGATAATCACCAGAATCAGCCAGCCAGTAAGACCTGGGTTGACTACCTGAAGCTAGCCACGCATCCAACTGAACTACTCTCACACACTCCATCTGCGGCGCCCATCACCACGGTAGAGTCTGCAGAAGGTGAGGTCTCAAACTTCAAGATTGGCAACAACCAAATTACATTGATGAAGCGAGGATCCACACCAGCGGCGAGTGTCAACCCAGAGCCGTCGCCATCTCGCATCGTCTCAGGCAATGCAGAACTTTCCGCCACCACCACTTCGCCAGGCCCGTCGACCCCGATCAGCCAGTATCCGCCACAGATCGACCCAGTGCAGTCCCTACTAGAGCAAATGAGCGAGCTGCACGACAATCTCCAAAGAGAGAGGACTGTGAAGTGGAACGACTTTCTGCGTAAAGTGCGTGCACAGAACAAGCGTGAAGGAGATGTCGCCAGCACCGGCGAGAACGGCAAAAGCAACGCAATGCCCGAGCAGTTCCTTGCCGATGGCGAACTGGTGGGCATCGCGGGCTTGGGAAACAAGGGCAAAATCGGACGTGCCAAGTGGCAGGAGTTCCGTCGTCTTGTTCTCGGTGGGATCCCAGTCAACATGAGAGCCGCAATCTGGGCTGAGGGGAGCGGTGCGCTGCATCTGCGCATGCCAGGCTACTACGAAGATCTTGTGAACAATGGCGAAGACGACCCTACCATTGCGACCCAGATCCAAATGGACATCACCCGCACACTTACCGACAACATCTTTTTCCGCACCGGTCCCGGCGTACAGAAGCTGCAGGAGGTACTCCTCGCCTACTCCCGCCGCAACCCCGAAGTTGGCTACTGTCAAGGCATGAACCTAATCACCGCATGTCTCCTACTCATCATGCCCACCCCCGAAGACGCATTCTGGGTCCTAACCGCCATGATCGAAGAAATCCTCCCGCAACACTACTACGATCAACATCTCCTCACCTCACGCGCCGACCAATCCGTCCTCCGCTCCTACGTCAGCGAAATCCTTCCCCGTCTCTCCTCCCATCTCGACGAACTAGAAATCGAGCTGGAGGCGCTAACCTTCCAATGGTTCCTCTCCGTCTTCACCGACTGCCTCTCCGCCGAAGCGCTCTTCCGCGTCTGGGACGTCGTCCTATGTATGCACGACGGCTCGACTTTTCTGTTTCAAATCGCACTTGCGTTGCTGAAATTGAACGAGAAAGCGTTGTTGCAGTGTGATACTCCGGCTGGTGTGTATCATTATATCAACCACCAAATGACCAACCACGCCATCAGCATCGACGGCCTAATCCAAGCCTCCGACGCCCTCGGCAAGGTCATCAAGAGGAAAGACGTCGAGGACCGCCGCGCCAAAGCCGTTGCGCATGAAGAAGAACTCATGCGCCAGCGTGAGGAAGCGAGGCAGGAGCGTGCGAGGAAGAGAGCTAGTAAGCTTTCGGAGGATACGGGTTCCGCGCCGTTGCCGACGCAGATAGAGGAGGATGCGAAGAGCCTGTCGGCTAGTCTGGATGCTGAGTTATCGATGCAGACGAGTCCTATGGCGACGCCATTGAGTAGCGCGACGCAACGGTCCGAGGAAGAGGAGGATGCAGATTATATGAATCAGAGTCTGGAATTGACGAATCGCACGCCGATGCCTATGGACGAGGAGTTCATGTGGCGTGGCTAAAAAATGAGTCGGATGAGAGAGGCGACACGACATCTTTCCTTTGTTCCGTACATACTTGCATCGCTGGAGTTAGGGATTACTGAGCCGGGTATCATCGTTCCTTTTCATCAATATACCCCATCGCCGCTGGAGCCTGCCGTTGTAAATTGGATTGGATTGGATTGGATAGTTTAAAACAATGGACTCCCCCTTCTCTCTCTCTGCCTCTGCCTCTGTCTGTCTTTTCTTCTTACCGTGCATTCGTGTCTGTCGCCGAGGTACTGTATGGACGGCTGGGCTCAAACACTCATTTGCATAGTCTGCGGATATACTTGTATCCCGCCGACCTAGAACAAGAAACAAAAGCTCTGTTAAGATTTATCCAAACCACTCAAAAGGCGTAGCGTACGTAAACTCACTGCGATGTTTAGACTCTACTTCAGTATTTCTGATACCGCATTCAGCGCCATCGAGTCTACAATGATTCAGGAATTTTCAGTCTCCCGCCCAAGGCATACTTTGCATAGTGGGACTTGTAATGTCCCATTGGTAGGTTTATCAAACAGCGGACTTCTGAGAGTCTTCGTCATGTTTAGTAATGCAGCCTTTGAAGTATGTCGTTGCTACTTGCTCAATATCAGCAAGACTTTCCATTTAGTGTTGCTTGTCAAGTGTTGTTATTGCGGCTATCATATCACTGCGAAGCTGATACGTTACATGATTAGGTTGGGAAACGACGGCTATGCTGAGGTCAGGTTGGGAAATGAAGAGTGTGTTGAGGAAACACATGTGGATATATTGTTGTCATGCATCTTCCACCACATTCAAGTTGCTACTGACTTATCACTTTTCCGTCTGTGGCTTTTCGCTTCCACTCGTCAGCCACACACATGCTGCACTGTCCTTCCAAATGTTCGGCGGCCACCTAACTTGACCCAAGCTGGCTAGTATAGAGCGTGTCTTTGTTGACATTGCAACTACATTTGGTACATATAGCCGGCGCAGGAGATCGACCGCCGATGGGAGGACAGCTATCCTCATCATCTTCCTCATCCGCACCTTCATCATCATCCAGCAGGCTCACAGTGCGTCCTCTCAGGCCACGCTTCTTGTTGCCCTTTTTAGTCACCCCGGTCTTGACGTGCCCTTGTTGGCGGCGCTGGAAGGGAGGCGTGTTCTGTTTGTGGAAAACCTCTTCAACTATCATCCTCAAGGAAGAAGTAGTTTCCGCTCAGCTTCTGTTCCTGGTCAAGCTGGGACTTGTCCTTGTTGATACGGGGACGGAAGGAGTTGGGGTCACGGCGGAAGGTGACATCCAGGTTCTTCAGGAAAGAGTTGCAGCCAGTGAGGAGAGACTCCGGCTTGTTGGCGCGAGCGTTGACAGCAGGTTGGCCGTCAAAGACAATGACACGGTCAGCAAGGTAGGTAGCCATGATGAAATCGTGCTCGACGACGAAAGCAGTCTTCTTGGAGTGCATAATGAAGCGCTTGATGACACGGGATGCGACAATACGCTGTTCAGAATCGAGGTAAGCACTAGGCTCATCAATGAGGTAGATATCAGCTGGCATGCCGAGGGCCAATACGATAGCGACACGCTGCAATTCACCACCGGAGAGGTTCTGCACTTCCTGGTCGATGAAGTCGTCCATCTTGAGTGGCTTGTAGACATCGGTCTGAAATTGAGGGCTGAGGAAAGCGGTCTTGATCTTCTTGAAGAAGAGCTGGCGAACGGTACCCTGGAACCTGGGAGTGATGGTCTGGGGCTTCATGCTGATGCTCATCTTGGGAATCTTGGTGTCGCCATCGGGCTGCAGAGCGCCGGCAAGCATCTTACAGAAAGTGGTCTTTCCGGTACCGTTCTCACCCATCATGACGATGATCTCAGAGTCAGTAAAGGAACCAGTCTCGATGTTGAGTTCAAAGCCTCCGAGGGTCTTCTTCATGCTGGGGTAGCTGTAGCCACGGTTGTGGTCAACCATGTATTCGTCGCCAGCCTCTGCAATGCGGAACTGCAGCGATTCCTCACGGAAACGCAAGTTTTCGGTGGGAATGTTACCATCCAAGAAGATGTTGATACCTTCACGGACGGATGCTGGCAGTGTGACGACACCGTAGACGGCGGGCTTTCCGTAGAGAACGCAGATGAAGTCGGAAAGGTAGTCGAGGACGGACAAATCGTGCTCGACGACAATGACATAGTCATCGGGGCGGAGCAGACTGCGGATCTTGCGGGCGGCAGCGAGACGCTGCTTGACATCCAAGAAGGAAGACGGCTCGTCAAACATGTACACATCGGCCTTTTGGACGCAGACAAGCGCGATGGCGAAACGCTGCAGTTCTCCACCAGAGAGTTGTCCAATGTCACGGTCGAAGATGTGTCGCAGCTCAAGCTCGTCAATCATCTCGTCGAGGTTCTCCATCTGGGCGCGGGCGCCGATGAGCTTGCCGACGGTGCGGTCGGTCGACTTGATAGCCTTGGGAAGTTGGTCGACATATTGGGGCTTGACGACGGCCTTGAGGTTGTCTTCCAGGACCTTTGTGAAGTAGTCTGCGCGTTGTTAGCCAGTGCTTTCTTTGTCCAGAAATCGGTGTCTTACTCTGGAGTTCAGAACCACGGAAGTACTTCAGGATCTCCTCCCAGTCTGGCGGGTTGTCGTAGCGACCGAGGTTGGGCTTAAGCTTGCCACTGAGAATCTTCAGCGCTGTACTCTTGCCGATACCGTTTGTTCCAACGAGACCCAAGACCTGGCCCGGACGGGGCATAGGCAGCCTGTGTAGCTTGAAGCTGTTCGCCGAGTATCGGTGGGTGACCTGGGTCTCGAGGTTGGTGGGTAAGTTGATGATGTTGATGGCGTCGAAGGGGCATTTCTTGGGACAGATACCGCATCCAATGCAGAGGCGCTCAGAGATGAAGGCGATTTTGGAGGAATTGTCGACTTCGATGCACAGCTTGCCCGTGCGGACGACGGGACACGACTTTTTGCATTCTTGCCGGCATTTCTGGGCAAGTGTTAGAACAAAGAAGGCGCGACGAAGGGGTGGCACTTGCCTTGGGCTTGCACTGTCAAGCGAACATCCTCATGTTAGTCGGTGATCAATTTTTGAGTGTGGAGGGGTAGTGGGGTACCTTGTCCGAGTTGACAATGGCGATACTGCATGGTGTTAGCCAATACACGTGGATGATGTCTATGTAGATATGTGGCATACCGGGTGAGCTTGTCAGACATGTTGGCGGCGGCTTTGTTGTTGCGGCGGTCGCGGTTGTTGGTGGCCCTGGAGTCGCAAACTGAGATGAGGCTGACGGCTAAGCAGTGCGTGGGTGGACTCGGCGACAGTCACTGCGAGAGAGGCGCGCGCGCGGATGCTGGGGGCGGAGAGTGAAGGGAATATCTCCAACGACTGCACGGGGTAGAGGAGAACAATGAAAGAGGCAGACTGACGTTGTTGGCGAGCACGCTGGGTCAGCGATTTTGGCGGCTTGTGATTGGGGCATACAAAGGCGCAAGGTTGAAGGTCCGAGCGCGCGCCTCTCTCCAGGGCTAGCAAGTGAACCTCCGCTTCCACAATCTACCCACACCTCACCCTACCCCCAACCCCCACCCGACTCTAAAACCGAGGGTATCTTGACCATGGACTGTATGTATATTCCCTTTTGAGTCTCCTGTCGCGTCTGCTTCACCCGCGGTTCTGCCTAAATCGCCTGTCGTCGGCCTTGTCCGTGTCCATCAATCCCATCGCCAGAACACGCCCACGCATCCAGCAACTCGCCTTTCACGTATAACACGCTCTTCCGCTGCCCAAAGAGCGCCTGTATCGGCCCTCCACCACCGTGCACACTCTCCCCGCCCACCCACCGGCTCGCGCGACTCCACCGCCTTTCTTCCATCAGGCGCTCATCCCCCGACACCACATTCCATCAGACTTCCATTGTACAAGTCACTGCCCCGGTTCTCGGTCGCGTTCTGGCTATTCTGGATCGCGTAGTTGCGCTCTATCCAACGCACCCGCTCCGAGCCGCTGGGGCCCACAGAAGGTTGAAATATCGTACTGACCTTCCACACAGCCGCGTCCATCATGATGCCCTCTTCACCGGGCCATGTCGCCTCGTTACCATACACAAACGGCCATTTGTCGCCTCTCGCAGCCCATATGACGACCGTCGATAGCTCCTCCCAACACAGCGACAACGACCAATCCGACACGCAAGAGGCTGCCGCGGTCGACGAAGCCTCCGATGTCGACGCGCCGGGCGAGGAGTACGACGAAGACGATGAGGTAGCCGCTGCTTCAGACTCGTCTGAGGATGTCGATGCAGAGGGCGAGCCAGACGGCGACTACGACTCTGAGTCACCGCCGTCTGAACAGGCAGAGAGCGACCGCGCCCGCAGTTCATCAGAAGAGTCAAGGCGGCCACCGAAGCGGAAGGCTAGCGATGAGAAGGAGGACTACATCGAACAGAACCCGGAGCTATATGGTCTGCGTCGCAGCGTACGTGGCATCTCCGGTCTGCATGTACATGAGCTAACTCCAGTCCAGGGTCGTGCCCGCCCTAGTCGTCGCGTCGTAAGTGACCCTCAGTTGATGGAAGAAGCATCACTAACAGTCTGCAGGTCGATAGTGATGATGAAGATGATGAAGACTACAGTTCTGATCAGCCCCGCAAGCGACAGAGGACAGCCTCGCGGAAGAGTTTGTCAACTCTCACCTGCCCATCTGAAGTCGTACTAACCCGTCTGTCCAGCCTCAAACCAAGCCACACCAGTCTATCGCTCAGCCGGCTCCGACTCCGAGTCGGATGGCTACGTTGGCGCCCGTCGCAACATCCCTACCAAGAAGCAACGCCAACGTCAGCATGCCGTTGCCGCAGGCCGCGAGCCCCCATCACAAGCCGAGGTCCGATTCTCTGCACGTCGCACTGCCCAAGTCGCCAACTACAATGAGGAAGAAGACGAGGACGAGTTCGTGGAAGAGGACGATGAAATGACCCCCAACTACTGGGCGACCGCGCCTGAAGACGCTGGCCCCATCATCGACAAGATCCTCGACCACCGGCCGAAGGATGGACTAGGTAAGAAGAGCTGTCGGTATCATGTGCTTCTCTTTGCTAACAGAGGACAGAAATGGATCCGTCGTTCGACAAGCGAGACTTCGAATACTTGGTAAGCACTGCTCACCATCATCGTCCCAAACATACGCAGTACTAACTCGTTGTCTCAGGTTAAATGGCAAGACAAGGCACACTACCACTCCACGTGGGAAGACTACAAGACGGCAGCTTCGTACAAGGGCTACCGTAAGCTGGACAACTACTACAAGGGCCCTGTCCAGAACGACATGTATGTCTACAGCCGCAAGAACGCCGACCCGGAAGAGTACGAGCAGCACATGGTTGCACGCGAAGCCGAGCGCGAGAGTCAGCTCGACTTCCACGTCGTGGAGCGTGTGATCGACTCGCGAGACGGCGAAGACGAGACAGAGTATTTTGTCAAGTGTAAGTCAACTTACCCCACCCCTATCTGGATTACCTAACGCTCTGCAGGGAAGGGATTGACTTACGAGTTCTGTACCTGGGAACCCGCGTCGCTCGTCAGCCGGTTATCGCAATCCGAGATTGACCGATTCCTCGACCGCTCATCGAACCGGCCCTCCTCCGATGCCCGCGAGGCGAATCCGAACACTCGCAGGAAGTTCGTCAAGTTGGACACCCAGCCTGACTACATCAAGTTTGGCCAGCTGAGGTCCTTCCAACTTCAGGGTGTCAACTTTCTTGCGCACAACTGGTGTCGTGGCACAAACGTCATCCTTGCCGATGAGATGGGTCTGGGAAAGACAGTGCAGACGGTGTCCTTCATCAACTGGCTGAGGCATGATCGGAGGCAAGACGGCCCCATGATCTGTGTCGTGCCATTGTCGACCATGCCTGCCTGGGCAGACACATTCAACAACTGGACACCGGATGTCAACTACGTTATCTACACCGGTAGAGAAGAAGCCCGCAGCATCATCCGAGAGAAGGAGCTGCTGGTTGACGGCAACACCAAGAAGATCAAGTTCAACGTGCTCCTCACTACATACGAATACGTTCTTGCCGACTGGCAATTTCTGCAGAGCATTAGCTGGCAATTCCTCGCTGTCGATGAGGCGCACCGACTGAAGAACCGCGAGTCGCAGCTGTACGATAGGCTGCGACAGTTCAAGGCACCATGTCGACTTCTAATCACTGGTACCCCCATCCAAAATACACTTGGAGAGTTGGCTGCCCTGATGGACTTCCTCATGCCGGGAAAGATCCAGGTTGATGAGAACGTCGATCTTGCTTCGGAAGACGCCAGCCACAAGCTTGCCGAACTCAGCTCAGCAATTCAGCCATACATGATTCGCCGCACCAAGGAGAAGGTGGAGAACGATCTACCTCCCAAGTCTGAGAAAATTCTCCGTGTCGAGTTGTCCGACATTCAGCTTGAGTACTACAAGAACATCCTCACGCGCAATTACGAGGCTCTGAACGAGGGTGGCGTAGGCCACAAGCAGTCTCTATTGAACATTGTCATGGAGCTCAAGAAGGCGAGTAACCATGCTCTGCTCTTCCCCAACGCTGAGAACAAGCTTGTAAAGCCTGGTGCGACAAAGGACGAGACCCTGAAGGCCCTCATCACCTCCAGTGGTAAGATGATGTTACTGGACCGACTGCTTGGAAAGCTCAAGGCCGACGGTCACCGTGTACTCATCTTCAGTCAGATGGTCCACATGTTGGACATCTTGACCGACTACCTGAAGTTGCGAAACTACCCCTTCCAACGTCTGGATGGAACTGTTCCCGCAGCAGAGAGGAAGATTGCCATTGACCACTTCAACTCTCCCGGCAGCGAGGACTACTGCTTCCTTCTGTCGACTAGGGCTGGTGGTCTCGGTATCAACCTGATGACTGCTGACACTGTTGTTATCTTCGACTCAGATTGGAACCCTCAGGCTGATTTGCAAGCCATGGCCCGAGCTCATCGTATCGGCCAGCAGAAGCCCGTGAGCGTCTACCGTCTTGTCTCCAAAGACACCATCGAAGAGGAGATTCTGGAGCGCGCTCGTAACAAGCGCATGCTGGAGTTCATCACAATCCAGCGTGGTGTCACCGATCGTCAACAGAAGGAGCTCAACGATAAGATGAGCCGTGCTGCAGCAGAGCCCAACTCCGCCGACGACATTAACAACATCCTCAAGCGCCGCGGACAGAAGATGTTCGAGCAGTCTGGCAACCAGAAGAAGCTGGAAGAGCTCGACATTGACTCAGTCCTGGAGAACGCTGAGGAGCACAAGACTGAGCAGGCTGCCGGTCTTACATCTGATGGTGGCGAAGAGTTCCTCAAGAACTTTGAGTACACAGATGTCAAGATCGACCTTGAATGGGACGACATTATTCCAAAAGAAGAGCTGGAGGCGGTCAAGGCCGATATCCAGCAGCGGAAAGATGAAGAAGAGACCCAGAAGCTTCTCGAGGAAAGCGCACCCCGGAAGCGGAAAGCAGCCTCAGCCAGCGCACGGGAGCAGCGAGCGGCCAAGAAGCGAGCACTTGAGGCTACCAACGTTGAAGCCGATGACGACGAGCAATCGGAGCCAGACGACAACGTCAAGCGCGACCCCAAGCGGCCTCTCAACACGAAGGAGGCTCGTAACCTCATCGGCGCCTATTGTCGATACGGTTCGCTCGAGGAGCGTGGCGAAGAGATGCTCCGCGCAGCCAGGCTTGTTGGTCGCGACATGGAGGTCGTCAAAGCCACCCTTGATGAGATCGTCTCCATGAGCATGCAACTCGTCAAGGATGAGCAGACTAGACTCAAGAACCTGGAGGCCGAGACCAAGCGCCCAATCACGAAGAAGGATAAGAAGGCTGTTCTTTTCGACTTCGGCAAGGTCAAGAAGGTCAATGCAGAGACTATCCTGGAGCGACCTATCGAGATGCGCGTTCTCAAGGAAGCAGTTGCGGCAACTCCCGAGTGGCGCAACTTCCGCGTACCTGACGCCATCAAGCCTGCAAGCTACTCCTGTCCCTGGGGCGCACGCGAAGATGGTATGCTTTGCATTGGCATCCAACGCCACGGGTACGGTGCATGGATTCCCATCCGTGACGATCCAGAGCTTGGTCTTACCGACAAGTTCTATCTCGAAGAGCATCGTGTCGATAAGAAGGAAGAGCGCACGAAGACTGAAGAGAAGAACGCCAAGTCTCCTGGCGCTGTGCATCTAGTCCGTCGCGCGAACTACCTCCTCACCGTGCTCAAAGACAAGAGCACAACGGATCCCAATGTTAAGCGCTTGATGGAGAACCATCACCGCAACAACAAGAAGCATCAGCTTAACATTGCGCGCCGGACAGACAAGGGAGTCTCTGCCAGCCCCGCTCCAGCTGGCTTAGCACGTAAGATGCAAGGACGGGATTTAGAGCGTCCTTCGCATCGGGCAAACAGCAGCAGCGACATTCGACGTCCTGATAGCCGGACTGAAGGCCGCCATCACGATAGGAAACGTGATGACCGCCCTAGAAACAGCGACCAGTACAGGCCCTCGGACTCCCACCGCAAGGACCACCGCAATGACCGCGACAGCGTTGATCGTCGTGCCCACCCCTCTGATCGGAACGGCACGCCAGAGAACCGCCGAAAGATCAGTGGCGACATTGATAGGCCGCGTATTAAGGATGATCGGCCTCGCCTTTCTGAGGACCGCCCACGCTCTCATAGCCAGAGCCAAGTGCCTGACCGCAGCGTGGAAACACCCAAGCCCAAGGAGAAGAAGTCAGACGACTTCCTTGAGCGTAAGCTCCGGCCTGTGCGCGACAATCTCAGCCGCCTTAAAAAGGCGACGCCGAAGAACTACCCGCAGAAGGAAGCGATGCTCAGGATCCTTAAGACAGAGCTGATCGCTATCGGTAACTTCATCCGTGCAGAGACCAAAAACAATCAGGAGCTCGAGGATCGTCTATGGTAAGCATTTTCATTCAATATTCACACACTCATACTAACTGGTGATAGGACTTTCACCATCAACCACCACTGGCCTCGGCCCGGTGTGACTGTCGCAGCGGTCAAGGGCATGTACAGCAAGATGGTGAGCTCTGAAAAGCCAGCTGCGGCTGCGGCTCCGGTTCCGGCTCCGACGAACGGCCAAAACAACGGCGCCTGAGCACTTCTCCACGTACACACACATACACACATATGATGCTCACGCATCATTCTACATTATCTACCATGGGCATATGGCGTTTCGATTTTTTTACGGTGGCACACCGTCGAGTATATTTGCAGCATAGCGTAGGTGTTCGGCTCGGTTGGCTACTCAAATTATGACTAGTTACGGGCACTGTTTGATTCTTCGTCTTTCTATTGTATTGCATGGACAGCCCAGTATCAGGGTGCGCCCCGGTGTTCATGATTTTCGCAGGGCGGCGCACATAAAAATTAGCGTACAGGTTGTTGAAGAAGCATTGGCGGCACTTGGAATGGTGCGCTTCTACATTACAAGAATGGAAGGTGTCTCTATGAAGAGAGAGTATCATTAGTAGCATGTAGATTCAGCACTTGCGGTTGTGCAAGATGACAATGAACTACACACATCACGCTTTCGCTTCGCTTCGCTGCATGATGATGGTGAGGTATTATTATTGACTGCAGCCTTGGCTTCTTGAAGGATGAAAAGTGATCACGCGAGTCATCTGCTGCCCAATCTTCACGGTCTACAACCCTACAAGTTGGTTACTGGGTTGTCTAGAGTATTCCAACGGCCCACACGTGGCTTGGAAGCCAAGCGGTGAGGGATATTCGGGGAGCTTGCGGCGGCCTGTTGAGAATTCACAGAGGCATCTGATGAAGCGCGAGGATTGTCGGTAATCTGAGGTCACGCGATCAGCAGCGTACGTGTTGCAAGTGAGACATGTATGGCTGTGGGGAAGAGCATGTGTGTCTCTGGCTGGGGTTTGTGTGGGAGTATGTCTAGTGCGAGGACGATGACGCTCCAATGACAAGGGTCGCTGGAGGATCGTGCTCGCAGCGGTGGCTCCCTGTTGCGCCTTGCTTCCCCGGCGGGCGCCATCAGGGTGTCTTCGGCGCTTTTGCATGTTAGAGTCCTGTGCGAGTATACAGTCGCACGCCATCCACAAAGCCGCTCGCAGATGCCTCGCTCCAACACTTCATCATGATAGCCATGCTGCGCGTACGGGACGCAGCTCTATGCGGGCTGCTCTTTTGGGCACACGCGACCGCGGCCCCGCCTAACGCGGCTGGAGATGCAGGAAACAGCCGCGCTGCGGGTTCCAGATCCGTAGACGCGGATGGGCGACGAAAGCTTACAGGCAGGTTCCTACATATTACGGGTACGTCGGCCATTTGATCCCTGGGGATGATATTGCAACTAACGTCATGCCGCAGACTTTCATCCAGACCCGTTCTACAAGACATATTCGAGCACAGAAGCCGACGCAGCGTGCCATCGCAAACGCGGGCCTGCTGGCCTCTATGGCGCAGAAACTACCGGATGCGACTCTCCCTTTGCGCTCGTCAACCAGACATTCAAATGGATAGAAGACAACATCAAGGACGATGTAGATTTTGTTATATGGACCGGCGACTCGGCGCGACACGATAACGATGACGAAATTCCACGGACGCAGAAGCAGGTCGTGCAGCAGAACGAGTACATGGTCTCCAAATTCGCCGAGGTCTTTGGACAGAGCGGCCACGGTCATGGGCCCAACAGCTTCGCGATACCCATAGTACCGACTTACGGGAACAACGACATTCTGCCACACAACATCTTCGAGAGCGGCCCAAACCGATGGACGACGGAGTATTTAGACATATGGCGAGGTTTCATACCCGAGGCGCAACGACACCAGTTCGCGCAAGGAGGCTGGTTTTCGGTCGAGGTGATCCCAGGCAAGCTGGCTGCCATAAGCCTTAACACGCTGTAAGCAGCAGAGGAACTCGGATCTCGAGGGCAGGAACTAACACGCGCAGGTATTTCTTCACCTCCAACTCCGCCGTCGACGGCTGCGCAAAGAAACGCGAACCGGGCTACGAACACATGGAATGGCTGCGCATCCAGCTTCAGATCCTGCGCGATCGCGGAATGAAGGCCATCCTCATCGGACACGTACCACCGGCTCGCGTCGACAGCAAGGAGAGTTGGGACGAAACATGTTGGCAAAAATACACGCTGTTTGGACGACAGTTCCGAGACGTCATTGTGGGAAGTCTGTTCGGGCACATGAACATCGACCACTTCATGCTGCAGGATTTCGAGCATATTGAGAAGGACACGGAGAATGGCAAGATGGGAACTTTCGAGGGCAGATCTGCTCTAGCCAATGAAATCGAACTCCTGGAAGATGGCGAGGTGACGGTGGCATCTGCGTCGGATTATTTGCTCAATCTAAGGGAGGCTTGGGCTCAACTACCTGCGCCACCGCCGAAGTCGGACAAGAAGTCGCGTTCAAAGAGTTTCGATGACGAAGAGGGAGAAGAAGAGTCGATGTGGGAGTGGCTCATGGCCATGGTTGGGAAGTCGCCAAAAGACCGGAAAGAAGAGCGGAAGAAGTATCTCGAAAAGATTGGGGGGAAATACGCTGAACGGTACGCGGTAACACATGTCTCACCCAGTGTAGTACCAAACTACTTCCCCACCCTCCGCATCATCGAGTACAACATCACTGGCTTGGAACACCTCAGCGTAGCCTCCAGCCCAATCAGCCCGCCCACGATGCATAACGCAGTCGAGCAACTGCCAATCTCTGCCAATGATTACTCCGACGATGACGACGAAGAACACCTACAAGAAGTAGAAACCACGCGAAAGAAGCATCACAAAGGCAAAAAAGACAAGAAGAAGCCCCGGAAATACAAATTCAAAGTCCCAGACGGCCCTTCGAAATCCTCTCCACCCGGACCGGCCTACTCCCCACAAACCCTCACCTGGACCCGCCACATCCAATACTTCGCCAACCTTACACACATCAACAACGACTTCCTTGAATCCTCGCCCGACGCAGCGCACACACCCGTCAACGACCGTCTCTCCATCAACAACGAATCGGTTAGCACGATATTCGGATTCGGTGTTAGCCCTGATGGTGGGATTGAGAATAAGAAGTGGAACGAGGGAAAACACAAGAAACACCAGGGCAAGCAGCCGCGTCCGGAACCGCATCCGAATGAGTTTGTGTTTGAGGTGGAATACGATACGAAGAAAGACCGGGGTTTCAAAGATTTGACCGTGAGGAGGTGGGTCGAGTATGCGCGGAAAATTGGTGCTTCCACGGGGAAGACTAAGGATGTTGGAGTTGAAGAGGAGGTTGAAGAGGAGGCTGAGGAGGCTGAGGATGTTGAAGATGAGGTGGATGAAGATGATTTCGTCATCGTAAAACACAAGAAACACAAACACAAGAAGGGAAAGAAGGGAAAACACCACAAGAAGCACAAGGCGTCCAAGGAATGGTTTACTTTTGTTAAACGCGCGTTCGTGGGGACTATGGATCCGAAGGAACTTAAACTGGTGTTCGGTGCGGCGGACGTCGATGCATTGGAAGAGGCGCAGGAGGTTATGGAGTTGTAGATGCTTGATGCATTGGATGGGGAGTGGAATGGAGTGGAAGGCGCTTGTTGATACCCTTTGGCGTTTTTGGTCGCCAGAACATTTCTTTACGGATGCTGGGGATGTATATGTGTACGGGGTAGCGTCGCATTGCATGGGGCTGGTCTAGCATATCATCTGCGCGAGAATAATCTTGCTTTGCATGAAGATGGGTGTGGCATTAGGATTTGAGACGCATACAATCATCAAGAGATCGAAGAATGAGAATCGCATACAAACTCTCCCCACCTTGAGTATTACCATGTATTATCTACCTTTTTTTTTTCTCGGCGAGCGCGATTGCGGATGAGCAGTAGCTCTTGCGCCGTAGACGTAGTAGCTGCGCTTCGCATCTCCTCGCAAAAGACAAGTGCGAAAAATAAGTCGCTCAGCAGATTCGCTTACTTGATCATTGCAATTCTAAAATTTGGGATGAAGTGGATTGATTGATGTGCTGCTCTAAGGGGGGGTGCGGGTTGCGCCGTACGATTTTAATATACCGCATCCGGTAACTTTGCCACACCGTTGATGACGGCGGACTGTTACTCTTTCCACCGGAAACCTTACCCCGACTCTCCAACACCACAACTTCCACCCTTCAACCCATCTACTACGCCACTCGTACTACCAACTCCAGCGGTAAATCTTCTCGCCTCATTATAATCATCTTCTCGAAGCTATTGAATGTAGTCGCCTTTGTAGTGTCGATAGAACATTCATGTTCGGATCCGGACACGCCGCTAGTGGGTTATGGCGTCGAATTACCGTGTTGGGCAGGTTTGGCAGAGTGTGGATCTCAGCGGATTGTTACTCTTTTGCTTCCACGCGGACTTGATGCGGCGTTGCGTACGAATGCTCCAGGGCTGTTTCGCATGGTGTTGGCTGATTTATAGAAGATCTTGTCCCTGCCTGTGCAAGTGAATTTGGAATTTTGATGTATGTATATGTTGCACTGTTGTACCTGTGTCTCTTACTTAATCGCTTGTTCACGAGCTGTGAGCCAGGCTGTGCGCGCGTTAATTCTATTGTTGAAGCGAGAAGAGCAATTAAGGAAGAAGGCTTGTTGTCGATCCTTAATAGTCTTCTCGAAATACTACTACAAAGCGTGACAGCTTGTATCAAGCGGGTGTTGTGTCATGATTTGGTACTGTGAATTGCGAAGTTCGCGTTGAGATGAATGTGAGAGACGGAACGCTCCTTCCTCTTTGATGAGGAGATATGATGCGACGCTGCCTAGGACACGAAGAAACGGATACTGAAAACAGCTTCAAAGGCTTGAAGGTACATTTATAAACCCTGAGATGACAGCGTATCGTAGTCTTGCGGAAGGGATTTGGGTGAAGTTGCTGCCCAATCTTGGGTCGGACACTGCACGAGACTCAGGACACCTAGACATCGGGATAGTGGCGAGGTTGAAGTTGGAGTGCAGGCAGATAGAACTTCCGTACAGTAGCTATGCTTACTCATCACCTATAGGGAAGCGTAGACGTGATAGTCGAAGCAGCTCGGTCTGTTGGTTCACTACCCCGCAACATGGGACGCCACATGGGACGCCACAGTGCCCACAGCCACAGCTGACGTAAGGAACCTTGGAATGCTCGAACCATCGCTCCCGTATGACACTCCACTCTTCGCACGCCCAACGCACGCGATCAGGCAGCAAAGTCTGCGCACCCTCTCCTACATAACAACAGAAAAGCGTGAAAACACCAGATTGAAGTGCGACACAAACCGCCATCATGCCGCCGCCGCCTCCTCGTACGTCAATGCTCCTGTCTGTACTGCATGTGAGACGTACTGATACCGAACCCAGCACCACCGCCTCCCATGCCTGGGAAGGGAAGAGGCATGCCACCGGCTCCGCCGCCAATGGGAGGGATGAAGGCACCAGCGCCGGGTGCAGGCAGAGTTCGTCACATTCACACGGAGATTGGCACTACGTGGAACCCATGCTAACGCGTCACAGGGAGCACTCTTGGGCGACATTACAAAGGGCGCACGACTGAAGAAAGTGACACAAATCAACGATCGATCCTCTCCTATAGTCGGCAAAGTCAGCGACGGACCTGCAGCAGCACCCATGGGCGCGCCCAAGATTCCTGGAGCTCCGGCCGTCCCTGGAGGGGCAAACCGAGCAAGAGCCAACAGCGACAATGGAGATGGAGGGAGTGTACCGGCTTCGGCACCACAATTAGCAGGAATATTCGCTGGGGGTATGCCGAAGCTCAGAAAAGCAGGCGGTGTCAAGACAGGCGCAGAGGACCAGGCGCCTTATCTCTCCGATCCCGAATCGAATCGAGCTTCAGTCCCTCGAGCAGCAGCACCCAAACCACCTGGACCTCCTCCTTCGGCACCTCCTGGGCCTCCGATTCCAGGTATGCGACCAGGGATGAATGCGCTCCGAGGTCAGGACTCAAGGCCCAACTCGGTAGCCTCAAGTATAAGCGGGAAGCCCAAGCCGCCTCCACCGATTGGGAAGAAACCTCCTATGCCACCGCCCTCCTCTCGAAAGCCATCAGGTCTCGCCGCGCCACCTGTTCGGGCACCACCTCTTCCAGGCTCCGCACCACCTGCTCCTCCACCACTACCCCCGAGCTCGACATCTCCCCGACCAACTGGAGCACCACCTGCTCCTCCGCCACTACCGCCTTCACCCGCACCACGAGCGACCCCTCCACCGCCGCCGCCGCCACCCTCCGTTCCTCCTCCAACGAGCGCGCAAGACGATGATGACGACGAATATGACCCGTATAAATACAATTCAGCACCTCCCATGCCTCCACCACCGCCCCCACCCTCAAACGGGCACGCACCATCGCTTGCAGAAACAGCCGCGCGCAACGCCTTCAGCCGCACATCGCCTGCTGCTCCCCCTCCAGCGCCACCGAGCGCACCCGCGCCTTCTCCACCACCCAGCCAACCCCCGCTTAGCCGACCCGCCTCCCAGACACCACTGCGATCAATGATGGATTCAAGTTCGTACACCTTGTCAAACGGCGGGTCAAGCATCAAGAGCCCGACCAGCTCCCATGGCGGAGCAAGGGAAAAGGGCAGAATCAGGCCCATCCACGATTTGAGATGGAGATTCCAGGACGAAGGCCAATTTCCACGACCAAGAGAATTCACCGGCGGACCAAAGAGATATCGCGCTGGACGGGGCAGCAGTGTGCCATTGGATTTGAGTGCGTTTGAATGAGCAGGGTCGTGATACAATGTCTTCTGGGGGTGATTTGTTGCATTGCTGCTGGTCAGAGCGGTTTTAGGGATAGATATTGAAGTTTAGCCTTGGCGTTAACGGGGTTCGGTACCTTTTGCGGTGTGTTGGGGATGGCTAGGGAAGATTGCTGGGTAGATGGTGTATGCGTAGCTCGCAAGACGATACGCTATGGGCATATCGCATGCAATGGCAGGTACCTCGGTACGTTCAAAATATCAACAGTATATCGTAAGAGAGCGATCAGTTGAGAATTTGTAGTGGATAACTAATTACTAAGATCTAACGCTTGAATTACAAGATATCTATGTTGTGGTGACATCACCAGCTTTCTTGGCTGTTAGATAACGAAAATACCTTCTCCGGCAAGAGGTCGGAGAGAAAGAAGAAATCATTGACTGTGTCGCACAGTCAATTTCCTATGATACAAAAAGTGCTGCGAACACACACCGCGCCAGATCGCCTAAGCGGTTTTCTTCCCCTTCTTCGTCCTTGGTACGCGACATAGCCAGTAAAGGAAGATAGCCCCCGCCACATTAAACCCAACATAAACCCAAAGTAGCCCGAAATCCCTCCAGCGCGTATCCCAATCCGCATGAATACGCGTGAGAAACTGGTTGGTAGAGTCCATCTGGCAAAAGTTGCATTGCTCCGTCGCCTGCGCATCTCTCAGATAGCCACCAGCCATGTCAATATACTCAGACATGTACTCGCCACACGTCTGACCCTGGGGCGGGAAGAAAGTTTGGAACTCAGAGTCTGCGCAGTAGGCGGCCGCTTGACCCAGCGTTGTCGACATGAAGCTCGATACCAGGTAGGTAAAAGGATTGACGCGGTACATGAAGATCCAGAAACCGGGTAAATCGTTGGGGCCAGCCAGAATGCCGCAGAATGCGTATAGCATGATGGTAACTAATGTAGCGAGTGCACCCGCAATTTCTTCGTTCGGCGAGCCAGCGATGAGGAGATGTGCAAGTGTGCTTGCGAAGATGAAGACAGCGACGACGATGAGCAGGGCGTGGAAACCGCGGATGTTAACTGTGTTTTTGGCTTCTGCGTTGCGGTATAAGCCGGCTGGGTAGTACCATACGAGGAAGCAGAAGATGGCCATGAAGGCATTCCAAGCTAGCTCGATGAAGATGTTGGAGAGAACGAAGGCTTGCCAGGCGTAGGTCTTTGACTGTCGCTCTCGGGCTTCATAAAGTGTTCTTTGTGAGATCCACATTGGCATGATTTGGTAGATTAGTTGGATGACCTGGAACGATTGTTAGTGTCTATTCATTGTCTCCTGCTAGGACTATGGAACTTACGACGAAGAGAAAGATGAAGACACCAAACATCTGGTTCTGGAGTCCCATCATCGTGTTTTCGCTTCCAAAGAAAGAGAAGCCGATTAACAGCGAGCAGCCAATCGTCAGAATGGCCTTCGAGTAGATATACGAAGGCGTTCGCCAATACTGCTGGGCACACCGCATGGCTACGGCGCGGAGCTGATCCATGAAAGAGGCAGCGAAGACCTGATGGCTGGCGTTGGCTGAGTCCATGACAGCAGAAGGTCGATTGGCAAGTTCCCTGAGATCGGCTAGTTCGGTCTGGAGATGCATGTACTCTTTGCTATTCTTCCAAACCGTCGGCCAGTCGATCTCGGTCTTTGCACCTGGCGCCGCACCAATCGCGGCGAGCATGTACTCGGCGGGGTTGGTACCAGGAGGGCATGCTGATGCGCCATTGCGGGTGAAGTAGTCGAGCAGAGTTTCGGAGCCGCGACCGATCTCACCGAAGTAGACAGTTCTGCCACCCTTGGCCAGTAGAAGGAGTCGGTTGAAGCGCTGGAAGAGAAGAGACGAAGGCTGATGGACGGTACACAAGATGGCTTGCCCGTCACGGGTCAGTTTCTCCATCAGGTCACAGATGGACCATGAAGTCTGACTGTCGAGACCGGATGTAGGCTCATCGAGAAAGAGCAGGAGTTTCGGGCGAGCGGCGAGCTCAACGCCGATTGTGAGGCGCTTCCGTTCTGGAGGGTATTAGCGAAGCCCATAGAAGCTGCGATATCAGACTACTCACGCTCAACATTGAGTCCAGATCCTGGGATTCCAACCACAGCATCAGCGTACTGTTCCATATCCAAAAGACGAATTACGTGGTCGACATAGTCTAGTCGCTCTTGCCGTCCATACTCGGGCGGCTGCCTGAGCAATGCCGAGAACTCCAGCGCTTCTCGTACAGTAGACGTGTCCAAGTGGATGTCTTGTTGCATACAGTAGCCAGTCTGTCGTTGGAAGCTGTCGTCTCGCTGGCGGCCATCGACAAGCATGTCGCCACCAATGATACCCATGGTCGTTCGACTTGCGAGCACATCGAGCAATGTGGTTTTGCCTGCGCCTGACACACCCTGAAGATTCGTTAACTTTGATCTCGACTTTGTAGATCAGATATCATACCATGAGAGCAGTCAGTGTACCGGGTCTGATATATCCATCCACACCATCGAGGATTTTGCGGGTTTCTCCCTTGATTTGGACTTCATAGGTAACCTTCTCCCAATGGAAGATGGACACCTGCTTCTGCACTCCAGGTTCCGACTCAGTGCTGTGACTGATCTTCTCACCCTCATGAGCGGTTGCCCCACCATTTTCCTCATCGACACTTTGCTTCATGGCCGAGCTCTTCATCTTGGATCGACGGAAGACAAGAACCTCACCCTTGGACCGCTCGGAAGCAACCAACTCGGTCATCACCAGATGTGCGAGGAAAAGAATAACAGTGATAGCAATGATGATGCCATAGTTGGACCATCGCTCGCTATACTGATACTGAAAGGCAGTCTCGACATACGCAGTACCGTTGACATAATCCAGACCTGGTTGAGAGCCTTGAACAGCACATGCTCGCTGCTCGGGGGCGACGTTCTCGTAGGATGGGCCAGAGGGTACGAAAGACGAACAAGCGAACGTACGGCCATGGAACTCGTTGACCATGACGTTCTCGAAGCCATAAGCAACTGGATTGATCCATCGGAACCAACCCGCCCAATCCTGCATATACTGGATTGGGATAGCAAATCCAGTATAGAGTACGAGCATTATCAGGATGAGAGAGCTCGGTGCAAGTGCTTGCGAGAGAGTTTTTGTCATTGACGCAAAGAGGCGAAAGAACATGCTCATGGAGAGGCCGGTAGTGAACCCAACGAGCAAGAAGTAAAAGTATGGGCCGGGTTCTCGACGTAGGTTGGACATGAAGTACAGTGTTGTATTTACAACGAGACTGTTGGTGATCTTGTATGGCAGATCCACAATCATGGACGATAGTGCCTCCGCCGATGGATGATAAAGGGCATATCGGTTGTGCTTCTCAACAATCGTGCGTTTGGAGTAGAGATTCATGATTTCGAGCATCGACCCGAAGGCATTGAGCAGAACCACCATGAACAAGACTCCACCGCGCTTGAAGAACGACGCTGTGGACTGGGGTAGGTTGTAGAAGATGCTCGCTATGATGAGCGCCTCGAAGAAGTTGACAACAAGCATCGTCAGAGGCACACTCGGATCGTTCTTCAGCCTCTGCACGTCTCTCCACATGCAAAGACGAATTTGCCTCCAGTAGGAAAGGGTGTAGGGCGACTTGTGTCGCTGCTTCTTCGATTTCTCCAGGGTTCTCGAAAGCGCAAATCGTTCGTGTTGCTCGCCTTTGAGGGGATATGTGTTGTTGTATTCTTCTATCGCTTGCAATAGCCGTTGACGGTCAGCGCTTTCTTTCCAGCATCGAGCGAAGTCGTCGGAGGTACGCGGTGTTTTGCCTTCGAAGCCTTTCTTGATACGGCGCTCAGAGGCCGACGTCATCGAGGTAAGGAAGTCGGGCGTGGTCTGGGAGGCAGGGCATTCGAAGCCAAGGCATTCGAAATATGCGCGTGCTTCGTTCGATGGTCCGAAGTAGATCTGTCGGCCTTCGTAAAGTACAGTAACTTTATCGAAAACCTGTGGGGAATTAGCATTGCTCTTTGTGCATATAATTATGCGATAGTTTACCTCATACGCGGCTTGTGGAGCTTGATAAATAGCGATGACACATGCTGCCCCAAAGACGTCGCACTGGGTTCGGAGTGTCTTGCAGAACTCCACCGCATTAGCAGAATCAAGTCCACGGGTCGAGTTGTCCCATAGTTGAAGCGGTGCAAAACTGAGAGATGCTTCAGCGATCGTTACCCTCTTGCGCTCGCCGCCGCTGACTCCTCGCACAAAGTCGTTGCCGACACGTGTATTGGAAGTGTGCGAGATTCCATACATGGCCATTATAACCTATCAAGAGTCAGCAGTCATATCGGTCGAGCCCGAATTAGAGTACCTACATCACGAAGATGCTCGGCATAGCGCCGGCGACTGATGCCGCCAGGAATAGTGCGAGGCGCTCGAGCCAGAGCCGCGAAGTAAAGCGTGTCGCCAACGCTCAGCTGAGGGAAATGCGCATCAACCTCTGCGGTGTAGATAGCTTCTCCACGGAACACAGTGTTCATGTCCTTTGCTGGTACTCCTTGGTAGTTGAGATACGAGTCAGGGCTGACTTGGAAGCCATGAGTTTCGCCTGCGATAGTCTTCAAGAGTGTAGAACATCCCGATCTACTGACTGTTAGTTCGTGTTGCCGGATAAATATACAGTCAAGCATACCCAGGTGGTCCCAAGACACATAGTTGCTCTCCAGGAAGGAGCAACCCATCAAGGTCTCGCAAGATCTCAATCTTCTGCGTGCCTCTGCCGAACAGCGAAGGAAGTTTCAATATGGTATTACCCACTGTCGACTGAAAATCGGTCGGTGAACCTCTACCCCAGACATTGAGGCCACTGAAAGCAACGCCGGCTACGCGAGGAATCGTTTCCTCGCTACTATAACGCAGGTTATAGAACGAGCGGGCCCAATCCTTCGCACGAAATTGGTCGCTCCTGGGGTCAAGTCCTCCATGCGCATCTTCGGCAAAGGGCGAGCCAAAATGTTGCTGTTCGGACTGTGTTGTAAACTTGCGCACAAGCTCTTGTATGTCTCGATCACGCTGTGCTTCCTGTCGAACTTTGGTCTCGTCGTCGACTCCTGTGAGACTAGAGCTAGCGTCTGACTTCAACTCTACGCGATCAACGCGTGCTTCCTCGTTCATCGCTTGCGCTTCTTTGAAACCTAATGCTGCTGACATGCTGGTCAAAGAGGCAGGGTCCAACTTCGGGGAAACTGCGACCAGGATAGCTTAATGGATGTGTCAATCCAGATATGCCAGTATCCTAGTGGTCACGAACAACATTAGTCCAATAGCCTCAACTGGGGTGTATGCAGGAGGATACGTACGGTTGGGAGTCCGTGAACAGATCGATTAGCGCTCGCTAAGTGTGAGCAGGGGGAGATCTGAGATGGTGATGTTCGAAAGAGCCCGTAGCCCTGGTAGATTTACCTTATATCACACGATGCTTTTTTGCGATCCATGCCTTTACGACTGTGGATGATGTATGCGCCTGCCCCGAAAATCCCGGAAGTCCATGCCCAGGTGCCATGATTGCAGGCAGGTGTCTTCGGTAATCTTGGCGCGAATGAGTCGAAGTGAGTGTTTGCGTCCAGGGCTGCTGTTGGTTCCTGAAACGTGTAGGGTGCGGACTTTCGGTAATATCCGAAAGTCCGTGGAAACCCTCGGGCTCCGTGCAGCACCAAGCCTCCATCTCCACCTTCTACGAAGTATCCCATTGTCTATTTCCTACGCGCAAAACCCCGGCAATCCGCTCGCCGAATTCTCCGCTGTCGCGCGCGACCTTCTTTTTCCGGACCTTGGCGTGCTTTTACCGAACGCTTTTAAGATGACGATGAAGCTTGCCGTAGGTACCTGTCCTAGACCTACATTCACGAACACAAACGGTCTGCTAAGCTATTACTGAAGTGTCTTCGTTGTAAACGAAAAAAGATCAAATGCGACAAAGCAGAGCCGATATGCCATCAATGTATTGCCGCCAAGGAAGAATGCCATTATGTAGAGCGAAGACAACGGCCGCGCCATGCCCACCAAAAGGCTGTCGTGCAGCATCTCAGCCAGCGACTAGAACAACTCGAGAAGCAGATTAGCGACGCTGGTGACGATCGTTCGTCATCAGTATCCGAAGTTGTACCCAGGCGCGATAGCATCCGAAAGAGCACACCCGTGCCATCCCCCGAGGCATCATTGACTGTGGCTGATGGCCAGGATTCATGGGTAATAAAAGCCATAACCGGAGACGCTCGTGTTTGCGGAGTTTCGTCTTGATATCTCGACCTCCCCGAAGGTATTCACAGCCTTGCACATCCTCAACGTCCTGCATCCGCGTTGAGATGTGTACGCAACGCCAGAACGTACCCTGCAGACATACGCTATCTACTTTTTTACTATGTCACGAAGCATCTGAGGCACATATAGGGACATGTATTTGGTTTGGGCGATACAGCTCCAAAGATGCATCCGTTTATACCAGAAGCCATCAAGACACGACTCAGCATACACGAGCGTCTTCGGAAGTCCTCTCGACTCTTGCTTTGACTGACCGTAATAGATTTACCGGCTTGCGACAGACACAAGACGCAGCTTTCAACATAAAGCTACCCCAGTCGCGACACCGACACCGAGCATCGATAACGCAATGCTGTCCCTCAATGAGGCGCTCGAAGACCTTGGAAAGCTGAGGGTGCGCACTGAGACGCATAATGTGGATCTCAATCTATCTTCAGCAGAAGCGCGGACATGTATTGACGGCTTTATCTCCGTCATGAGCTCAATGCTTGCACCAGACGCGTTTGCTCGTTCCATAATCGATACAGATCTTCTCTACGCGCTTCCCGACATCATCAAGTCTCCTTACGTCAACATCGATCCTGTGGTCCGCGTTATGTAGTAAGCAACCAATACCTATCGGGGCTGTGTGACACATGCTGACTTAAGTGATCTTAAGTTACAATGCTCTGTTCTACGGACTGCAGCTGACTGACGGTCCGGGAGGAGATCTTACGACGAAGGCATACATGAAAATGCTGGAGAGCGTACCCGCTTGGCTTGAATCTCCGAGTGACACAAATATGGACGTACATATTGCAGCCCTCTCGGCATGGACGGCGATGACTGCGCACGACTACCAACTGGCATGGAAGTTCCACTGCAAGTCATGCCAGCACATCAAGTCGATCGGCATAGATCGCCTAGACACAGTTCCGGCAAAGTCTTTCGAAGAAGAAGCCGAGAGAGATATTGGTCGCTACACCTACTGGTATGTTGTGTCCATCGACACATTTTTCCGATTGTTCTATGGGAAGCCCACTGTTTTGCGATGGTCACCAAATAAAGTCCGCCCACCCCTGCTCTTCCGTCCTGATAACATGCATCCTTCGGCGCTCCATGTCACCATCAGTGTCGCATGGGTACGATACACACTGTTGACTGTGGAGGCGATCAGTTACATTGACAATCACCCGCCGCACGATCGCAACAGCTGTGTCCAGAAAGCCGACGAGGCTTGCTCGCAAATGGAGGACCTCATTAAAGAATGGAGATTAGAGGAAATGATGAACGGCAAAGAGACTACAGATGATATCCGCTGTCTTCTTGCAGATCATATCAGTAAGTGAGTCCCAGTGATGAGTTCTTATTAAGCTAACCTCGAATCCAGTGAACATATATGCGACTATCATCGGTATCCAGAGGTTGGTGCAACAGCACCAAACCAGACTTGGACCTAAGGACATCACCCTCAGAGCCGCACGAAGAGTTCTGAGCATTATCCTTGACTTTTATGCGGACATCAACCTCAACGCCAAGTTCAAGAGCATTACAAATCAGTCAGTAGCGATTGTATCCTCGATGTATCGAAGCTTCTGCTGACCTGATTCCAGCTTCATAACGCTCTACCCTTTCTGCGTCGTGTTCACACTCTATGAACATATTGTGGCGTGTACCAATCCAGATGATTGCGAAAGCGATATACAAGCTCTCGAGACAATTGGCGTCGCCATGGCACAGAGTTGCACAGAACGCCAGGACTTGGTGCCGTTTGCCAAGACGATCAACGCACTCAACAGGGTCTCGCGAATTCTGCAAGACGAGAGACGCAAAGGTCCAGCGACTGTAGACTCTAGCGACAGCGTTGCTCAAGGGATGAACATGCCACCAACAAGCCTCGATACAATTCAGAACCTGATGGCCAGCGAACTTCCAGACATTGATATGTCGGCCTTTTCATCAATGCCGGACTATACCGCGAATGTGGATGGCGACTTCCAGTCTCTCGGCTTCTTCAGGGCGCTGGAAAATGACTTTGTCACGCGGAATTGGCAGACTGACTGGTGGGATCTTGGTGGTGGTGCGGACGGCGCCATGAGCCAGATGCCAGAAACAGATCCCGCGGGCTTTCCATACCACACTCCAAACACATGAGGGCGAGGTATCAATGACACTAGGCCTTGAAGGAGCGATGAGACACTTTGGGGACATTTGGGTGTATATACAATTGTTCATAAATCTGTATCATAAGTGTTGTACGGTAGAGATGTACGGATTGCTTACGCAATGGGGATCTTGAGCTCACTTCACTAGATGAAAACCTACATCGGTAACCTCTCGGCATGTGAAGGTACAACGCGAAATACTCAGTAGACCAGCTCAGCCGCACCCTACCCCATGTCAGCACTTCATCTATTTCTGTCCTAGCGCTTGTTTGCCGCTCCGCTGTCTTTCTGTACCAAACAACATTGGGTACATCTACCAGTCAGCTTGTACGAAGTACACCTCAACCGTATACGAATTCCCTAATTTGATCGTCAAGGATCATGTCAGAATCCTGCGCCGACCCGCAGCGCTGCTGGCTTGCTCACATAAAGCCCCACGGCCATATTTGAGCCAACCTCCTTCATCTTCATATCGCGTTCAATCCATTCCCCAGTAACAATGCAGCCTCCATTCCCCTCACCCACATCCACCTGGCACAATGAGTCGTATGCCGCCATCGACCCATCAAATGCCAATCTCAGCCAAGCAGGAAAGACAGTAATCATCACTGGAGCCGGCAGCGGTATTGGTCGCGCGACAGCTCTGGCCTTTGCGAAAGCAGGTGCAGCACGACTGATACTAATCGGACGTACCGAGTCGACTCTTCGAGAGAGCGAGAAGCTACTCGCAGGCAGCAAAGCAGAATGTGTGGTTTTTTCCGTTTCATCGACAGACGAGACCGCGATGCATGATGTAGCTAAACAGGTCGGCGCGTGGGATGTCCTCGTCCTTGCCGCGGCGCACATCTCTTCGCCGTCTACGATAGTCAAGAGTTCGCTGCAGGATTGGTGGGCGGACTATGAGACCAATGTGAAGGCTATTGTTATCGCTTCACAGGCTTTCATTCCGAGTGCAAAGGCTGGTGCTGCGTTGTACACGCTTGCAGCAGGAGCAGCAGCTCTTCCGCCAGCGTATACACCTGGACTATCTGGCTACCTCACCTCGAAAGTCGCGCAAACGAAGATCGTCGAGTTTCTTGCTGCGGAGAACCCAGATCTTTTCGCGTGTGCTGTGCACCCTGGAATGGTGGATACAGGCATCTTCCGAGGCTCAGGTGCGGATCCATCACATTTGCCAATGGACTCTGGTAAGTGATTGTGAGAAACGCTAAGACTGTATACTAAGTGCTTCGCAGCGGAGCTCAGCGCAAACTTTCTGGTCTGGCTGTCGCAACCAAAGACCAAGTTTCTGAACGGAAAGATGGTGTGGGCGAACTGGGACGCCGAGGAGTTGGAAGCGCGCGCGGATGAGATCAAGGATAGTTCGATGATGACGATAGGATGTGGGGGATGGCCGTATAGTTCTGCTGTAGCGAAGTAATGGCGAGGTCTTTCTGTACGACGATTGAATTTGCGGTCGCCACATGCTCGAGCGTAGGACAAAACGACGGAGCTGCTTAACCTCATCACTTCGCCGCGAGATAGGCTTCGCTATCTGCAAGAAAGCAAAACCGAATGTACTGCGATACCTGCGTGATATTTGATAGCCTCCCCGGCTTCATGCATGTCAAGACCAGATTGTCGGTCGACAGATGGTACCTAGGGACTGGGGCTCCAGAAAGAGCAGAAGCATGTTGTTGGGACATGGAGAGATGAAAAAAACGGAGTCAAGCCACAAGGACTAACGAAACCGTGCAACCGTCTAAGGAGGAATCTAGGCAGATAGACGCGTCCAAAGGGATTGTAAGCCCAGACGTGCTACAGCGTAGAGCACAGTACTGAGGCGCTACAATTAAGAGCGACAGGGTGTTTACAAGTAAACGTGACCTACGAGCAAAGCGCCGACTTTCACATCTGGATATGTGTCAGAGACGAAATGTTCGCGGTGCAGAGCAAAGAAGCGGCGGCCAAACAATTGTATATATCGGACAGCGCTAACGGCGCACGGACAGCAAACGGCCAGCGATGAGGTGACAAGTCCAAAAGAGCCCTCACTGATACTAGTCCGTCTCTTCCAAGGTTGCTGCTGCTGATGCTACCAGCGCAAACAATGTCTTCTCCTTACCCAAGCAATCTCATTCCTGAACGCACGTCTTGTTTCGTTATCCATGCATCACTTTTCCATAGGTAGCCTTGCATGTCCTCTGTCATAAGCTGGCTACCTTCGTTCTCATGTTCGATCCTCTTGTCGCAGCGTGCCCCCTCGACGCGGATATAAAGACCTGTAGTTATGGGGTATAGTATAGAGAAACTCGTTGCAGGCCGATGAGGGGCAGCCCACGCTGGTGCCATCACGTGCCTGCTGGTACCTGAATCCATATCACTCTTCTTCACATCTAGTTAGAACCCAAAGCCAGCCTCCGAGATCAACCAAGAGCTACTTCCCGCCTCATCTCCTACGTACACCTACCATCACACCCATCCGACCATAAACCCATCCCTTAGGCCTCCGAATCACCTGACCATTCCAAGCCAGCCGCCCCGCCAAGTCAACCCAGTGCTACACCAAGCCTCCAAGCTCTCAACGGCGCTGCCTCGACCAGCAAGGCCCCAAACTGCGATCTCGATTTGAACACGCGTTTCGCACCAGTAACCCTCAACAAAACAACGACTTTCCACTCTGTGAGTCAGCCTCAACGGCCGCAGGCGCATCAGCCACAGCTCCTACGAGTCAGACCTTGACTCCGCTTATGACATCACCTCATCAAGACGGATGGATCGGATCGCGGCAGATTAGGACTCCGAAGCCACGCAGGGACACACGTGGCTCAGCTAAGAACTAGCCCTAGCAAGGAAACGAACATCATTGTGATTGAGAAAGTTTGGAACACGAGGAATTGAAATTTGATCTTGAACATCATGAGCGATAGCGTTCGTGATTAGTTATCTACGTGTTCGTATACGGGATCTACAGATATGTATGCCACAACAATCTCCGTCTCGTAATAATAGCGAGCATCCTCATTTCAATGTGGTTCATCATAATGCATAGTATGATAGTAAAAAACATCCAAGTCCTTAACGCCGTAATGCGGTATCCAACGTCCTTTCCCGGAGCATTACCATAGCTCTTCGGTGTTGGATTTCCCGCAATTCATTATTCATCTTCTACGTATATCACCGCGTCTCCGCGGGGACCTCAGCCATCGGCTTTGGCATAGGCTTGAGCTCCGAGCCTGCCCCGCTTTCAGCCCGCTTCCGGCCTGTGAGGGAGAAGTGGTGGCTCGAGCTGGGTCGCTCTTCTGTCTTCTCGTTGTTGTTGCTGTTGTCGCCGAAGCGCGAGAAGATACTGCGCTTCTTTGGTTGCGGCTTCGGCTCGTCGTTCAGGCCCACCTCCTCGAACCCCTCCTCGGGAACTTGTTCGTGGCTCTCGCTATGGCGGGGCTGTTGCATCGATGAGCGAGGGGTCGCGCGTGAACGGCGAACGTCGAGCGAACGTCTGGTATCTACGGAGCGGCGCGCATCGAGCGACTGGCGGGGGTACGTCTCATGGACATTGTCTTGGATTGGGGAGCGCGCGGAAATGTCCTGTACTGATTAGCGGGGTCTTGCCACTGGTCGCATAACATACAAATGACCGCCTGTACGAGTCGAAGCTCTCGCGCGAGATACTGAACGGCTCGTTCTCGGCGAGCAGACTGCGGTGATTTGAAGATGTGGTCGAGACATTGGACTTGGAGTGCCAGAAGGTGGGCTTCTCTTGTTGAGGACTGGGCTGTCGCAATGTCAATGAATGTCCCACGCTATGCCATGCGCGCGTGTCGCCGTCTGAGCATCCTGCATCCACCATCACACAGGGTCGACATGGCTTACCGGTAGGTACACGCCGCTGTCGTTTATTTCTATCACATGGTAAGCGCCCATTCAGCCGGTGCAGTGATGCCGCCCCAGGAACATGCTCATGTTTGAGCCCCAGGCGCATTCGCAGGGAATCTCACCACTCAATTTGTATTCGACAGGGTCCTTAACCTGCACGGGTGCGGCGCCCGAGACAGCTGTGCTCTTGAAACCGTTCTCCGGCGCGCTCCGCTGGGCCTCATCAACGGCCTCAGGCACACCCGCGCGACGGAAGGGATTGCGGATAGGCATGGTGATAGGGCGCTAGGGATCAAACAAGGCGGTACGAGAACAGAGTGGGGAGTTTCAGTGGACTGGTGTAGATTGAAAAGGCGAAGAGGAATGGTAGGTCGCGGCTGAGATCATGACTTCTGCGAGGCGCCAATCGGGCAGGAACCAATCGCCCTAATGTGGCATCGCCTCGGCACCTAACAAGACCCGATTCAATGTCCTCGTGTGAGAGGATGGCGCAAAACCAAAGACGTCATGTCGCAGACGCGCAGACTTGATTGACTGCTGTCTGTAGAGATTTCATCAGTTGTTGAACTAGGAATGTTTTGGGGTGCAGATCCCCCTGCATAAACATGACGAAAGTCAGGTACCAGAGAACACCCTCAGCTCACCACAGCCGCGCCTCAAAACAGCTTGTTTGCACCTCACACAGGCTGACCTGCGTTGTCGCGACTAGAGAACTGCTCACCGGCGGTATCCTTACCTTTGCGCTGGCAAGTACATTCGCTACGGCACCTTGCGCTAGTCTTCGTACGCTGCGGTGATGAGGCAACTCATCTAAATCAGGCTGCGACGGGAAGGATGCGCCTCATATCCGAAACATTGGAAGATCTTCGGGGTTCCCTTCACCGAGTTGGCGCTGTGATGAAACGCGGTTCGCGGTTGACGACAGACGTTTCGGTGCCTCAGCCATCAGTGTCTGCCCCACAATCCGAAGTTCGCACATGCAGCACTCCACCGTTGTCGGACGAGCCCCCTCTTTACTCGATCTGTGACCGGGGTATCTCTGTGCGGAACATGAGGCTGTGCCCATGTAAACAAGGTCGGCAACGTTCGAGATCCCAGTGAAGTTACGTGAGATATTTTGAGTGTAGACACTGCAGGCGATCCATGTGATGGAATGGTAGCTGCGAACTCTCGAGACGGACTTACTGCGGTAAGTAGGGTTTGGTCTACTGTGAGTCTCCCCGACAACACTTTGTAGTGTTTTGCGATGCTGTTTGCCCTGGCTACGGATACTGCGGACACCTGTCTAACGGTAGCCGCATGGGAAGAAGAAATACACCTTACATGAACCACTCGAAGATGCCGTATCCTCGACACTGGGTCGGAAGATCAGCGTAGCGGTAGTCAGGTCAACTGTCCCTGGTGAAGTGTAGGAATGTAGTTGCATTTTTGCCTTTTGTTCAGCAGAAGCGCGCCATACACAGGCAAATATTAGTAGCTGCATGTTGGTCAGTGGAAGGCTCAGTGCAAGGCTGCGTCTGGACTGCTGCAAAGCAAACACGCATGCAGCAAACATCCCCACCGACGCTTGTCGAAGTGCATGGAGCAGATGCCAATCATGACTGCAGCTTCCCCTCACCTTGATCACCACTGCGGACTAGGTGCAGCACAAAGCTCCTTGACTTGCGCTGGTGTGGTGAGGATCTCCTAATCTTATACGAGCGCGATTATTCTGCCCAGAATCTGGCAAGCGCCGGCGCATTATTTGAAGTTTTCGGATCATGCGATGGCATGGGTACGAAAGGATGCTCGGATACGAGCACTAGGGTTGAGTCAATAATTTCGCGGCTTACTTTGCAGCACTAAATCACCTTGTGCATCCTTTGCCTTGGCTGAGGCACCAAGACGGAATCAACATCATCGTCTCGTCATAATCCAATTTTCTAGAACGAGAAGTGGCTTCTGAGGTACTTGTGGCTGAACGCCGCGGGAAAAAAAAATTGGGCCAACCGTGGGGCCAACATTGAGTACGGCCAACACGTTCGCCATGGCAAGGGCTTTCGTTGGGTAATTGTGTAGAGATGATGCTTTTTGAAGGTACTGAAAAGAATAGTTAGTATGACTAACGATCGTGTGTGATCAGTGCGCACTGGCGAGTGGTAGTAGATTCCGCGCTCGCCTAGGCAATCGATACAGTCCCGACATGGTGGCGAGCGACGAGATGACCCCAAAACGTGCGCTGGAGAAAAGAATTTGGGACCGGCCGGGAGCGGTGTGCTGCGAGTGACCGTTACACCAGAGTAGATGCGGTGCGCCGTGCCCTCGAAGAAAGCAAGGACGTGCTCCGCTCCCATCAAGGTCTGTGAGCATACCATCATGGTGGAGAAGCGAAAACCCATCTGGTGGATCGATACGGAAGATGAACCTTGAAGAGTGCCAAGTAGCGACGAATGGCGGAGGGCCTTGGGCAAGAGAGTGGGAAGACCGTCTCAACCAACGAACGGCATGCCAAAGCCGTCAGCCCGCCCGCCCCAAAATTGGACACCCACTTAACGAGGTGTGTAGTGGCTGAAGACGATGCTGCTGTGTGAAAGCCATCGTGCTGTACAGTTGTGACGGCAGTCTCGTGTTTCAGAAGCGTGCGAATGGCAAAGACTATCGCATCCGACCCGACTCAGAACGGTCGATCAATCAACCTGAGGAATAATACGAAGAGTTATTGAGCTGATGTCTCGAAACACGCGGAGCCTGTCCATAGAGGGTAATTCGTCATTCTCGCTAGCCATCCACAAGCGCGCATACCCCTGGGGCCTGCCTTCCCTTTTAGCTTACCAGCATGGCTCGGATTCATCGTGGTTCCCAGCGGCTGACTTCCGCGCATCAACGTCGATGTTTATGGCGATATTCTTACGTCGATATAGACCCCATCCTCATGTCACACTCACCCGGGGCCTCAAACACATGCGGCGTCACGGCTCGCGATGGGCTTGCGATCCTCCTGGCGCCCGAGAGCTTAGGGCTGTGACTCTGCTTCGTATAGCTCCACATACCGTGGCCGATCACTCAAACAGTCAACGTACCACATCGTCGCTTGCTAGTCTTTGCTATTTCAAGACTTGATCCCGCACCGTGTCACTAGACCCCTGCAAGCGCCCCTGCCCAGCTTAGCGCTCGAACAGGGTAGCGCCTGCCCTAGACAACCCAGCCAACTTTTCACCACCGTGTGCCGTTGTTTCTCGAGCGGGTCCGAGAGTCGACCTGATCTCCAGTCCAGCCGCTGCACGCAATATAATAAATCCTTTCCCAACCCGTCTCTCGCTCCCTGTGCCTTCCGCCCCCGACTCGCTCCCCGTACCCATCTGCGTCAATGACAGGTCTGATTCACTAGTGACACCCACTCGTCTTCCTCGACGTTTTACACTCGCTTTTACCACGCCATCAGTCCAAGGGTCCGGTCTTAAACCCCCCCGCGTCGTACCCCAATTTCGCGCCTTAGACTCCTGTCGCTCGCTCGCTCACCTCTTTGTCCGGATCCATCTCCTATCGATACCAATCTAATCAGGAATCCCCCATTCGCTACTGCCCTACCCGTCTGCACCTTCCTCCCAGACAGGTGTCACCTCCAAGTGTGCCTGCCTGCATCTCATCTCCGCCCCACCTGCTATTCTTACCTTGATCTCGACATCACTCCTACTCCACCGCAAACATGGGCTTCGGATCATCCGACGGCAATGAGTTCTTCCAAAGCTGGGCCCTATGGCAGAAGATGACTTTCGTAAGGACTTCAACCAACCGCTGACCCCACCTGCTAACGCTGCACAGGTACTGGCTTGCGGAATCGTACTCACCATCTTCCTGGGCCTGCTCAAGCTGTGGTACGACAAGAACAAGGTCCGCAAGTACAGCAAAGTCGACAAAGGCAAACGGGCAGCCACTCCAGAAATGCTTGAGGCGCAGCCCGTAACCCAAGTGAACGAAGAGACCAAGGATGAGATTCCATTTGGCATCCGCGCTATCCAGAGCGGTATTGAGGTCGACGGTGTCTGGATCTCGCGTACCAACACCCCCGTTGGCAGTAGCCGTGCTTCCATCATCAGCGAAGCCCCTCCGTACGCCTCGCAGTCGCAACTCTCCCTGCCCCGGCCAGTCGCCCAAGGTTCCAGCCGCAACAGTTCGCGCGGCCCCAGCTCTTTCGACCGCGCCGTCTCCGCTGAGCCCATCTCAACCCAGGACTCCCGTTCATCTTCGCCTGCCCGTGCCCACAACCATGAGGGTCCCCGCTGCAGCAACTGCAACCACCACGTCTCTCGCAACAGCGCCCTCAACGCCCTGGAATCTCCCTACGCTACCCGCAACTCTGGCGCTACTTCTCGTGAGTATCAGCATGCGCAACAGGATGAGCTATGCTAACAGACCCAGCCCCCCTAGGTCAACAAGGACAGTCTGCAAGCAACTCAAGCCGCCGCACCAGTGATGAGTCCAACTACATGGCAGTGGGCCAGGACGTCCGCACCTACGAGTCCGCATACTTCAGACCCAACCAACCCATTGACCCCAAGACCGACCTCGAACTCCTCCGCAGCCATCGTCTTTCCCACGTCGCCGAGACTGGACAGCTCACTCCTCGAGTGCGCAAGCCAGGTAATAGCGGAGAGTGGGCCAGCGTGGCGGACAACCAAGTGTCCTCGGTCAATGGTGTTAATTATTTCATGCCTCAGAAGTCACCCTCTCCTCCACTAGCCACTGTCGCCGACCATTCTGAAGACGTATCTGCCGGACCGAGTCACGATGGCAACGCAGCGAACCAGGCAAGGCAAGCGGTTCCCCTGACCGAGTCTTACGCGCCCAATGCTCCCTACTACCCCGACACCTACGAACCCCGTGGCCCCCACCACCAATACAGCTACGATCAGGTGCCGTATGAAGTCAACACGGAGCAGAACCAGGACCGCGATGACCACGTCCTGCGCTCCGTCAACTCTGGCTTCCAGGTTCTGAAGCCAGGCACCTTCCAGCCACCCACCCCTGAGGAGGTCGAGCTTGCTGAGCGGAGAACATCAAAGAAGCTCCAGAAGAAGAGGAGGACATCCGGCGATTCGCGAAAATCAGCCTTTACCGAACAAGTCTAATTCTTCATTACGATAATGATAATTTCACTCCGGCTTCCACCTTCCGCGTTCACGTCCTACCACAATCACGTGCGGGCACCGACTGCATTGATGTTTTTACAGCGTTTAATTTTGTATCATCTGGCAACATCTCGGGCTTCTTCTGTACAGCATTCTGGCACTGGGTACTTTGCATGTACGGTTTGGAGCATGGACAGGCCCACCCACTGTTGTTTTTTCCTTAATACACTCTCTCCGCCGCAACGGGTTGATTGGCATACCAGGAATGCGAGCGGCGTGTAGTAAACCATCATCATAATTGGGGCGTTATAGACACAAAATGGGCACACCTAACGATCGACACGTAGCATGAGTACCAGGGATCACGGGCTCATTGCATAGCATATAGTAGAATCACGAACTTTTTCTCTGTATTTTCCATTCGTTCCCGTATTTGACATGGTCTTTGCGGCGCTGAGGTTGATGTGACGGGAGTGACTCGCTTCACCACTCTACTTACAACAGACTACGGCTATAATGCCCAGCACAGGACGAAGGATTAAAGTTCTTACCCCCTGAGCGCCCGTGGCTTGGATTAACGAGACACGGTAAGAAGCCAAGTCCACAGTTGCCGTCCGTCAGTCGCGTCAGCAAAGCGGCAAGCCACTCAGCTGAACAATGTGCGCTGACATCAAGAAACTAGGCAAGTAAGCCACGCTCGACGTCACAGCGATGTGATTGGGCAGAAAGAGATGGGGCAAAACAGACTCTGCAGCAGGCAGAGAAGAAGAAAACCAAGTCTTACTTACATGAATGAAGGTATGTGTACGTGTATGCATGTGTAGGGCTGGAAGGTGTCTCGGTAGTGACAGCCTGGGCTGCGTGTACATGAGGCTACTGGATGCGCGGGTTGTGAAGCCGCGGGAACTTAGGCAGCCGGTTAGGTTAGCCTTTGTTGTTGAATACCTGCTCCTACTGTGCGGTGAACATAGGCCAGTTTGTGTGAACGCATGTTTACTTGTTTTCGCTTATTTTGATTTGATGGGGTCGACTGGAGGATGTGAACTGGGATAGGAAAGCATCACGTCTCACAACACGAGAAAGACGCGTGGTTCGGAACGAAGATGGAGAACGACTTTTACAGGTTTCGCTCTCTACCTTCTGATGTCAAATGAGGGCGTCGAGATACGATCTCGCAATTCATCGCTACAACAGAGGAAACCAGGTTCCTGGAGCGGCAAAATCGGCTCCTACTTACTTACCGTCTGCCGTGCCCCGACCCGTGTCCCTGTTTTCCTCCTTCCTTCTTTTCTCGCCTAGGTGCCTTGTTGAGTGGCGTCCTGCTCTAGTCGGTCTTGGTACATTTCCCAATTTTCTAACCCATCTTCTTTTTTTCGAACGTGCGTTCTTGCCTTCGGCCCGGTTCTCAGCTCATTGATGAGGGAAGGGAAAATGAGGGGACTGAGCGGGATGCGGAGATTGGGGAATTTCTGGAGAATTGTTACCATGACACGGGCGATGCAAGCTAGAAATTGGAAATGTCATGCTGGTGTGTTTCTGACCCGACACGTTCACATGTTCAGCCAAGTAACATGTCTTCATCGATTGCGTGAAGTGGATACGAACATATTTCCAAGACCTCGGCTTCCGCTTTCATTTTCTAGAACCGCCCTTCCCTTGCTCAACATACATCAAGTAACTCACTCACCTCACCGGTCAAGACTCTACGCCTTGCATACCACGTCCCCATGTCATTGCCTAACAACATATCCATCGCCGCGCGCTAGACAACTAAGTAAGGAACCCATATACCTAAATTAGCAAACGTCGAGCCGTGTGGCTTGCAGGAGTTACGGCGGGGTGGCTTGCCCACGTTCTCGCGCAATCGATAGGTCGCTGTTGGCGGTTAGCGAGAGCGGGGTCATGGGCGTTGAGTCTGGTCGCGCCATCCTACCCGCTGGCTGCCTGATAACCTGATTTACGAAAGAAGAAGTCTCGTCATCATCCACGACAACGACCTTTTGAGTTGATTTTTTACTTTTGCGCTGTAAACTCGCGTATTACCCTGACGTTGTAGACATGGATGAACGTGTATTACAAGATGTAAGAGGCTAAGACAGGCGGGGCGCCCCGTCCGTGATGCGCTGTCCATCTAGGCGAGGTATCCAGGGGACAAGGTCTCAGGTACTGGTCTTGACAGGTGTGATGGACAGTGACCTGTGGCCCATCATTGTCGTACATGCATCGGTTTCGGATGCCCTGGTGCAGGATCTGTGTACGCCAATCGATGTCTTGTCTCTGCAGATGAGTTTTGGGATTTGATCGGTATAGCGTACCGTACACCGGGTCTTTATTCCTTGATCTTGGCTGGCACTCCTAGACTGGCTGCAGCTGCCCTGTTTTCGACCTGTCGATCAGAGAACGCAGATCCTGCCGACTTCCTTCTAGACGTGATCGTCCGTTCTTCTTACCGAGTGCGTTCTTGTGCGTCTTGAGAGCGGAGGCGGGCGCATCAGCTTTGCAGGTATACGTATATTGTGTATGAGAGAAGTTTTTCCGCGAATCTGGAAAGATGACGGCTACGGTGTGCGACATGAAGCAAAAAAGCAGTGGATTTGGTGGTGGCGAGTAACAGAGCAGGTTTAAGAGTTGGGGTCGGTCGAGAGGCGAGGGTTGAAGGACGAAGACTAACGTGTATAGCAACTGGGGGCTTGCATGACTGATGAGGTGAACAAGCCGCTCTGATTCTGGAGCATCGTTTTCAGTACTAGCGGGGCATCGAATATGATAAGGACACTGACGAGAAGATCTTCTTGCTCTGTAGTAAGAGATGGATATTTCCAAGGTTGTGTCACTGATTTGCGGGAAGAACTGAACTCCCGCTTTTTACAAAGAACTACAAAAAAACACTCGGAAGTCTACGTTACTTTATGATTCTATTAGCGTTCCGTTTTGTGACGATGTAGACTGCAGCACACCTGTTTGCGGAGGTTGGTCCTTACTTGTATAAGGTGGGAATCGATCGTGATGTGCGTGATCGGTTAGCGCGGACTCTAGGCTGATGACATTTGGGGGGCTCGATCCGAGGTTACTTTCGACGACACATCAACATTTTGCTCTTCGCATGCTAGCATTCATCATTTTGGTCTCGGATCTCGACGTTCCATCATCACTGTACGGATCACCTTCATGACAATGTCAATGAGACCCAGCAGGCGTGTCTTGGGCAGCCCAGCTTCGCGGCAATGCGTGTGTTAGCCTTGCGCGGGCATGTGTCTTTCATGCAGAGGTCGCCAACAAGAGAAGGATGATGGGTCATGCAACAGATAAACATTGAGGGAGGCCTCTTGGAAATTGTGTCTGGAATGGGATCAGCCTGGGACTGTTGCCTTACGCATCCTGGCTTTGTACTACGCGCGCGTGCCACACAGCCACACCATTGGGCCATTCACTGACCGGAATGACGCGTGGTCTTGGAATGCATGAAGCAGAGGAGCATATCGGATATGGCGTGGGAATATCAGTATACTCAGCCTTGTTGTCTTGCAGACAACGAGGCCCACGTCGCGGCGAAGTGATGAGGCGTGGGTGAATCGCTGCGCAGTGCTAAAGTGAAGGTGAAGTCTGTTTGCCTGTTTAAGACAACAACGACACGCACATACAAATTGCGCCTCTTCCAAGCGAGCACCTCTTTTGCGTCGTACAGAGTTTTCGTCCACCGTCTTTCGTCTTTTCCCCCACCTTGTACTACCGCTCTCGCTACCACGACAACACACTTTCCCCTCATCGTTTTGGTCGTGATTATTGCTACACCATCTTCGCTACTGGGGTAATACCCTGGGAAATATTCTGCATTCTAAATAGACGCACGAAATAGCTGAGCCTATTAGGTACGTAAGGTCCGTCGCGCCTGCAGCGCAAGTGCTACTCGCACAGCAAATACCTATACCCTTACATGTACTCTTTTTAGGGCAAGGTTACACATGCTGATTCATCTATCACACAGTGCGCTCCTGGGGTGTCTGCGCGATGGCATCGGCAGCAGCTACGGCCTACGCCTATCACCATGTGATACTGGCTCCGAAGCTCCCGCAGCAGGACGACCGCAGCACCGCGCACGACTTGACTCTTGTCGATATCGCCATTCACGCCCTTCAGTCTTTGAAACCCTTTGTCAGCAGCGAGCATGTTGGCTCAGTCGAAGTCGCAGTCGCAACAGTCGAGAACCTCCGCAGGTCTCGCGACCACCATGGCAATAACAGTGAAAGTCAAGTTCAACACATTCTTGCCAATGTCGCAAACGGCGTCGCTACTGGTTTAGTTCCACTGGAGATCAAAGAACAGAACGCGGGAATTCTCGTCGGCCGCTCTTCAAACAACTTGGTCTTCGAGTTCTTTGAGCTTTCTCCTACGAACGAGGCGGCTATGCATTCAGGCCGACTAGTACGAGAGTTTCCTGCCCATGCATCACAGATACCGATCGGAAAGGTCAAACCCGATCTTATCGAATCGATCTCCAGGACCATAGCTACAATGACAACGCAGACAGCTCCTGGCTTCCAGCCCAAGATCACCAAGAACAAGAAAATCATGGATGAACAACGCGACACGACACACCCCGGTATGGTCACCGACTTCCTCATGAGCATGATCACTGCTTTCGGTGAGCCGACAGATGTACGACGTAGCACGAAATATACCCGAGAAGAGGTGCTTTGGAAAGACTGCTTTGCACCATGGCGACGGTCCCCACTATGGCTCTTATTACGCGTATCGCTACAGCTGCTGTTCGCTCGACAAGCACCCTCAACTCTCCATACTGATGGTCTGTACAAGGCCTTCATGATCTTCGTGCTAACACGATTACTCGATCTGGGGAAACAACACTGGGAAGACATGGGGAGCGAGGCGATTCACATCATATTGGCTAAGTTATCCCGACGGCTACGCAAGTTCGAGCTTCTCAAGCAAGAAGGATATCTACGACCAGTTTGGGCACAGCATATTCATGACAGGATGATTAACGCCCATGTATTCATCAACCAGCACTGGCAAGATCGGATCGCCAACTCTCAGGCCAATATCGACTTCAGCACCATTTCCCAGCTCAAGCCTAAGGCCGATGTCGACATGGACCTCTCCGGATTAGATGCATTCTTGTTGGGCGTCACATCTCGACAGCGAGAGGTCTCCTCGTCTACCTTCACTCCCACTTCCGAATATCCATCTTATCTAGCTACTCAATTACCGGACAGCATACAGTCGTCCAGTTCTCCTGGAGACAGATACTTCCGCCTAGCCGCTTTCGAGAAGTGGGTCGAGCATCATCTTGCTGACTGGTACATTTCTCATCTCCACGATGAGGATGCATGCGGAAGACTGCGGTCAATCATGACTAGCTACTATGACATTGCTAGTAGCACCTATGCTGGAGCGCCTGTGGGCCTATCCATCATGTATCTGACGCTTACTGAGCTTTGGATCGCGTGCGACCAGATTGCACGCACGATATATCCTATGCTGGTCGAGTATGATCCTGAGGTCGATCTGGAGGAGTTTCAATGCCTTACACTTCCCCTTAAGAGCCACCTGAACCGCTTGAACGCTTCAGAGTGCTATTTACGAATGCGACGAGATTCAGCAGTGAAGGGAAGGCCTTCTGTCTATCGAGAATTTGGAGACCCTGCCTCGTTTGCTGTCCGGTACTTTGATCAGTGCGAGGCTCTTCAGGATACATTATCAGAGATCGAAGTCGATGCGACTGCCAAGCGCAAGCAGAAGTGTGAAGAGCTGGTAGATCTCAAGCGTCAGTATCAGCAGTACATGGACCGCTACAACAGCAACTCATGTGAAGAGGTATGGGAAACCTACAATTACAGATATGGCTACAAACACAAGGTCCACTCAAGCTACTGCAGTAGATGCGCCGCGAAGAGAAGCGCAGATGGTCTCACTATCCAGATATACGAGTGGCCAGTCTCACCACAAGTAACTGTAGCAAAAGCCACGGTATTTGAGTTAATGGTACCAGGCTCCTACAGCAACTGGCGCGACGCCTCAGCGCACTTCATCACCACGGTTCTCGGTCACAAGGACGCGAATCAGTTACGACCATCATGCTCATACACGCTGAACAACCATCACGATCTGGCTCATCGACTAACCTCCCTATATCATGAGCGACGAGTAATTCCGCTCTCGCAAGTTAAGAGCCACACTGCCACCCACCGAAGGCAGATGAAAGCTATACCTCAGTTGAACGATGACGATGTTTGCCTCAAAAACGCTCTACGATACGCCTACTACGACGTTTCCAGTGGTATCTTCAACACTAGTATTCCGGGTTGCACACAAGAGGTCCCGAAGAAATGCTTACACCCCCTGCCAAAGCGGTCAAAGGCTCTTGAACGCTTCATGTATCGCCCGCCAACTTCGCCCGATGGTTTACCAGCCAATGAAGTTGTAAGTCCCACGCCTACTGCCTCTTTTGTTATCTGTATTATCGTCCAGCTGTAGCGTACCCTGGAGGTATTCGCATATGTTTTTTTGCTGGTTCGTCCGCGCAGAACACAGCGAATATCTCCAGGATACGTTGAGACCAGGGATATATCATGATACTGTCCACTCCTCCGCGCGCTATCACAGACCTCACTAACATTTTGAGTAGGTCGCCAGCTTGTCTGATTGTCCAACGCACTTCTCGATCGACGAATACAAGGTAAATTTCTGCTGTACGAGATGCATGTGAGACATACACTAACTTCGTGTCTTTACGTTTGTAGGCTCTGGGCGCGCTACCCCTTGGGAACAACATTATTCATCCGAACATTCTTGCTCAGCTAGCGATTCCATCAGTCGACTATACAAAGATCGAGACGCAATGTATAGTTCTCCAGGCTGTGTATCAGGCGGGTCCGCCAAGTCAGTGTATTGGGCGTTCGGGCCACTCTATTCTTACAGAAGCCTCGTTTGGTCATGCTGTGATCGCGCAGCTTGAGACCAACTTGGGCCGTATCGAAGAAAACTGGGAATCATGGTAAGTTTTGATTGTACAAAATGCATGTGAGACATTTACTGACTTCGTACGTCCTCCTCTGTAGGAGGGCTGCAGCGACATTCTCCCTGCTCGCCCGACGAGTACTGAGCTTGACACTAGCCCCAGAAGTTCGTTCTCGCGCACTTGATTACCTTGAGACGTTGCGAGCGGTCTGCTTGAGATGGTTACGACGCTTGAAAGAGCGAGTGGCTGCCTCAACGGACGACGGCCAACGTACAGAACTTTGGAGTCGGGCTACAGAGGTAGCACTGCTGTGCACCTCGACGTACGATGTGGAAGAGACTGACTTTGAGACTGTTCTTCAGCAAGAGTCGGCAATCTCAACGTTGCTTCAGTCGTCTATTGTTGTGCAGGAGCACTGTGGAACCATGCAGTCGGATTTCCCCGAGCTTTTTAGTATCTCACTCCAGTCGTGGAAGTCACTGATGTATCGCATCCTTCAGACACTACGGAATCTCGTCCTCAAGAATCACAGCGGTCTTTCGGATGCCATCAAAGCCAATTGGGCCGCATTCGAAGAATCGAATCCCAGTAATTCTTGGAGTTCACTGGACGAAAACCACCAAAAGCAATGGCTGCTCACGACATCTGGGTCCCTGCCGGTGCACTTCAACTTACTCACTGGAGAATTGCTTGTCAATGGCCTTCCGCTCGCTCGTCTTCCTGCCGAGTATGAGCGCCATAGGATGTATGAGCCTTTATTTCACAAATCAGCTCTGGAAGTTGTGCCAACCGATGAAATTGGGTTCAGGTTCTCTGCTAAGGCTCTTTATCAAGGCTACAGCCTTCATTTCGGCATGAAGGGCGAGGACATGATTCTGTCTGCTATCGGACAGGGTAAGAGACGGCTCGAGTTGGTACCTTCACGTCTTTTTCAGGGCTTGTTACCTCAGTCCTTCGTGACAGATGCTGTACACTGGTATGATTTCAACGCTCAAGAGCTCTTGCTTCGACCTCTGTATTCTCCCTGGTCGACTGAAGACGACGATACACGATGGCGCCTTGTACGACACGGAATGTCATGGCGACTAGTCAACAAGGACAAGGTTATGATCAGCGTCCGCAGCAGTACTGCTCATACGATCTCGCACATATTGGCACCGCTAGAGAAACCGCTACACATGCACATGCGTCTTGTTGGTTCAGACGATACTCCTGATTCCTGCGTCGAGATAGAGCTACCGCGACTACAGATCTCCTTCGAATTCACCGAAGCGAGTGACCGTTTGCGCTCTCGCCAATTTCGCGACATGATTATCGACTCTGATCAAACGATGGGTGGCCTTGTTGGCATGCAAAGCCGGTTAATATTGAGGTCAGACGAAGGTCAGCGAATGATCATCATTCCGGAAGGATCAGTCAGTTTCACGAAGGGTGACCTAAATCATCCTGAGGTCAGAATTCTAGAAGACTCGGCAACTCGGATTCGCGCTTATCACGTCGACGAGATTCTTGGCCAGATAACTGGAGATGGAAGCCTACGAAGTCGCCTGATCTTGTGCTACTTGCACGCGCTAACATCTCACTGCCTACCCGATCCTCTCACTGGATGTACCGGCACTGAGTCAGCTATCTCAATCCTTAGATCGGCAGCTGTGGGGTCGACCGATCTTCTCACACCGGATGATATAGATCTCCTGACTCGTCTGGCAGCCCTCTCCGCTACGCGATCCTTCTATCCAAAGGATCTGAAAGTAATGCAGTACACAAATTGGAATGCATTACCGTCGTTGTCTCAACATACGTCTTTGCGGACCCTTGTATCGAGCCTACTACATCAGGTCGGAAGGATGCGATTATTCTACCCTGACAAATACAACGACTTCGGGATGATCACACACGCTCAAAAAGAGTTGTTGTCGTCTTCAACCGCTTTTTTGGATGAGCGGTTTTCAAATCGAACTGCCACGTTCCATGTTGCTGGCTTTGGCGCAGAGCACTTCACCTCTGCGCGAGACTTGCACTACAGTCCCCGAGATATCCAATCAAATTCTCAGAGAGGAAAGCGAGCTAGTGCGACAGCCAATCTGATCCTACGCGATAGTTTCAGCCTTCACACCCGTATTCCAGATCTCAAAAGCCGTCTTCTCCAAAAGCACTTCAAATATGCTACCATCCTCGGAGTAAATAGGGCCTTCGATTCTGCGGGCCTCCGGTACGATTCAAAATGGCTGGGCGATGCATCAGAGGGAGTAATAGAGCATTGGTGCACTCTACAGCCAGGTCTGGCTGGCGTGTCTACCAGTAGCAACAATCACTACGACATGATCACATGGCTCTGTACGATGTCCTACGCTGAGACATCGGACATGGATGTCATACAGGCTTTGGCCGCATTCTACAGGGTGCATGAACTCTCCACAGTACAATCGCCTATCGCACCGAAGTTCGAGCTAGCTAAAGGACATGTCTATCACAAAACAACGATTGAGAATATCGTTCAAAACAACACCAAGCCATTCGAAGAATCTGATGAAGCGAGATCACAGAAGATGGAATCAGAGACTGAACAACAGCATCACAACAGGATGGAATCCACGTTTCGGCAACAGAAGATTAGCGCGATCCAGAAATTCGTGAGCTGCTTGGAGAAGCAATGGCCAATGCAAGTTCCTATTTCACCGCAAGCGGCTGAAATTGACACGTATGTCAATGTTCCCGATGCAATGGTCACTGTCCGGAATCACTTTTACAGCTGGTACGATAACCACATATTCATGAAATACCTAGGCGAATTGTCAACGATCATGGCCCGACAGGCGGCGTCGCCGGTGCTGGCACCACGACATATCCTCACCTCGCCGCCAAAGCAGAATCAGCTCAGCGACTCGACTCGGCATCTCAGTGTCCTGGATGTGTTCGCTTCAAGTCCGTCTCCATCCATCGAAGCCCTCTCAATGATAGCTCCTTCCGAACCTGCGGTTACAGTCGCCAAAGGACATCTGCCTGAGAAGCATTTGGAGGTGAAAGAAAGGCTTGAGGAACTTTGCCGAAGGAACATGGTATACGCCACGTCGAAGTGTGAGCGAGAGTACATTGAGAGTCTACGATCAAGTTGCAATGCCCTCAACTTGTTTATCAACAGCAACGTCATGCATGATGAGTTAGTTGCAGATGTTCAAACTCTACTACATGCCTACCTCAGAAAGTGCCAGAACCATCTTGAGACCTTCAACTCCGCATTGAAGGGGCTTTTTAGCCATCAAGTCGCCTTTCCAACACAGCTGTCTCCACGACTATGTACAAAGTTTTGGCTCAGTCAACTACACAGAGACCGATTCGACACACTATCGTCTGCCTGGAAAGAAACTGTCATTCAGTATGCGCTCTCCATCACCAATTTACAACGCGCTCAGCGACTGCTCCGCTTATCTAAGAAGCCGGTTGATCTCGTTGAGGAGCTTCGCCATGTTGGACATAGCAATTGGGATGTGCATCAATATCCAGAGACTCTTCTCATCGAGGCTGAGAGCGGGATCCTTGTACGAGCTGAACAGGAGTTCATTGCTGACCAGATGCGTTCGCCAAAGGATGGCTGGAATATCGTGCTTCAATTGCTCATGGGCGGTGGCAAGAGCTCAACTATCCTTCCTATACTCAGTGCTTACCATGGAGACAAGAAAAAGTAAGTTTCTCTAATCTCAAACGATCGGACTACAGCATACTGACACCAGAACCTAGGCTTGTCCGAGTGGTCATTGCAAAGCCTCAGAGTCGACAGATGCTGCAAATGCTGGTCGCTAAGCTTGGTGGTCTCTTGAACCGAAAAGTTTATCAGATGCCCTTCTCACGCAACCTCCGACTTAGTGCTCAAGATGCCCAAATCATCCGCGAGATCTACGAAGAGTGCATTCGCGAGCGCGGTGTATTACTGATTCAACCGGAGCATATACTGGTAAGTCACGGCTGTACAAAACTCATATAAGACATATACTGACTTCGTACCTCTACCTCTGTAGTCTTTCAAGCTGATGGCAGTGGAATGTGTTCTCATTGATCAGCCGGAAACCGCCCAGAAAATGCTAGAAACCCAGCAATGGTTCGACGACGTGTCATGTGACTGTATCGACGAGAGTGATGAGAACTTCTCGACGAAGTTTGAGCTCATCTACACGATGGGCAGTCAGAGTTCGATAGAATACGCCCCAGAGCGATGGTTGATCATTCAGGATCTTCTAGCGCTAATCCCCACTGTGGCTGAGCAGGTCAAGAAGATCCATCCCGAGGCGATTGATGTAGAAGGCGATGGCGACGGGCGGTATCCCAGGATTAGATTCCTACGACCTGACGCTGCCGATCTGGTGTTACGTCTACTCGCGAAAAAGGTCGTTAGATCAGGCGTGGGAAGTCCTTCTCGTTCGCAGTGTCCCCAAATGCAGGCAGCAATACTGCACTACATCTCCGTAACAGAGCTGAAAGCTCACGAGATTGAGACAGTCGAACAAAGCAAGTTCTGGACCGAGACGACCAAGCCGGCACTACTGCTTCTGCGCGGGCTATTTGCAGGGGGCGTGCTGAACTTTGTGTTCTCGCAGAAGAGGTACCGCGTTAACTTCGGTCTCGACAGCTCCCGCACTCCAACCACCCGACTAGCCGTACCATACCGCAGCAAGGACTCTCCTTCACCTAGGAGTGAGTACTCACATCCTGACGTTCTAATTTTGTTGAGCTTGCTATCCTGGTATTATGAGGGTCTCGGGAATGAGGACCTCTTCGATACCTTGATTCATCTGTTGAAGTCCGATCAAGGGGCCATTCACTTCGACGAGTTCGTCAGCACCGCGTCGTCAAGTCTACCCAAGGCCTTTAGACAGCTCTCCGGCATTAGCATACGGGATAGACATCAATGCGCTATGGAAGTATTCCCAGGTTTACGGTATTCCAAGAAGGCTGTGGATTATTTCCTCTCACGCTTGGTATTCCCAAAAGAGTTGAAACAATTCCCTTCCAAACTCAGCGCAAGCGGCTGGGACTTAGCCATTCGGAAGCCGAACCCCACGACCGGCTTTTCCGGAACAAACGATACCCGGCACCTTCTTCCACTTAACATGCACCAACTTGATCTGCCGAGCCAACAACACACCAACGCTCGGGTCTTGTCATATCTGTTGATGAATGAGACTTCTGTGGCCCATTTACCCCCTCGCTCCATTGGTAGTACAAGCACAAAAGATGGACAGCATCTTCTTACTTTCATCGAGGGTCTACATCCAGACATAAGAGTGATACTAGACTGCGGAGCGTCGATCCTTGATATGAACAACCGAGAGGTAGCTGAAGCCTGGTTGAAGCTACGAGACAACGACGTCGCAGCCGTGGTCTACTTTGAGGACGAGGAGTTGTCTGTCCTAGATCGCTCTTCCAAGATCGAATCCTTCCAGACATCTCCATACGCGAAGATGCTAGATTCGTGTGTCGTCTACTTGGATGAGAGCCATACACGGGGAACAGACATACCAGGATTACCACGACACTATCGGGCTGCCCTGACATTAGGCAGTCAACTGACCAAGGATCGCCTCACACAAGCAGCTATGCGACTACGAAAGCTCGGAAATGGCCAGTCGGTGTGTTTTGTCGTACCCGGGGAGATACGTACCAGGATCTACGAACGAAACGGCAAGCCGCCCGGTACCCCAATTGACGTATATGATGTACTGGCATGGGCGATAGGCGAGACCTGGTCTGATCTTAAGCGCTCGCTTCCGCTCTGGGCAGTGCAGGGGAACCGCTTCGAGAGCCACAAGCATCTGTTGCTGGACGGTGCTAGCACGACGAAAGAACAAGCGGAAGCTTTCCTTGAAGACGAAGCAGCAAGTCTAGAGACTCGATACAAGCCACGGGAGCCAGACAACGATGGCTCCAAGCACCTCCGGGGTTGGGACGAATCTAATGAGAACATCGTCAAGATCGTATCACGATGCCGTGATTTCGAGGCCATGGGCTTTGGTTCAGCAGCTTTGAGTGAGGAGCAGGAGCGAGAGGTAAGTCGTAACTGTTCGAAAGGCATATGATACATACCCTAACTTCGTATCTTCATCTTTACAGCTCGCACCAGAGATTGAAGAGCAGCGTCAAATCGAGCGCCCGCCACGCTTGAAAGCGCACCCCCACAGCTTTCACCCAGACCTCAAGCGCCTCATCAATAGAGGAGAGTTCTGCGTCAGTTCAAAGGCATGGGGACCGGCCTTCGAAGCCCTCTGCACCACGAGCGCTGCCAAAGATGTTGATCTGAGTAAATTCCCTGACGACTTGCTGGTCACAGCGGACTTCATGCACACTGTTCAAGTACCTCCAGGATCGACCCGCGCGTCATTCGTATCCGACTCGTACCAACGACCTGTACAATTCGTACTTTCCATCCATCGCCAGGAAACTGTTAGCAACCTCATCATTGTCAGTCCTTACGAGGCCAACCAGTTACTACCTCTCCTCCGTCAGTCGAAGACAGTCTGCCTGCATATCTTCGCGCCGCGTTCCAATGCCAGCTACGCATCGGTCGATGATCTAATGCTATATAATGTCGGCCGCACCTTCTTGCCTGGTTCAGTCTCGCGTAGCTTGACGATGCAGCTGAATCTCTTCGCCGGGAGCCTCTATCTGCGATCCCTGTCCGAGTGCGCCGAAATTTGTGATCATCTTGGTCTTCTAAAGGGAACAGCGAAAGACGGTCAGGAAGTCTATGCAGATGGCTTCATTGATCCGCCAACTGGGATCTGGAGGCTGGAGAAGTCTCCTGTGCCCTTCCTGCGAGCCCTACTCATGAAAATCCGGCGGGAAGGAGAGGGGGTCGAGAAGACCCATCTAGGCAGAATGCTAAGCGGAGTTCAGCTAGAAGAGAGCGACTTTATGGAGGAGGAGTAGTTGGCTCTTTTGACGGTTGGTTAGGATCTAGAGATGAAGATTGGATGAGAAGGGATAGAAGGAATGCCACACGAGGAGGCGGTCATTTAATCGGCACAGCTCTACACCACGATTAGAAGCACTGCCGATGTGTCAGCAAGTAGTAGGTATAATGCACCTTTATGGTGTTCCTGTCGTTTGCTGCAAACACGCCATTGAACCCTAACATCTAGACAGGTCTCAAGGTTATGTATGCGTCTACCTTCATGGTGCTGCTAACAATGCCTTTGCAGAACGCGACACGAAACGCACCCATTCCTACTGTAGTGCGAGCGACTCACGACTTCTGGTCTCCCCCACCACACCTATAAAACCAGGTCCTCTCAAGTTAGAAGTATCGCCTAATCAAAAACTCATCACCAAAGACTTTCCGTGATCTATACGAGCGCAGGATACCAGCTAGTCACACGTCCTTATTGCACCCCGAACCTTTTGATCTTCACCGTCCACACACTGGCTATACATCATCACACTGTCGCCCTTGGCACCTCCTCACTCTCTAGTCACACGTCATCAAGAGATTCGAAAAGCAACCTTCTCGATTCGCGCAACTCTTTGTCGCCAATATATACAAGAAGTCAATGTATGTACAATACTTCCAGAGCGAGCATAACAGATGCACTGCATCCCCGCCACCTAATGACAACCTATCGATGCCCGCCGATTCGTCCTCCACATATTGTTTGAAGTCTTGCCCGAAACATCCTAGCAAGAAGAGAGAGGCTCCTTGTAGATGCAAGACTCGGATGGGCCCTTGGAAACGCTCTCTGGCTCGCTTCCAGAAGCGACGCCCTTGAACTCCTCGCAAATGACCTTGACGGAGCTGGCGCAGTTGGTAGCGTCGATCGTGGCGGTGTCACCGAAGTTGGGATTAATCCCAGCAAGAAGCTTGCCGTTGGAGGCCTTGACATTCTTCATAATAACGTGACGCTCAGCGGATTGCTTGCAGTTACCGCAGGCACGGTATAGCTTGCCAAAGGTGTCAACGGTGAAGCCGTCGATGGTGACAGTTCCAGCGCCGTTCTGCTGGATCTGCAGCGGTAGAGGTACGAAGTCAGTATATGTCTCACATGCACTTCGTACAGTCAGAACTCACCACCTTATCTTCAGCACCTGTTGCTCCTCCACCGATCACTAGAAGGCGTTAACTCAGTCCGGAAGTATGTGCAGAGAAATCTTACCCGTTGCGTCGCCATCCTTCTTAAGAGACAGCGCATCTTCACAAACTGCAGCCCACCAAACGTTCTCAATGGTGCAGCTACCCTCGCAGTGGACACCCTCGATCTGATCCTCTCCGATAATTGCCTAAAAATTCAGTTTTTGTCTCACATGCAGTTCGTATACGGATATTACTGACGTTTTTGAGGGTCGCACCATCTTTCAAGATAAAGACCGCGTCAGAATCTCCGCCTTCGGCTTGGCCAGTGCAAGACACGCCACGACCATACGTCTTGAGGCCACCGTCAAACGTGCCAGTAATCTCCATGGGCTCCTTGAGCGTCTGCGAGCCCTTAGAAGCAGGGATAGGGAGACTTGCTCGCTTGTTCAAGCTAAAGAAGTTCATGGGAGAAGGCTTGCTAGGTCCAGCCGAGACGGCCACAGCGAAAGCCACGATGGCAGCAGCGACGGAGGCCTTCATGTTGATAGTTGGATTGGTTGGGGTTGAAAAAGCTGGAGAGCTGAAAGATTGTTGGAATGAAGAGAAGTACGTTGGGTTCGGCTAGCGAATGTAATGCGTCGAGCAAAGGATCGAAAGAAGATGAGAAAGCTGAAAGGCTGTAAAAGACTGTTGGCTCGATGATGAGTACAGACTTCTGGGTGCGTCTCCCGCTCCATCTTATACCATCCACGGACCTGTTCCGACATCTTCTGAATGCCTGCCGACGGGACAACTACGGAAACTTGCAGGTTTGGCGGAATCGCATATAGATTGAACCCACACGGCTCCGCCTACCCTCGTGGGCTTTGTGCTTGGCGATTATGCTCATCTGTTTGAAACAGTCCTTGGACTCGCGAATCGTGATCCACGCGGTCTCTACCTGTTTCGCCTTTCACGCCAAGAGCGATGCGTTTCAAAAAGGTGACCTGGAACTTCCTCCAATCGTATGTCATCTGGAAGGTGTTTGTGTGCGCACAGCATGGAGAACAACGTAGCCTAACCCTAATCTGCAGCATGTCAAGTGTTTATCGTTTCTTCGTATCGAAGAAGGTTGCGGTTACATCTGTAAGGTCCAGAAGTCCCGAGGTCCTTGTTCTACACCCAAAGCAAGTAGCAACGACTGTGACATACGTTGTGTCTTCGCAACGCTCACACAGATTGATAACAGGAGACTGCAATGGCACATCTGGTGAAGTTGCGCGCGGGCGTGTCCCAGCGCGAAAATATTGCACTTGAGTGGTGGAAGAAACAATTCAACACCACAACTCGAGCACGTGGAGCGACAGCGCTTCTGGGTGCGATCATCACCATCATAGTTCTTAGTGTATTGAATTTGCAAACGTGCACCAGCACAAAGAGATCGGTGCTATCGAGCCGCCTCACAAAACAGGACCCCGTTCTTCACAGACCACGTCAGGCTTCGCGGAACTTTTAGTAGCGTGGTTCGAGAATCATAGATGCGGCGGGTGGTCGTAAGCCGCTTGGCATTCCCCACTACCTGGCGAAGCAAGGGGCGGGAAGCTTGTGTATCGACATGGACAGCAAGGCTGCAGTACAATCCACTGACTCAAAGTATCCACATTATGTCGTCGACATCGAGTTTCCAGATATCAGGCCGCATATCTGTAACTCACATGCTGGTTTGTTCAGTAAACATCGAGGACCTGAGGAAGACAGCCGCCCGTCACAGCACACCAGGACGCAGACATCGCGCCAGGCACCGAAATGAGAGTGACATGCATGAACCAATCCTCCACGCGGCATTTTCGCACAATGCTCAGCGGTCAAGGGTTTTTTTCTTTTGGTGAAACATACCCAGCTCCGAAGTTTGCCCATTCCAGGCACCCTTCGCCATCTGACACCACCATCAACAGCACGAACAGCCTGACGTCGCAGGTCTCCACACGCTTGTTCATCTCAGGAAACATTGCTTTTGTCGTAGGAATGCATGCGACGGCTCTGAACTTGACTCGTAGTGCATCCTCCTGCGAGCAATGACGGCAACGCTGTAGGGCAGGCAAGCCGCACTCCCTGGACGAGATCACGGAGTGGTACGTAAGACGATCGATGGTGCGTGCCCCTGTGGCTCGGGCCGTGGCTGTGCGCCCCACTTTGAATGCTCCAATCGTAGCTTCTTCGTGACGCTGCTGCGCACTTTCCATGCTACTTCAGTTCACACACAACTCTCTGCCACAACCGACAAAGAAACCTAACATATGACGCCTTTGGAAGGTTTTCACTGATAGCGGCAGCAGCAAACAAAAGATGGATTGGGACTCCTCACCTCATCGCGTCCGTGCGCAGCTAGCGTCCGCTAGCGTGTGCTCGATATGTACAACTTTTTGGCCGCCGCTTCTTTGCTCCGCACCGCAAACATCCCAGTTCAACGCACACGTAGTGTGCAAGCCGACCCTCGGTAGCTGGGAATTTGCGGTCCTTGCGCAGGTCAAGTATACCTGCACCCAATCTCTACGCCGAGATTTACACCCGTCGACCTTCAGCTCCTCACGGAGCTGGGTAAGACAACCGACCTCTACTCCTCGGAAACAGTTGCCTCTGGTGACTATTTCGGTCGTTTAGACGTCGTTACTATATCTAGGGTCACCTTAGTTTATAGCATTCCTTCTCTATCTAGTTCTTGCGCAGGTTAAGTATACCTGCACCTTGTCAGCTCCTAGCGGAGACGGCGAGGCTCTGTCCGCTATTGCTCTTTAATAAGCACGGTAGACAGCTAACCTCTACTTCTCGGAAATAGTTGCCTCTAGTAAATATTTCGGGCGTTTAGTTGTTGGCACTATATCTAGGGTCACCTTAGTTTATAGCATTTCTTCTTCATGTCTTCCGAGACAAACTACACCGCTCCTCTCTCCCCAACAGTGGACCAAAAATTCGGGCTCTTCGATGATACGCGGCCAAAGCCGTGCAACACCTGAGACTTGGGTCACATATTGTGGACTCTAGCAGATTGGTAGGCACTGGCGTATCTTCTCCACACGGTTGAGAGCACTACGGTATGTCGACTATAGTTGTTCAATCCGGACGACGGGAAGTTCATGCCTTGAAGAGACGGAAGACAGCTGAACCTCTACTTCCAGCGGCACGAGTCGCTCACGACTCCCGCAATACACAACCATCTCGTACGCAAACGCACTGCTCAAATGAGAGAGATCGCAAAGATCGGAGACTTTCAGGTAGGCGTGCCAGCTACATCATCGCCATATTTACCCTATATCACATATTAAGGTCTATGTCATCGTCAGTCAGTTACTACTTTTACCCTGCATCACGTATTAATGTCTATGTTGTCGTCAGGCAGTTATCACACATCGTCATTTCTCCTGTCAATCCATCAACTACCAGAGCAATCTGACCACAAACAAAGGTCAACAGAGTCCATGACTCATCGCAACGAGCTACCATGCCGAGCTACCGCACAACTCACTTGTCCTCTCCGAGCCAACACAGCCTCGCCAACCCCTCTCAAGCCCCAGGCTCAAAGTCACTCTCGAACGGCCCGCCACAAACCCCTGCCAGACAAACAACAGCTGCCTGATACGTCACACTCCCCGTACTAGTGCAATCTTTCCTCAGCTGCGCGCTTCCATAATAGCAATTACCAACCGCAGAAATCGTTGTTCTTCCGGTCGTTCAGTTTGCCGGTGCCGGCGGATGTGCCTGCGGAACAGAAGTCGCCGGTCGCGAAGCCGTTTTCTTGGCCTTCGATGCCTGGGGGTTGAGTGTTAGATTGTTAGGGGTCGGCGAGGCTGGGCTGGAAGGTTACCTGCGCTGTTCCACGTCCCGATGATGTGCAGTTGGCCTGGAGTTGAGAAGGTGCCGCCGAGTTCGGAGCCGGCGTACTTTCCTATGATGAAGTCGGCGTAGGTGGAGGTGTTGAAGGGGTCCAGGAGGGGGATGAGGGTGAGCTGGGGAGTCTTCATGCTGGTTGTGAGAAGTAAGGTGTCGAGGTCGGTTCGACGATGTTGCAGGAGAGAGTTGGAGTTGCTTTCCAGTGCGGATGTCCTTCGATTTGCTATACAGCGGAAGTCTATTTATACGTCTCTTTCTTCCCATCGGATCTTACCGTTGTGATGGAGGTCATCGCGATCGATCGTCTGCCAACTCTTCATTCCAGTGTTCCACATGAGCTCGTGCGATGCGCGTTGGTTCTATGTCCCATCATTGCTGTCAGTAGGTCTGGTCTGAAGTTGCAACAAGCACCCTAAGGCCAACGCCTGTTTCATTCGGTATAAGAAGGATGCATTCGGCTCCACCTCCAACAACAGTACGTAGTGGTAGTGGATACGGTGAGCGTCGAATGCCCGTGATGAACGCTCATCGACCACCTCAGCCTCGACTTCGAAGATAGTTAGCCTCAGCGTAGCATTAGACAACTTTTAGGATGAGCTTGTCACTCAATCGAGCGACTTGTGCGAAAGGCTTAGAACCACGTGATCATCCCCAAACCTTGGATTCCAAAAAGCTTATGGCAACCTCCGAAGCGCGTGCATACTTGAGATCGAGAGTAAAGACTCAAACAATCCTTCTGGGGAGCGGAGTTGCGAATAATGGGACTGGAGGCCTGGGTGCCTGGAGAAAACGTGGTAGGCCTGGCACTACCATGCCGATCAATAAGAAGCCACTAGACATGAATGGGGAAGTAATGCGAAGCTAAGAAACTGGAGACCTGGTTGATTGCTTTGCATCACTTGTGGAAAGACGTTGGCGAAGAGTATGGCCGATGGTAAGTCGGTGTGCGTGAAACCTTGACCAAGATGCAGTTTACGAAAGAGTGCGAATGACTAGTGGTTCAGAACGCATGAAGCTAACACTTTTGATTCCATATGACTATCAGTGAAGTGGACATTGCAGTATGTGACGACACAGCAGACCGCATGTATATGCCCGCATCAGATTGTACATATCTAACACAGGGTTCGCCCACTCCTGGGCCATACTCAGTTCCCATGCCCCATCGCAGCAACGACACACCCCTCATTTATGTTCCCAGTGGACCATTGTTGGTTGCACCGCCAGTCCTCCTTGACTTTCCCCCAAGCGAAAAGTTTCCCAAGCCACGCACACCAACACCGCCGGCGAGAGGCTGCCTGGTCATCGGCGAGTTCTGGTACGAGGAATGCGCATCCTGATCCAAGTACGGAGGAGGCTGACGTGAACCACCGAGGACTGGCAGCTGGCTTCTATGAGCTTGCGAAGGCGTTCCGACTGGAACTGAATATTCACCGTGTCAGCGCGCGATGCTCTTAGTACGATCGAGGAAGTAACTCACGACTAGTATTGTGCCTCACACCCAATCCCCGTCTCTGCAACTGTGGGTCGAATGGGGGCCCGAGATGAACACCGCCCTGTTGCTGTCGTCCACTGCTCCCAGAACTCCGACTAAAGTCTCTGTTATGAGGTCTACCACCACCGGCTTGCTGTGACATGTTCACTTGGCTGTAGTTGGCCGTTCTCGTCCGCGTGCCAGGAAAGCGGTCGATGAAACGGTCTCCACGAGCAGTCTGAAGTGTGAACGCCGCCTCATCGCCAGCCGCATGAGCTACCTGCGATGCCATGACCTTGCCCTTGAGTTGTTGATAGAGAGCTTGGGAGTGCGCATGCGCTTTGGTCTTTTCTTTGAAGGCCTTTGCGAGTTCGAAGTTTTTGTTCTCGAGAGATTCTTGTTCGGCTTGCATGACTACGCGACTGTTAGTACTAGAGCGTTCGGAGGAAGAGGCTATTACCAACCCTGCGTTTTGTCCTGCAATGCCTTGATCTGCGAGTTTGCATCATGTACGAGCTGATCCATCTGCTGACTGAGCGTATCGTACTTGCCAGTCAAGCCTTTTGCGAGGTGCTCCTGATAGATAATCTCCTGCGACGTTTGATAGCTATGGAACGCCAAGCCGCGGCTTGCACATTCCATAATGATTGTTGGGCTCAGGCCACTAAGCACCGACGTCTTGTAGTCTTCTGATGGATTAAGACTTGCGACAACCACATCGTCGGGGTTGTGCAGTGACGAGTTGCATGCTGGACAAGTTCGATGTGCATTTGTAGACCTCGACAGCCCGGTGACATCTGCGCAGTTGCTGCAAAAGACGTGACTTGTGCGATTGTCAGCGAGAATGGCAGAGGCAGGTGAGATGGACGAACCTGCAAGTAGTGACTACGGCGCGTTCATGAAGCTGCGATCGACACTTGAGCTCATTGCAACGCAGAACGTACTCCATGGCGAGTGACGAGTGACGATTGTGCGGTAGAGGAATTTTCTTTTCGAGGTTGGCGGATGGAGAAAGCACAATGTTGACGCGAAAGCACGTGGTCCGCTCACTGAGGCAAGAGCAACCCAACTCGTGTAAATCCTGCCCTAACCAGAACATAGCATGAATTCATGTCTTACGAATGTGGTATCTCGCCGCGCTTGCAACACTAAACAACAGGATGCGTCCGGGGGCTCTTCTGCTTCCGCAATCGAGTCTATCGATCATCCTTATCAGGCTTCCGCCGTTGTCTTGTGCTCTTCTTCCCAGCCACAGCTGTATCGTCCTCCTCTTCATCTCGGCCCTTGGCGAGTTCTCCATCCAACTCCCACTCCTCGGGGTCATACCAGTCCTCCCCATCGCTCATCTCTCCTACATGGGCTTCCGCTTTTGACCATTTGTACACATCCTGCCTCATGCGGTCAGCTTGTAGTAGGCCCTGATACAAGTCGGAAGTTATCCGTGCGACCTCCTCCTGCTTCTGTACGTAGGCCATGAGGAGCATGCGCGTCTCCTCGGCTTCGTTCGGCGGAAGACCAAAGTCGCGGTCTGGCAACGAGTCTGACGGATGTATGAAGAGAGGATGTATTGCGCCGGCGCCACTCGAGGGCGAATGAGGTGGGGAAGGAGTCGAGGCTGCGTGCGCCTGGGCTCGTCTGCGCGTCGTCATCCTATGCGCCGTTTGTTGCGACGCGGTGTCAGACGCATCTTCGGGCGTTCCTTCTCCATTTTCTTGCACTTGCTCTGCATCTCCGGCATGCGTTCCGTTTGTCACAGGATGTGCGCCATTGACCCTCTCTGAAGTTGAGTCGCCGTTGGTCTCGGTCTGCCGGCTAGTGCCATTTGGCTGGCCTGCATCCTCCATGTCTACGTCATGGGGACTTTCTATGGTCTCGCGCATCTCCGCATCTTGGATTTGTTGCTGCTCTCCCTCTCCTGCACGCTCATTCGCGCTGCTAGCCCACGGTTCTTGAAAGGGTGCCCTGCCCATAGCAGCCAGAGCAGCAGGCGCAAACGTAGAGTCGCCCTGCAGTTTCACGAATAGAGTCTTTGCCCGCGCGTTGGTGACCTGCTCTTTTCGCGAAAGAGCGCCCGCTTCGCTTGCGAGATCTGTGAGATGCCGAGAGGAGTATGCCACGCTCAGGGCAGGGTGATTGGGTAGGTCGGCGGCGGAGGTGAGCGGCGCAAGAAGGCTCTCGAGCTGTATGTTGCCGTAGGGATTCTCCTCGACAGCTTCCACATCTTCCTCGTCTTCGTATTCTTCGTCGACTTCGACGACATCACCGTCCGCATCGTATCGTGGAGGGTTGCGCTGCAGGATAGACCTGTGGTAGCCGGCATGCTCAATGCGCTGGAGGCGTCAGTCTACAGTCGGCACCCGAGTCGCACAAGCCAAAACGCACCTTCTTGTAAGGTCGCGGGTCTGAAAGGAAGTCTGGGTCGCTGGCGCGCGCATAATGAACCTTGCGCCTCAGATCCTGCTTGTTGCTATTCAAGGGTGTTTCGGAGTCCTCTGTGTCGGCTGCGCGGTGTTAGCTAGCACTGGGCTGAGGCAGATATGAGCCTACAGTCGTCTTTTCGCAGCATCTTCCTCTTCATGCTGAAGATGGTATCAAGAATTTGCTGCTGTTGGCCCGCCATGGCGTCAGGGCCTCTGGCCAGCGCGGGTGGAAAGTCGTGGAGCGACGGGTATAGATATGGGCGCGTTGAGCTAGTACAAGGGCGTATTGCGCTGTTAGAGGTACTTCGGGGTGTGGATACGCGTAAAGGCAAGGTTGAAATGCAAAAAGTATAGCTGGTGGTGGAGGAGAGCTCGTGCCTGTGTAGAGGAATCGCATGGCCGCCAGGGTTCAGCTAGCGGATCTTTCCCGCCGCGACGCAGACACCCACCGATGACGAAGACCCGCCAACAATCTGTACAGTATCTTCATGCTGCCACAAACACGCTTGGTATCGCCAATCTGACACAGATTTTTAGAGAAGCCCAAGTCTGGCCTTGCGGTTCCCGTGCGACGAGCAAGTCAAACTCCGCAGCACCTCCGCTTTCCCCAACCCCGAGTAGCAGCATCAGGTCAACACCACGCTTGTGAGACACAAGCTGGAAACAACGCGACTTGGGCATGGAGCGATCATGAACGCATACCCATCGGACTTCACTGTGCACAATCTACCCTTCATCGTCCTTTCAGGACTAGCCACCAGCAAAGAGGCCGATCCCCCTCCATCTGTCCAACATGTGCTTCCTGGGCGCGCTGTCACAAATATCAGCTCAGATCTACCCCCCGCAGAAGGCAACCGGGCAAATGAGCTTCTCCAGGAGTTTCTGAGTGCAGACGGAACGAATGCGCCGTGGAATGGGCGCGACTTTAGTCGCCGAGGCATCACGCATGGCTTCAGAATACGGACTGTAGGAAGGGTACAGGCGCCAGCGATTATGCCACGGGAAGGAGCCATGGGCTGATATTTGCTAGAACTTCCAACTGCCTCCGAAAAAGGCAGATGCGCCCTCAAACTCCGAGACAACACCTCCAGGCAGTCCCACCATTGCAGCCGCAACATCCTGGGTCCTGCATTCGCCCATATCCCCGCTCTCTCCGATATCTCCCTCCTTCCCCGACGGCGTCATCGCTCCTGCCTGGGTCGCCAAACACCAGCACTACGTTCCTTCCGTGTTCGTCTCCTTCTTCAACTTCACCACAGACCCCATTACAAACAGCTTGCACGATAATCAGCTGAAGACGGACATCAACAAGATCAAGAGCCAGATACAAAAGTCAGACTATCGAACAAGATACGTCGTAGTATTGTTGAGTGACAAGACTATAATTGAGGCACCAGACATCGAGGAGCGACTGGCGGTGATACGGCGGGCTACAGGCTTGGATCCCAAGAACTCACTCTTCTTTCTGCCTCCACGAACATCCAAGGTCGAGCTACAGGCCTTCGTCACTTCTATTCTGGCCATACTACAACCCGTCTGCGTCGAGTATTACCGAGACCTCACAAAGCATGCGCGGAGGAAGAAGGGACGAGGCACAATTCCTCCTCCAACAGCTCCGCCGACGCGTGGCACATCCCAAACACTGTCATACCCTGGGTGGGGTGTTCGCTATGACTTCAAGCTGGGTATTCTTGCCGAGTTTCGTCAGGAGATGGACGCTGCACAGCGACACTACGGTGCTGCTTTGGAGGCATTGTTTGGTGCTGAGGGCTTGTTTGAAACAACAGCAAGCTGGTCTCCAAGATGGGACGAGATACGATTGCTAGCAGATACCATCGCACTACGACATATTCGATGTCAACTATGGAACAATTTCCCTACTTCCGCAGTCCAGTCTTGGTTACGATACAAGTGGAGATTACAAGACGTACTCGATCGCCGAGGCAAGGGTACTAACAACTATGGCTGGCAGGCTTGGGAATCTACCTGGGCACAGGTTATGGCTGAGACCGTTCGACGAACAGAATTGCCAGTCTTCAAGATCAGAGATCCCGTCCCCGACACGGATCCCTTGCCAGACATCCCAAACTCACTATACTCTCAGCCCGAGAAACAGTTTCCTGTTGGAGAAAGACTGCCACCATGGGAACTATTACATCACCCCGGGTATTGGCACAAGATTTCCAGCGACCACGCGAAGAGGCGCTACATTCTTGCCAGAGAGATGCCAGAAGAAGACCGAACACCGCCCGGTATGTCTCCTGCCGCAAAGGTCTCGGCTCGGAATCAAATATACGATCACTACCTCGTTCCGCAACCTCACGAAGAGTATCCTATACCTGGTATTGGTAATGGATTCGAACACTGGAAAGACATCTCATCCAAGCTTAATGCCGCGATAGCTGAGTTCAAGGCTCGTGGACAACACCGGAAAGTAGATCAAATGCAACTCGAGGTGGCTCGGACATTGCTACACGTGAAGAGATTTGACGATGCCTTCAAAGTGCTGCGATCACTCTGGGAGACGATGGCTTGGCGGAAGGAAAGATGGTGGAGCCTAGCTTCGGAGGTAGTATGGGCTCTGCACGAGTGCGCACTGCGAGTGCAAAGCCGAGAAACATATGTAGCAACGGAGTGGGAGCTGTATAGTCAAAGTCAGTGTTGTTTGCCCTCCATAACACAAACTTTACTAACACCTCTCAGCGATTCCTGGCAAGACGAAATACAAGTACGACTTGATGACATGTCTGGACGTCTTCTCGGATGCGACTGCCGAGAAGGTTAGTGTGAGTCTGAATGCTAAAGACCACATATCCTGCTGTAAGTATCGAAGTCTTACGCAAAGGCCCATGCTGACGGTACAGTGTCAACATCTTTCGCCTTTGCTGAAGCCGAAGGTAACGTCGGCGAACCGCTTCATGCACAGCTCGCCGTCACCTCCAATGCTCGATCAGGCTCCGCTCCTATTACGTTGTCTTTCCTCCAGTATCAGTTCAATGGCGGCTTGGCTGAAGTCCGCTTGAACCACGATGCCGAAGGAGAACCCTCCGGGAGTACCTCAAGAATGTATCCCTGTACATTAGAAGAGACCCATTCCGCTACCGGAAAGCCACGCTGGGCAGGAACAGCTGACCTCACGCTTCATCCAGGGCAGACCAAAGTGTACAGCCTTCCACTCATTCTGCGTGAGTCAGGGGATGTCGATGTTGTCGCATGTGTCTTCGGCGTCAGTACGGAGAAGTTTGATCTCGTTTGCTCAGACACAGACCCGGAAACTCCAGCCCATCCCGTTTGGTGGATCAAGTCAGATACCAAGATCAAATCCAGATCATTGAAACATGGATCTGGTATGTCGGTGCACATACTACCCAAGCCGCCAAAGATGGAAATCAACCTACCAGATGTTCGCAACCAGTACTTCACAGATGAGTCTGTGACGCTGGCAATAGAGATTCTGAACCAAGAAGAAGAGGACACTGAAGCTGTCCTTGAGGTGCGATTACTGGGTCGCTCCAAAGACACTCTAAGCTATACGTGGGTCGAGCGTCCGCCAGAGTCACCCATGAAGGAAGTCCCGCCAGCGCTCGACGGTTCAACAGATGTAGACCTCCCAGGCCATGTAGTAGGAAAGCTAGCCCAGGGCGCAAGAACAACAGAGAGAATCCGCTTCACTGCACCCGCAGACCCAGCAGACTACGCCTTGGAAGTCAAGGTCTTATACCACCTCCTCAGCGATCGCGATATACCCATCTCCAAGATTATGGTCGCCGATCTCGTGTTCAACGCACCCTTCGAAGCGAGCTACGACCTCATGGCACGCGTACACCCCGATCCATGGCCCAGCTATTTCGAGCTACAAGAGGCCGAAAGCAATGTCAATCCTGAATCACCCGATGCATTCGGCATAGCACAAAAATGGGGACTGCGAGCCAAAGTCGCATCCTTCGCCGACGAACAACTCATCGTCAGCGACCTAGCCGTGCAAGTCCATAGCATCCACGGCGGCGCAACATGCGACGTCACGAAGGAATTCACCATTGCAGAAACAGCCATGGAACCCCAAATCCTCAGCGAATGGGGCTTCAGCTTGGATATCCGCAAGAACAATCTCGAAGAACGTCGCTCGACCGCCCTCGACACCACTCTCAACATAACATGGAAGCGCACGTCCGACCCCACGGCTTCCCCAGTAACATCCTCTCTCCCCATCCCACGCATCCAAATCCCCTCCTCAGAACCCCGCGTCCTTGCCTCTCACCACCTCTCCCCCACGACCCCGTCACTCATCCATCTCGACTACGTCCTCGAGAACCCCACCATGCACTTCCTCACTTTCGAGCTCGCCATGGAAGCCAGCGAGGATTTTGGTTTCAGCGGACCCAAACTGCGGACGCTGCATCTCTTGCCTATGAGTCGGCAGACGGTACGGTATAACTTGCTGTCAAATGTAGAAGGGGAGTGGATTATGCCGAATCTGAAGGTTACGGATCGGTACTTCAATAAGACGTTGAAGGTGCAGGGGACGGAGGGGATGAGGGTGGATAAGAAGGGTGTGGGGATTTGGGTGCCTGGTGATGATGGAGGGGTAGGGGAGGGAGAGGGGGAAGGGAAGGATGAGTAGGTAAGGAAATGAGTCGCTTAAGGGTTTAGAGGTCTTGATGGGTGACAGAGTAGATGAGCTTGCGCCTGTAGAGTTGTGCTTTCGATATACGAATGATGATAGTCAAACGCCAGATGCCCTATGTACAACCGCTCTCGACATAATGACTCCTCTCGTGCATCATATCTCCGATGCAGATCCCTCCCGAAACCCTCCCAAGCGATGACCATCTACCCAGACCCCCTACCCCTTGTCACCGGATCCCTCCCCGGAACCACATCCCTCCAAAAATCCTCATCCTGCTCGTCTTGCGGGATAAAACGCCGTGGCTCCGTAAACATAGTTTCACCGGTGATATGCGGCATGGACATTGTAGTATCTATATTGTTCTGAAATCTCATCAGTTATTAGGGACTCCCTGAGAGGATTATGTTGGGGAGGAAGAGGCTGGGCATACTGCTGAGATTGCGGTTCTTCGCCGTAGTAGATTGGGGTTTCGAAGTCGGTGGCGGCGTGGGAGAGGATTGTGGGGTCAATTGGAGGGATTTGCGTTGATGAGGGTGGTTGTGATTGGGACGGTTGTTGGGAGATGGTGGTTTGTGGTGAGCTCATTGTGTTTGCAGGCTGCTGCGGCTGTTGCGTGCTGGCATCGACTTCGACGATCTTGTCTTCTTGTACTCTTACTTCGCGGTCGCGCAGACGGCGCATTAGTCCGAGGAACTGTGAGTTCTGGAACTTCTCGCTTGTGTTGTCTGCTACGCGCTCCAGTAGTCGGCCTGCGGTTGCTGCCATTTCGTCGTCTTCGTTTCTTGGCGGTTGGTCTTGCTTCTGCTCTTCTTCTGGTTTCTGTTCGAAGTGTTGTAGCGGCTCTGGTGTCCTCATGTAACCTGCTGCTTCAAGATCCTGCCATATTTGCTCCTCGCTCATCTGAACGCGTGATCCTAGTGGGTATTGTGACATGAGGCGTTGGTTGATCGCTTTGATAAGCTCTTCCGCACGGGTCTTGACTTCTTGAGGGGCATCGCGGTTCACGATTCTTTGGAGGGAATCAACGATCCATTTCCCTTCGTTCGCATCTTGTACCAGTGTACCGCTCTTCTCTAGGCGATCCATGTTCTCGAGGTAGGCTACTGCTTCGTCGGTTCGTCCGAGACCGGTTTCGCTCCAGACTTGGATTGCGGAGTAGACAGCTAGCTCACAGTCAGCACTCGTAGTTGGTTTGACGGACACTACACACCTGGCCGCGTTTCTCGTATCCGTTGAAGAAGAGGATCCATCTCACCCGGCCGGTCCAGATCCAGCGCCTCTTGCGCTGGCTGTGTGTGTACTTGTTCTGCCTCTGCGGTCTCCATCATGTCTTGTTGCGCCTGCGCAAATGCTTGTTCAAAGGCCGCCTCGTCAAAAGCCGGTACGTCATCCTGGGCGCGCTGCTTCCCTTGCGCGATCTCTGATACTTGGGCGTTCTGGAAACTCGGTGTCTGCATGTATGCTTGCCCACCGAATCCACCCATGTTGTATCCTGACATGCTTCCATATGGGGTTTGCTGTAACGCAGGCGCCTGCGCGACCGGGGCCTGCTGCCTCAAGAAGTCCTGATGCCATGCTGACGCCGCGCTCGCCGGCTGCTGTCGCTGCTGCTGTAACGTCTGTGGAGGTGGACTGCTGACATTCAGGCGCTGAAAGTCAGCGGCCCAGTCGGGTGCCTGTGGAGCCTGCGCAAACTGCGGAGGAGGTTGCGCGAACCGTGGATCGAAGGGTTGGAAGTTTTGTGTTGGAAGAGGTCGGCCGCCGGCTTGAAAGGCTTCGAATTCGTTATCCAACGCGCCTACATTCGGTCCCGGAGACGATCTAAAGCCCTGCTACAGTTTAGATGGCGGAGCGCAAGTTTCCGGTATGACCACATACTTGCGCCGGTGAATGTCTGCCGACCAAACGGTCTTGCTGAAGTGTCCTGTCTACGGTCGTGTGTTTCTGGAAGTTTTGCAGGGCATTTGAAGGGCCACAAAGCTCCGCCATGTTGAATCTAGAAAGAAGGAAAGTACGCTATGGGGGGTATCAACGCATGCTAGAAGGGAAGTGTGAGAGAGCTTGTCGGAGTGATGATGTTGCGGCAACTGATCTTCGGAACATGAAGCCCAGTTGCCGAGGCGCTCGCGGATGCGGTTAGCCCTGCGTCAGATGTCAGGAAAGCGCGATGACGCACAAGCACGTGCTACACTTTTCACTTCCTAAACTGTGGGAACGCGGCAGTCGGTAAGGTTGAGCGTTGCGTCGATGAAGTCGCACGTCACACTGAGCAAGAGGTACTGGAAATCACTGAATAGTCAACTGATGTGGTATACATTATCCATTGACGAAACCAGGCCCACTACATATGTCGCTACTGACTAAACTGCCCATCGTCCGCGCGACGCCTTCTTTGCCTCTTCCATACCCTTGGCATCGCGTCGCAATACAGCTCCCACGACCTGTATCCTGCACACATCTGCGTAGGCACCCTTCCCGATCTCCTCTGGCCACATATCTGGATGCAGAATCGTGTACTCTGCAAGCTCCGCGCCTTCTATTTGTTGAAGCTTCTCTAAGAAGATATCATGGCCAGGATCGGCAGTGGGCATCGCGACACCCGTGTAAACCACAATGACACCAGTCAACGATAAGACTTTCATGCCTTCTTCTACGATGCGTATGGAGAGGTCGAGGCCGAAGCTAGCGCCGCCATCTGCGTATGTGGGTAGATCTTTACCATCTGTACTGGATGCGATGTATGGTGGGTTGCTCACGATCAGATCCACGCCATGGTGCTTCAGATCTTCAGGCACGGTCGCAAAGAGGTCTGACTCGGCAAAGCCCACCTTGACGCCTGCCAACTGTGCATTGACCTCTGCCAGACTCAGCGCGCGCGGATTTAGATCTAGTCCCAGCGTCTTCGCCTGCGGGTACATCCCTGCCATTTGTATCGCGCCTGCACCAGCCCCGCAGCAGACATCTACGATGCTGTTGGGTGCATGTGGAAGGTGTCGAGATATGGTTTGGAGGAAGCCAACAAAGAAGTACGTGTCGGGGCCGCAGAAGACTGAGTCGGACGATGCTGGGAATGAAGAATGAATGTAGTATAGCGAGGCGACATTAGGGCCGCGATTCGGGAGGTTGGGAAGGTACAGGTTGGATACGCGGATGGTGGAGCGGTAGCTATTGTCATCACTTTGTGTGATCACGGCGGCTTTGTGGAGGCTTTCGAATATGTCGTCAGGTATTATCGATCGGAGTGCTTCTCTATCGGATTATTAGTATTGTCAGATATGCGGTACCTATTAGGTTGACGGTAGACAGTGAAATGTACAACCTACCTGGTACATGGCAAGTTCCACCCAAAGAAGTCGTACGCGTTCTGGGCATCTTCCGTCGCGACATTAGAGCGCCTTTTATTCACCACTCTACCCTGTGTCTCTGGCGATGGACACACGAAGACGTACTTCTGCTTGGCTAGATGTTTAGTTAGAGCCTGGTAGGCGACAGTAGTTTCCGACATGGTTGGAGGAGTGCTAGAAGTTTGTCTCCGCGGGCGACTTCATGGCGTAACGCCTCTGTGACACAGTCAACATGTCCAAGTGTCAGTGCATATGGTACCAAGAGTTACCTGCGCCGCGGAGCATAAGAAGCTGTCAGTGTGACGTTGTTGTTAGTAATGAAGACTGCGTGAAAGCTTTCGTGCATGTCGTGATCTGGCCTGATCTACCCGAATAAGAGCTGTTCTAGACGCGCAAGGCCGGTTGTATGCAAGGAAACATCTCTTTTGCATGTCGCCTGTCGCATCGCTTGCAGTTAATGGACAGAATGAGGTCGTAAAGACGGTTAGCTCCCACCGGACGGATCTCGCGGTTTGTGGGGTGCGCCTGGTCTAGCTGCAAGCAGTCTAGTGTCAGATGTCGTCAGATCAATTTCCTGGCGATGACATGGACATGGACATTTCAAAAGACACTTCTGCGTGATGTTCATCGTCAGCATGATCTACTGCGAGTGTTTGCCTGGGGGCGCATGTTTTGCCACAGCTGCGCTAAGAATAGTCAAACCCCATATGTTACTTCATGGCTGGAAGGATGTATCACTATTTACGCCAAACCCTCACATTTACATCTTGAAATCCACCCATAATGTATATTCTACAAACCACAACAGCGGTACTCATCGCGTTTCTTGCAGTCATCGCCTACAGTGAAGTTCGGAATCGTCTTGCGAAAGGACGAGGAAGAAGAAAGGATCTTGAAACCCCAAGCAGCCCAACAATACCCGCCACCAACGATGTCAAACCACCAGCGCATGACGGCAGTTTGGAGAAGTCATCCATACTTGATGCAGCCGGCTCAGTCGACCCAGAGTTAGAGAGAGACAAGCAGCTCTACTACAAACTCCACCATCTCGAACACCACCCCGAAATCTTACCAGAGTGTCGCGAGCTTCTGCTTGGTCTCCTCTCCTCTACAATCGCCGACGCAGCCAAGGAACCCCATAGCGGGATCTTGACCGTCGAAGAGTTCTCGCGGGATAGATTAAATGAGTTCCTCAAAGCCAAGGACGTCGACGTCACCAACCGCTGGGAGGAGTACCTTTCGCGTCGCAAAGCCGGTGGATCGCGCGAGATGTTCAATGACAAGAACGAAGCGAAATGGTGGCTCAAGCAAGCAGCACCAGTAAAATACGTCGACGGCGCATGGCTCGGACACATCAACAAGATTAGCACGCCCTTCAAGTACCGTCAAATCACCAAGAATGCCTGGCAGGTCATGTCCGAAGAGCTTGGAGACGGCGATCTTGCAAAGAATCACGTCCATGTGTATCGAGAACTGATGGAGGACATTGACGCTGGACTACCCGCTGCCGATTCAGAAGACTTTATTCATCCCCGTCACGATTTGACTGAAGCACGCTGTTGGAAAGCAGCCATGGCTCAGCTCACCATTTCCTTGTTTCCCCATGATTTCCTTCCAGAGGCCTTGGGCTTCAATATGGCGTACGAGAGTTTGCCGCTCCACTTGCTGAAGACCGTCAAGGAGCTTCGCGAACTCCGACTAAACCCGTACTACTTCGAGCTGCATATCTCCATCGATAATGCCGATTCGGGTCACGCTGCGATGGCAATGGCTGCAGTGACCAACTACATTGAGTTGATTGCAGAGCAAGAAGGGGAGGAAGCCGCGAATATCGCGTGGAAACGCGTACAGGCTGGCTACATCCTCGCTGAGGGCTTGCCTACGACTCCCGAAAGTCCATCGCGTAAGGTCCAGGCGGAAGAGCCCTTTCCTCGCACAGATACAGAAGCGACTCTGATAGAAGTCTTCGCTGCAAAGAGCTTCGTCGCTCATAAGATCCATTGTAACAGTCGACTTAAGATCGGTCGCCGTTCTTTAGTGGACTGGCTAGAGCCTAATGCTTTCAAGGACGCTCAGTGGCAGAAAGAGTTCGTACAGGATCTTAGTAATTGCAGTCCCTGGGTTATCAAGGGCGACAGTGGAAAGAGCAGACTGGTCAAGGAGCTATCCTGGGAAGGCAAGATGTTTGGAAGCTTTACTGAGAAGGAGGTGGAAGTCGTGAAAGAGTGGATCAACGAACTTGGCTCGCCCGTTCAGTCTCCACAGCCTGATTTACAACTATACTTCGATTTCACAGGACAATCTTCTGAGCCTCCGGTGGAATCTATAACACAGGACTTGGACATCCTTACCGACTATCCCGTCCTCGCGACGCCAGAACCAATTACTTCATTCAGGACATCCGACATGAGCAGTCCAAACGTCGACGAGTCCCCGATTCACGATTGGAGCAAACTTAATCTTACCAATCTCCTTTCACTATGGCTCACCTCACCCACGCTGCTCGAAGTACTACCTGCAGTACCCGTCCGCGCTGCTGACATGTTCGGCTCCGCCATCGTACGCGTACTTCGTGCACAGACCGGATTCAGTGCGGAAGGTCCTGGTGTCGCCGGCATGGACGAAGTTCATCGGACCGATGACGGTCAAGCTGTCGGTCTTGTGGAACTTGGCTTGCGTATGTGTTGTAGGGAAGGTCTACAGGTACCTGTCAGCTTGAAAGAAGCAGTTGCTTTAGGCGATGACGAAATTGTGTCGTTCTCGCAGTGTATGATCTGGATGGGCATGCGATGGCTGACTCACAGAGATGTACTCGTGGGCATGGCTTGGGCGTTCATGGAGATGCATGAAGCGCTGGCTAGATGTCAGGGAGACATTGCAATTTTGAATGAAGAAAGTCGACATGTGCTGGAAGAGATCGCGACCAGGGAGAGAAAAGGATTGGACGTTTGCAAAGCAGAGATATTCCAAGATAATAAGCGAAAAGACGAGTTTTGCAAAGGCCTTGTCACAGCAAGACGAGCGATCAAGTCATGTTTCACGGCATAGCAATAGTGGGAAGAAGATCATGTGTAGAACTAGGGATCATATGATACCCTATGAATTCATTTGTTCAAAAAGGACCCTCAGGGCTAAAGGAAAGAAGCGAAATCAACAGCCAGACTATATACACCCTCCAGCTCAAAATGTATGTACAATGAAAGACTTCTCAACAAGCCAAGGTAGTAGTCGCCCTCTACTTCTTAAGGGTAAGGAGACCGGGCCTGTAGGGGAGACGGTCGTAGTCGCCACCGGAGTTGGGGTTGCGGCCCTGGTACAACAGCTGCAGGTTGCAAGGGTCGACGGTCATGGTCTCGTCGTTGGTGACCTTAACCAAGTCTCCGTGGGAGATGTCGTTGGTCCAGGTGGCACCGCTGTTGGCCTTGCCGGCGAAGGGGTTCTGCTCGGTAGCAGCGTTGGGGGTCCAGCTGCCGCCGAGGCTGGAGGCAGTGAAAGAGCGGAAGTAGCGACCACCAGAGCCGACGGCCTCGACGATCATGAGGTACTTCTTGGAGGTTCCGCCCTTGACGGTGTAGACCTGGACAGCCTCGAAGAGGTTGTTCTGGCTGTCGCTCATGACGACAGTGGAGGCGGTACCGAAGTTACCGGGGAAGTTGCCCTGGGGCATGCTGGAGCGGTAGATCTTGCCGTTGTCACCGGCGAAGAACAGGTACATGTTGGTGCCGTCACCGATCAGGGTCTGGTCAATGGGACCAGTGCTTGAGCCAGAGATGGTACCGGAGAAGAGGGGCTTGGCCGCACTCCATCCGTTGGCGTTGGTGGGGTCGGAGGAGGTCTTGTAGGAGAAAGCGGTAGGTCCCCACTGGTAGGCAATGACCCAGGTGTTCTTGGGCTTGAAGAAGAACAGAGTGGGTGCGACGAGACCCTGGCTCATGGCGTTCTGGGGAGCAGATGCCAGCTCGTTGAAGTTGGAGACGAGGCCGAAGTTCATGGAGCCGTACTTGGAGCCGGTGTCGTGGTTGGTGGCGTAGACGAGGTGCTTGCCGTTGACCATCTGGGTGGTGAAGTCCTTGAGGTTGGCCCATCCGGACTTGGGCTGGGCAAGAGCGTTGGATGAAGTCCACTTGTAGCTGGTGGGAAGCTGGCAAGTCTGAGCTGAAGCAGTCGCGCCCAAGAAGGCGACGGCGACAGCGGGAAGGCTGAGGTCGGTAGGAGTGAAACGCATGATTGCTGGTGTGTGGAGAGACTGTTGAGTGAGTGAATGAGAGACTTGGTTGTGTGATGAGGCCTTACAGACGGACAGCAACAGGATACTTATACCTCCAAGCCTACTATCGGACCTATCAACCTACAACGTACACAGCCTGTCACGTCGTCTCCACTACGCAGACCACCTCGTTGTCTCGACCGATCACATTGGCCTCGGTCATAGCTCATCTCGGCACTGGAAATTGATCTCCATACCAAACATCTGATTACGGCATGGTATATTGTTCCGTTGTTGTGGGTATATTAATGACATGGTGTTTCAAGGGAATTGGCGTACCTGCGCGGACACCAATTCTCCGTAATGCGGGGATTGCCCGGCAAAGGGATGCCATGCCGCGTAGAAGCCCGGTTGGGGAAGGCGCCAAGTCGTGGTGGATAATGCTTAACTTCCATGCAGGCTTATGCGGCAACTAACGGTCTGATCGCTAGGGCTGAAGGCTCTATTTCGACGTCTTTCAGTCTCTTCGAATGGTAGTAACAAAGCCATGCGACCATTTTGTTTCAATAATTAGACGCGACATAGGGTGGACAGCTATGTTGATTGCTGGAAACAAAATCTCGGCGGTATTCCCACAAATGTGAGTGGTAGTTAGCTTTGTGATACAGAAACTGCCACCGGGTGTTTACCAGAATCCACTAATCGCGCCACTCAAGGTTTAGTGCCCGCTGTGACCAGATGTCAAAACACCGTGAAACACCCGGTGGCCGGAATCTAGAAGCAGGGTCAACAATGTCGGTGGCGCAACAATGCTGGTGGTGGCCAGGCCAGCGTTTGAACGATCGCAGGCAGCTCAGACGGGATCTTAGCGAGGTTGAAGTTGGCAATGCTTATGCTGCGGCGCATTGATACCCATCGCCCTGAGATCACTGCTACGTCAACGGACATGTGGATCATTGTTTCGTTCTAACTCGCGTGGCACAGTGGACGATAACGATCGGTTTTGCACCCCCTTGGAGTCGGTGAGTGATCTCGAAGCAGTTCTTTCCGTTCGCGCATAGACCATGAACCGACTGTAAGATTGTACGGAAGGCGTTCTAGATGGAGAGGACCTGGTCGCCGAGTAGACCTACCACCTACGCTACTGAGATTCTTCCAAGATCCGTGCGAAGACGAGGCGGTAGGGTCGGTATTCGACTAGACTCGCGGAATTTCTTTGCCCGTGAATATAACAGCGGTGGTGGGTGGCGCCACCGAGCAGTGCTGGCAGCCAAGTCACTTAGAACGTTGCCGAGGAATGAAAGCCGACCAGATGACCGACTCAATTTGGACTAGCAGTAGAGGCTGTAAGCTGACCGCTAGGTTCGGCGCGAGGACTAAATTTGTAGATTGAGCAAGTGAGTCCCTTACAGTGTTGGCATTTAGGGCGAGCTCTTGCGACAGTATCTCTCTGCGCTGGATATCTTGACACACAACTCGGCAGACGTCTTCATACACTCGGAAGCACGGAGCCTATCTTATGGGTACCTTCCGAATCCACTGTTCCCCATACCAAGCCTCGTAGGAGCCGTGTCGGAAGCTGGGCATCCCAAGACACTAGGCATCTCCCGTGGCTGCAGGAAACGTTCCCAAGACGGATTCTAGCATGGTTCTGGCGCTTAATATGCCCCGTGGGGAAGTAATATCGCTGTCCGGCAGTCGCGTGGTTGTGTCTATATGTGGCGTTCTGCCCAGAGACGGAATATTCAACGCCGCCCGTTGCATCCATACTGACGCTGGATGTGTCGTGAGTAGGCGGGACGAACACGCCTTGTCAAGAAAACTTTTGGGAAGACATCGTAATTGATCCCACGGTGCATTCTCGACGATGAGAGAGTTGGGTGTTTCCTTATTGCTCAAGGGTTTGTGTAGGGAATACAAGCACGATTTAGCCGTTGAGAGTTTGAGCAGGGGCACCAACAAGCAGGCCGATCGGAAAACACTACATATCACAGCTACGACGTTGAATATAAGGTCGCCTGTGAAAGGTACGATTGAGATGAGGAGTGAGTGCGCGCTGTAGTCTGAGTTGTAGACGAAGCGAGTGCTGACTCAGCCACTTCCCGTTCTAGGATGCATATGCTGAGGAAGGAACAAACTTTGCGCTTTCCTTATTCTCACATCTGACAGCTCAAGCTGTCGATTTGCAAGAACTTTGCTTGTTCAATATGGGTATTTTGTTCTGGTTGAAACGGTTGTTCCATTAGCAGATGTATAATAGTTTTGTATTACAGGCATCGCATACCCATCTATTTAGCCTCAAGAAAACCCCTCTCCCTAGAGGTTGACACTGCACGTAACAATCACGCTGTGTTGGAAGTGTGACAAGGTCGCAGAAGATGCTACTTCCGCCTAAATTATGCAGTTCCAGTAGCAGCGACAGAAACTACTTCTTTGGCAACCCAGCCTCGGTTCGGGATGATTTCAAGTCCTTCAAGCCCAGACTTTTGAGTACCGGACATGTAGATCGTATCGAACTATTTGTGATGCCATGCACGTTTCCATCCATCATCTGTGCCTAAAACAACGAACACTATGGGTTTCCGAGAATGTTAAAGTCGAAGGGGTTGTGTACTACAAAGCTGTCAGTTGATGGAACATAGTGGGAGCGGATATACGTACTCTCATGTATCGCTCAATGTATATATCCGCTTAGGCAACTTATTCTTACTACAAAAACACTTGCACACGCATGCGCGCGACTCCGTAGAGTGCCCCGCGCGTCTTCTGTGTATCGCACCTGTATCTTGACCATCTCAAAGATACACGCCATCGTCTCCCTCAGGCACCGGCGCATCACCATTCCTCTGCTCTCCCGCCGCCGTACCATTCGTCGCCGGAGCCACACTGCCATTCGTCGCAGCACCATCAAGCTTCTCCTCTTCGCGCGGCCTCCACGGCAGTCCCCTCACATCCTTGATCTCATTCTTGATTGCCTCCCTCCGCTCCTCAAACCTCTTCATGACCTGCTTGTTCTCCATCAGCGCCTCGTAGCAGTCGCGGTCGTCGTTTTCGCGCGCAAACTCTTCGAGCTGCTTGTTGCTCGATTCGAGATGGGTGAGTTGGTTGGTGAGTTCGGAGTATTTGGCGTAGAGCGATTCGACGGAGAGGTCTTCGAGGGCTTTGGAGAAGCGCGTGAAGGTTATGGGGGCGGCATCGGCGGACATGTTAGGTGGTCGTTCGAGAGTAGCGTGTAGTTTGAGGGTCTATTGGGTCCGCAGGCAGTAGCTGGACGTCAGTTGAACTATAGAGGTGGGAGAATGTAAGGTTTCATGAGTGAAGTTGTGGCGCGTCCGTGAGCCTCGTGCCCGCCTTGAATAGTGGGGCGAAGCTACCCCGCCACCGTCATACTGCTGAGCTGTTGCCTGGATGAGGTCCACAGAATCATCCACCGCTATTATGGATACTCAAATTTTGAAGTTGTACAAGGCCCTCCGATAGATATTTTGAGGGAATATAAATAGAATATTAACAAAACATGGCATCAATCAGTAAATGCATCTGCATTCTCTGGCACTTTGGCGTACGCTTGATCCGCTCTCTTACACAAGTAATGCTTACTAATTGAATCTATAGGGAGTGGTTAACGCGCTGGCCTGCTAGTCCTTCACAGGAAAGTTAGCCAGTTCCTTCGGGAGCGTGTGTTCGAATCACACAGGTGTCGCAATAAACCGATTTTTTGCACATCAATTTCTCATATTTGTAAAGATATCCTCTCTTTTTAGTCTGAACAGGTCTCCATAATAGCATTCAGGTTGTCCAGCGTAGAGAAATATCCTTTTGCACTTGTCGTGGACGTCTAATCTACTAGACCTCCACTAATATAGATAACTCTGATGTCTCAGTACGTGTATGCTGGTAGAATGTGATACGTGTCCATTGCTTTGATACATACTTCCACTATCTTCCAGGATTCATACCGGGCATCAGATCAGGTTTGTCGAGCACCATACCCCGGAGCAAGACCAGCTGCCTCAACCCCTCCCAATCATCACCCTCTTCATCACCTCGCCTCCACACTTCCTTGAACCCCCATGCGCATGCAATACGATCCAACGCCGCCCGCTCATCTTCCCTGATGTATCGATCGAGTAGCGGTACACCAGGCCGCCAGACCACTCGATCGTGGTGATCGTTGTATGTTGTGAGGGCAACGAACCCGAGCGTGCCCGTGCACAAGACATATGTGCTCATGCCCATGAAGGCATACAGCTTGAAGGTCCACGGATCGATGAAGCCACTGTATACGGAGAGTTCCTGGGCGATCATGTAAAGAGCGAGTGGCGTGAGACCCACCAGCACTCCTGGCAAGCCCATCTTGGTGAGTATGCGATGCCGCCGCCATGCAGGAGCGCGGTAGGTGTGGTCAACGACATCTAGGGCCAGTGCCAAGTCTTTCGCATCGATGGCGGCCGTGAGCGCTGCGTCGGCGAGATCAGCTGGAATGACCTGCTTAGCCGACTTGGGCGAGGGCGTGGAGAACTTTGGTGGTGACGAGCTTTCAACTGGGACTGGTTTGTTGGCGTAGAGGTAGAGTGCCTCGGGGATGGTCTTTGGCCGGGCGAGTAGTCGCTGCAGGTGGATGTATATAGCGAGGACGTTTGGTGATAGAAAGACTTTCTCGTGCTTCAGGAGACGCTCAGCGAGCTTGGAGAGATACGATGGCGAGGGCAGAGCATCCAGTCCCAGCATTCTCGAGCTCTTTCTTTTCGCCGTCTCCGCTCTCTCATCCCCATCCAGTCCAGAGAGTATGGCGCCCGCTGAGCTCTGTCTTATTGCTGCCTTCTGTAGTTGAGGCTGGCGTGCGCGTATAGCGATGGCTTCTTGCGCAATACTGTCCAGTCCTTCAAACGCCTCCATTATAATGTGCTCCTTCTCGACCTTGGGTGAATTGAATATTTCCTGTATTCGGGCCTCCACCTGGGCAAGCTGGCTCTTCAACGCCGCAATTCTGTCCGACGTATGTAGACCGCCATCGTCGCGCGTATCAATCGCCGCTGCCGTCCGAGGTGTTGTCGCGATGCTTCGTACAGATATACGGGGTGCCAGAGTCGTGGTTCGCGCGTTTTGCCGCCGTATCGAGGGTGTTCGGAGGGACGATGTGGACAGGAATGCGCGGCGACTTGCAGGCTGCTGCAATATGTAGTCGCACAACTGACATATTGGCCGCGACTGTGCGCGCATTGGCAGATTTCCAGGCTTCATGGCGCTGGTGGCGGTATCGTGGATTGCGATCTTTAAGTCGTTGCAGGCACGTTGCTTGGGTGCTTGGGTGGGAATTGACGATCAAAGCTGCTTATCGATAGGACCGCGACCGAACGTTGGAGAGGCAGTCAAGTCCTAGCAACATCACGTAGCCTTCACACTTACTTTGCGGCTGGAAGCAACTTGGCTATATTGGGAATTGTCATCTCGAGACCAGATCCGCTATCATGAACGCTACATGTGCCCTGGAAGTCACTGGCCGTCGAGACCACGCAACCTCCACCTGCACCCGAGGCCTACAATTGATAGTAATTCGACCTATCATGACCGGCAACACTTACGGGCGTAATTGAATGGAGACGAAGTCTTATACCATTGCAATTGATATCTACTGCGGATGGACGCCTTTCGATGAGTCACCCGCAGGCGTGGCTAACTAAACGTACCTCGCTTCGTAACAACGGCCCTTGCCTCAACACCAACTACGCAGCAGTGTCATCAACGTCTGTGAATGTATGCTTCATCAGATATTTGAATGCGCCAACGATGTATCAGCAATTCGAACAAGCGCGAGAGTGCGCCGAACGCGATCTAAAGCAGTAAGTGCTGCAACAACCGTCAGCTCCCAAAGTTAATTACGGCCATAGAGCCAGTCTCAACTGTAAAATCCACCTCCGGAATACCGCATCTGAAGATGATGTGGATGAGAGACTGCGTCGCTATGACCACTTGACAGATGTTTTACATGCAGCAATCCTTCGCTACACAAATGCTGCAAACATGGACGTCGTCGCACGTATTTTGGATTTACCGCGAGAGCTGCGGGACAACATCTACATGCAGTTATGGCAACCTGGCGAGAAACGCGATCCGACTCGCAGTGTAATCTGTTGGTGGGAACTATTCCATGAGCCTTGGTTCAGTGTAGACCACGATCCCGACACACCAGCAGGGCTATCAATGCTGTACATGAACCTTCGACCACCTCATTTCATCGACAGATCTTTCGTAGGACCCGTTCTCGCAAAAGAGGCCCTCAAACTATTCCGAGATATCGTGGGGAAAGACCTGCGCCCAATTGACGACAAAGATCCTGTATCTGAGTGCCTATTGCTCGACACATCCGTGGCGGACTTTGTAAGAAAAGACGTATTTGGTGTTGGGTTTACCATGGAAGAGTTGGTACGGAATCTAGATCTGCGTGTGACTTTTCAGTGCGACGCCCTGACCGACAGCGAATTCTACGAGATTCAGAAAAGCAAAACACACGATCAAGGGTCGCTCACGACGGACGCAACGGCTTATACACGAGAAGACTATCTTTCAGAGATCAATGACGGCGTCACGGCTTTGCTGGGCATTTCACACACTGAACGTGTTACTACTCACAACGAACACTGTCGCCATATGCAGACCCGAGCTAGAGTTGTCACCTTGGCTATAAGACAAGAGGAAGATTTTGGCCCGACTTGGGATGATCCTCCGCGTTTTCTGAAACTTGTCGCCCGCGCCTACCACGGTCTGAGGGCAAAGGGTTTCACAGTCAAGGTCCAGTACTACAGTGAAGAGATTGAGCTCAAGGTACTCTTCGAAGACGACGTCTGGGAGTGGACGACCAATGATTGGGAAGAGAACCTGATTCGGAAGAACACATTTCCAGGACTAGCTGACGGCAATTCACCCCAGAGGTACGTCTGGGCTCAACTCCAAGAACATGTATTCCGACATCCAGACAACGACAGCCTCACCATGTGAAGGAAAGACCTACTCAGGGACTACAGATGCACTAGGGATGCATCACAAGCTCGAGCTACTTTTGGAGAACCGTTGCGCGGGTCTGACATACGCCTGGGCAGCCAAAGTTGGACTTGCCACGTTGATCCCGACGCATGTTAGGTATTCTTGGATTCAGTTCGTCAGCTATTCGGCTTGGATGACGACTCCGAATCCATGCCCGGCTCCTGGGTTTCGCCTGAAAAATTCCCGCTTCCGCTCTTGCTACCGCCATCAACCTCGCTGCTCACAATACCCCTACTATCTCCAAACGTCGCAGCAAATTGCACAAGCAAATGACCATGCTTCACACTATCAACAATCTCTCTCGGTTCCACGCCAGCTCTGATCCTCGCCAGGATCTCATTCGCGTCCTCATCCGGTAGCGACTTGAGCAACTCGAACAACTCTTCCAGGTCTTGATGTTTACGTTTCGACTGAGTATTCTCCGTTTCCGTGTACTGGCAGTGCGAGTCGCGGGACGTGCATTCACTGCAACTGGGTCGGTCGCCGTTACACTAGGGATTCAAAAGATCAGAAGGCTACATTGCCGATGTTGCTTTATTTACATGCAATGTACTAGGTTGGTGGGTACCTTGGTTTTTCGACTTCTGCAGGCTGCACAAGCTAGGGACACGCGAGCTCGCTTCGATTGTGTGGGCGGAGCCTCAACTCTCGGTGAGGCTACAGGGAGGAGAGGGCGTAGAGGGCGTGCCGTGGCACTGTCGCCGGAACTAGCTGGACTGGCCTGCTGCGGTTGCATTACGCACGAGACCAGAACCAGACAAGGGCTACTTGATCTTCCTCTGTTTAGTAGAAACCTGCAAGCAAGCTACCAATCCAGACGATGAGAAGGCTTCAGAACAAATCCCTACGAGAGCATAAGGAAGAGAATAGGATGTAAACAATTGTGGGCAAAAAGGTTTGAGCGATCGAAAGAGAAGGGAGCCGGAAATGTGCATAGAAGGACACACACCAGAACAAAGGAACATTCGGGAATTGGATTGACTGTACTTGTACAACTATAGCCGACTGGGTTTATCAGAAAACAATAAGACTCACCCTCGCAAAACATCATTAATACCCACTCGCTCCGCCGCTTGCGGACCAAACGTCTTCTCGATACGAATTCCTTGATCTTGCCACACATCTGTGATCCCTCACGGATATGTAAAAAAGTCGCTAACCAGGCTATCCGCCAATCGCGTTGCCTGTAGTGTTGCGTCTCGCCACCGAGTCACGGACCCTGCATACCCATCGCTGCTGATAAACTAAGCCTGAAGTGTTTACTATGGGGCTTTTCGATTCGTAGTCGTCCCAAATGCGATTGTTGGAATGGGGGGTTGTTCCTGATTATGGATTTTTGGCAATTTAGCTGGTACTTTGGCATGTGGAAAGTGCGGTCCAAGGAAATGGGTCGCACTTTATTTGCCCGATGGTAATTGTATTGGCTGGTGCGTGTGGGTGCGTTTGCCGCAGTGGGGTTTTGGCTACCAGGTACTGCGACTGCCACTCATGATGTTGTGTTTCATCGCCGATTGTAAATAATCTTTGCGACCTTCTGATGCTGGGGAGGGTGTGTTGGCGCTGATGCTACATTCCAAGCGTTATAAGCGCCGGTTACAGGCATTTGCTCCTGCCTTGCACTGCCTAGCATGACATGACATTTCGTTGAACTTGAGACACTACACCTATATTCGCAGCTTCCAAGCATTCTGCTAGCTTACCCGTACATCCTTCTCGAATGACAGGCTTGGTTTGTGCTAGAAGCTGCTGATCTACGAGGCCAAGGCCACAAACTCGCGAGATTTGCCCCCCTGGTTTTTGTTCCCGCCGCCAGTGACACCAACAACAAGAAGGATGCATGCACAATAGATTGAAACGGGCATCATCTTGACAAGAAGACTCCAAGCTGCAAGCGCAAACAAGTCAAGATCCATACAACAAGGTTTTTAACTAGCATAATCGTACCGAGAACACCCCCTTTCAATCACCACATGCATTCTGGCCATACCTGGCCACACCTACGGAATCCGGATCCGAACCAATCCCCTCCACCGACCCACAGCAATCTTAAAGAGGCAATCCAATTGCGTCAAAAGAAAAAGGGAATGCATTTTACGTCTTTCCACACCAGCAAAATGTTCCGCGGAGCAAGCAGCCCGAATCGCAATGACTGTTTTCCTCCCAAGACCGCAGTCACACTACCCGAATCTGCCGCGATCGGATCGGAATATGGGCTGCGCCAATGGGAAGCCAGAGATGTGCCGGAACGACACCCTAGTGGAGCGCGGGAGTTCGTGCCGCTCTTCGCGAACAGACACATGGGAGGGAAGCTAGGGCCCGGTGGAGTTTGCAGAAGTAGGCTGTGGAGACTACTGTGGCCTGTTTGTGGGCCGATGGTTCATGGGTGTCTGAATGTGTTTGCACTCGTAGTGTGAACCTGCGATGGCAAATACCGTGAAGGGGAAATTTGGCTGGCTTGGCTGCTGGACGACGCTGGTTGCCTCGTCACGTTTGGAGTGGTACTGAGTATTTGTAAGCGAGATTATCATTGATTGCTGTCACTTTTCATGTTCAAGACGTTGGAGGGTAACGATTGTAGAAGGAGATATGTATTGCTAGGGCGTCTATGATATAGTGTTAGCGTAGGACCTGCAACGACTCCTACTGTACGAGCCTTGGATGCTTTGAGTACTTCGTTGCAAGTGGGCGAGTCATCATCCATTATGAGCCGCGAGTCAACGACCTCGGGGTTTCGGCGTTACTATACTATGAAACTCATGACAAGATCTGGAATATCTTCGTAAAATGCTGTTCCCCATCTCGCTTGATCCGAATCATCACCACATCAATACTCAAAATCATCATCAATACTCGGGCCCTTGGTTTTGCTGACACTCTCTTGCCTCTGATACATCTCAGCAATCATGCGACTTGAGCTTGCTTGATCAGGTTTCTTGTCGTCTCTCTCCTTGATGAATCGGGGGAATCTCAGACTGACGCCCTTGCCGCCACCAGACACCTCATCCGCGGCAGCCCTATACCGTGGAGACAAGGTTAGATCGGCAGTCTTGACTTCCCAGACGTAGCGAGGCTCAAACCAGACATCGGGCTGGTCTTTGTTGCCGGTGGAATGAGTATAGAAGGGTTTGGGTCGGTCGATAACGATTTCGGAGAGCGTCTTGTGTAAAGTCTCGAGTATAGCTTCGGAGAAACCGGTACCGATGTTGCAGACTGTCTCGTACTTCTCGGTCGAAGGGTTGTAGCAGGCGAGAAGGAAGGCGCCATACCAGCTTGTGCGCTTACCCTTGCCGTAATACGCCCCCAGGACAACAAGATCCAGAGAGTCGCCTACGCCGGCAAGATAATCTTTCTTGACCTTGAGCCAATTCTGCGAGCGCTTGGACGGCTCGTAGAAGGATTCTGGTCCGTCCAGCATCTTTACCATGAGGCCTTCGCAGCCTTCCTTGACAGAGTCTTCGAGAAGAATTTGGATCTCTTCCAGCTCGTTGGTGTTGCCATACTTGGCGAGTGCGAACTCTCCTTCAATAGGTATAAAAGCTTCATTGAGATGCTCACGGCGCTCACGGAAGGACTTTGTCACGAGAGCCTAGGGTTGTTAGCGACAATGCAATGAGTAGGGATCAACAGGCTTACCTCGCCGTTCAAGTAGAGGAGATCGAAAGCGAATACGCAGACCTTGACCTTCACGTCCTCGACCTTGACATCTTTCCTCTTTCGCGTCATGAGCTGCTGGAATGGCAACACCTTCTTCTCCACCATGTCCCAAGCAACCGTTTCGCAATCAAGGACGAAGCTCTGAGTGCCTTCCTTTACCCAGGTAGGTAGCTTAGCAAGGATATCAGGGTATTTTTTGGACAAATCTTCAGAGTTCCGCGAGAAGATGTTGGAAACACCGCGGTCGCTCTTGCCGGCAGTAGGAGCCGCAGTTGCCAACTCCATCTTCGCGTCGTGTGATACGAAGTGTATTTGGGCACGCTCGCCATCATACTTGTACTCGCAGGTAAAGTCTTTGCCTTCGAAACGATCCAACACTTCTGTGATTGACTTTGTCGGTTTAGCAAGCATAGGTTTGAGCGGTACACCAGGTTGCAGGCGGCAGTTCTCTCGCAGGTTCATGATACCGTGCTCAAGCATAGCGGGTATGATGACTTCGTAGCTAGGAAGCTCACTGTAGACGGTCTTTAGCGTGGCTTCGGCCTTTGCCAAGTCTTCGGTCGATGGCGTCTTGCCCTCTTTTGACATCTCATGGAAGATCATAGCTTGTGCGACGGCTACCACCACAGTCCTCTCAGCAAGACCCAGTCGAAGCTTTCCCTCTAGTGTCCGGACGATGAACTTGGCTTCGCTAGGTCCACCTTTGTCTTTTTCAATGTCGACTTGCTTGCCAGAGTTGTGCGCATCAGCCGCTGATAAAAGCTTCTTGATGCCGTCCACCTTGCGTCCTTGGGCGCCTTGCCCTTCAACAGTGGCAATTCCCATTAGTCCCTTGCGAACGCCTTCTATCGTCAAAGCCTTGGGCTTAAACATAGTAGGCTGTTTGGATCGACTCTTCGCTGCAACGAGCCCAAGATCACCGATCTCGTTCTGGTCGCTCTTGATTTGTTGTAGATTGCGGCCAGTACTCTCGGAAACAGCCTTCATGATCAGAGACTCGCCAATACCAAGCTCGATGCCTGCGTAGTCGGCTGCGAGCTTGTTGACCATAAGCATGACAGTTGGGAGCATGTCGGATGGTGTCAGTCGCAAGACTTGGCGGAGGAAGAGTGAGCAGTGGGCGAGAATCTCCAGACGCTTCGTCGTCATTTCGATCTTCGAAAACGTTGTGCAGAGTGCGGCGTATGGCACTGACTCGCCCGGTTTCCAGTCAGGATACGGGTCCTTGGTGTTGGATGAAAGCGTTGTCTGAACCTTCTTCCTCGCCTTGATCTTGACCTCTTCTGGCTCCTCCTCTGAGCTCACGATCTCTTCCCCTTCCTTGTTCGAGTCGGCATCATCCTCGGGTACAGGTGACGATTTTGCCTCTCTTTTCTTGCCCTTAGCGACCTTGGCCGGTGCTGACACTTCTTCGTCGTCTTCCTCTGGGGTTGCAGCTTTCGGTTTGGCAGCGGCCTTCTTCGACTTTGCTGGTGCTTTATCGGCCTTGGGCTTCGCAGCTGCTTTCTTCGGCTTTTCCTCCTCCTCCGCGGGCTTTCTCCGTTGTCTTTTCGATGGGGGTTCTTCTTCAGACTCCTCCTCTTCCTCTTCTTTTATTTGCCTCTTCTTTCCAGTGTCGGAGGTTGTGCTGTCGACTTCCATCGCATCCTCGTCTGCCTCTACCTTCTCCTTGGCTGGTGCTCTGACGTCTGCATCTGAATCCACATCGTCATTCTCTTCTTTCTTCACCTCTTCTGGCGACGATTTAGGCTCTTCGTTGACCTCTACGTCTTTCTTTGTAGGCTTCGGCCTCGTGGAGAAGGAGAGTTTCGACTGTTGCTTCGCTGCGTCGCCGTTGGGTTTCCCGAAGAACTTTCTGCAGACATTGTCAGCATTGTAAAGTAATGGTGCAGGAACAATTGAATGCTGTCGCCGCACCCTAAAGTAGTCTGAGAAGACTTTACATACCCGAGAGTGGCCTGCTTGGGAGCCATGGCTACGAAAGTGCGAGTGTCGTGTGCGCCACCAGGCTGCTGAGGGAAATTGGAGCGTAGGAAGATGGCAGATGACTGAAGCAACCGGATTGAGGGCGATGCCTTCAAATAGAGTCGGGTTGTTGAAGGGCAACAGGCAGCGAAGCGGAGGAGCATAGTGTTCCAGGCGGCAGGCGCGTCCACGGGTATCAAAGCGCGCCTCCTACGCGCTTGCCAAACGCGAACCTCGAGCGAGCGGACCCTTGCTGATATGGCGTTGAAGGGAAAAACGAAATAGGCGCCTTGCAGTCTACATTATATTTAAAATACAGTTTTTCTGAAATGCAAAGGCAATATAGCCCTCTCCGCTTTTTCTTTCTCTATGGTTTTACTTTGTAGAGGTAGTTGTCTAATATTTCCCTTGAATGGGGTGCTGACATCATTACACGCCATGGACTAGGCGGCATCTCCAGCATTGACATTTGACAACTTTGCAACTCTACAATACCTTATACACTAATATTAACTGTTTTCAAGCTGGCGAACTACTTTTGGAAACGTTCGGAGCCGTCTACTTCCACCACCCCCTCTCAGCCATCGCCGCCGCCCAAAATGTCTAAACCATCTGCGCAACCTCGCCTCACGCCACAATTCTGCTTCAACCAAACCGCACTGCGAGGTGAGCACCCTCATAAACTTGCTAGCCAGCTCACTAACTAATGCGCAAGTCGGCTGAAACAGACTTCCTTCGCATATCACGCGGCGCAATCGACGACTCCATAGCACAGAACCTCAACGCCCTCCTCACACCAGCACAACGCGGCTTCGATCCTACTTCTACAAGCACACGACAGCTGCCGTCGCCCGATCACGGTCGGTCGCTACAGCCAGAGCAATGTGAGGGGTTCAAAGAGAAGGTGCTGTTTCCAAGCTGGGCAGTGCGATCAGACGTCTTAGACTACTGCGCGGGTGTCGCGACATCACCAGACCCAGACGACCCAGATAGTGTACTACGGCAGATTGAAGACGCCAAAGCGAGAGAGAGGACTGTAGATGAGCGGTTAGATCCATACTCGGGACGCTACTTCCCACAGGAGGCGAGGACAGAAAGCTTGGCTATGCTCATGCGCAATGAGAGGGCAGTGGAGAAGATCATACGGATGAGGACGTGGAGTATGCTGGGTGAACGGTGTGGCATGACGAGCGAGTCTGCTGAGGTGGCGTTTGACAAATGGAGGGATACACAACGGCGATGAGGTGGGCTTGTGTAGACGATGCATAGATTCATACATAGTGTGATGGAGCATACAATCTCTTCTCTTCGCATATCGAGACGCAGCCACAAGGACTGGGTAGAGAACGTGAGGTGCAGCCAGCTACAGGGCCGATCCCGCGCCACCAAGCGCATAGAGAGCGAACTGCATAGCCCAGCTCAATCCTGACCTTGCCCGTAAGGAGTACAGCAACTGCAGTCATAGTTCACTCAGGTGTTGCGTGTCGGTAGAACATGACGATCCAGGGTGTCGCATCGCGCTGAGCTGAGCTGGTTCGAGATGCCCTACAAAAGCTTCGAAAAGTTCTGCGCAACGACTGGCACATAAAGCAGAACAACAGGGCAGTAGTCAAGCGCTGAAGCATCATCTTAACGAGAACTTCGACGAGGCGTCTGTGCAAAGCAATTTCTTCACGAAACAAAAGGTGTCCCACACCATCCCACAACTCCAATCCATCTTTTCACGGATAATTGCAATTGGTAAGGAAGACGGGCGGATATCGATCTACGGGGCCGGGAACGGAGAACTGTCCACAGAGAATGGAGGGACAACTCTCAGCATGCCACTTGCGTGGAGCCACGATTTTTACATAGGATGTAGATTTCCTAACTGATGATGAGAAAAGGAAGGGAGGGACGGAGGTGTGCGTGGTTTTGTATGCGGTGCCAAGGAGCTAGAACTTAGATTAGTCAGCACTGCGCACAGAGGATCGCAGGTTTGGATGGGAAAAGTTCGGTGGTGGGGCACGCGGCGGGAGAGGTTGGTAGAGTGGGCGTTGGCCGTGCGAGGTGAAAATTGGAGACGGGAGCGCGAATATCAGCCTGTGACGGGATAGCTTACGTTCAAAGTGAAGGCCGAGACTTCAGTGACGCCATTCAGATTCATCGCATGCGCAGGTTCAGGGTAGAGGTCAAGGCTCAATCATAGTATGGTTTCACGGCAAAGACAATAGTCATGGGTTCATGCATGCATTCAAGCTAGCTAGACCCATTGTTCATTCCATCGAGATTCCGTAAGATCGTGATTCATGACAAGCCGTCTTTCGACAGCTCGCCATGACGTAACCCAGCAGACGTAACGACCAACTCTCTAGTAGAGACGCTTGGGGGGGCTCATGGTGGCCTTGATGGTCAAGGAGCCCACGTTCTGCCATCCCTTCTTAAGAAGCGAGACGAGGTAGTTGATGGCCAACATGATGTTACCGATCAGCTCGTCCTCGGTCATGCCAACGTTGCCGATAGCGACACCCATGCACAGAACCTTCTTCAACTGGAACTTGATGGTGGACTTGACTTCGTTCATCTTGTTGGCGAGGTCCTCGGCGTGGGAGACGGGCGTGGGGAACTTTCCGGCCTTGGAGAGACCGGGTCCGAGGAGACGGGGAATCTGCTTGATGAGGGCGTCGGAGGCAACGAAAGCGTCGTACTTCTTCGCGAGCTTCTTGATGAGCTTCTTGTTCTTGTTGAGCTTCTTCAAGTCCTGTAGGATTGTTAGATTTGTCTAGGCTGAGGACCTCAGAGAGTGCTTACATCAGTGCTCATGGCATCGACACCATGGTGCTTGGCACGGTCAATGTCGTGCTGGTCACCGAGAACGCAGATGCTCATGCCTGGAACTTGTTAGCATGCGCTTCTCATCTGCGCACCGGTATCGACCTACGAGGACGGGGAAGGGTGGGAAGCTTGATGGTTCCCGAGAAACGCTTGTCACGCTGGGGGTCGTAGTTCTTGAGGCCGATCTGGAGCTCGACGGTCTCAAGGAAGTTCCTCTTCTTGGTCTCGTTGGAGTACTCAAGGAGCTGTTGAACGTTCGTACGAACGCCGGCGACAGAGATTTTCGACATGTTGGCTGATGTGTCTCCCAGAGGATATCGTTTCCTTTGGTGGCTCTGTAGCGGTGGTGGTTGAAGAAGAGGGAAGCGAAAAGTGGCGGCCGATTTGTCGCTTGACTGTGGCCGTTTCGCCGCTAGCGAGGCCTGCGCTAGTCTGTTTTGGGCGACTGATCGCATTGTCACTTTCCAAGGTTGACATGGAAAATGACATCTTCTACATGCACATGTTCTCTGCAATAGACATCGCCGTCAAATTGTGTCCTAAAAGCATATGTCACATGTCGTTCCACGCATACCCCAGACGAGTTGCATCGAATACCTTCAGGTCACTTTTGGCACTCATGAAGAGTACATCACAACTAGCTCAAACAAAGTATCAATGAAGCATGCTCCTGCATTCCTCGCGTGCATGAAGAAAACAATATATGATACTGTACACTTGACTTTTCCTCCTGGAATCCGTGCATTGATGAGTGCACTACGCCATGCAATGCCCGAAAACTCCTCGCCATAACCATGAGAGTAAGAAGAAGAGAGTTAATAAACGCAAGTGAAAGGAGTAGCACCTGCACCAAGCACAGTGTTGCTACGGGGTATCCCGTGTGAGAAACCCTAACGCCGTAACCGTCCACCATTTTCGTAAGCCTAATCCGATCGCAACTGAGGGGTATGTCGTCTACGCGTGCTGCCGCGCCAAATGAAGCAAAAGCCGAAGCTAGAAATATACAAAAGGCGAAGGAGAGGTATTCAAGATCATCGAAGGTACCTGTGCCAGATTTGCAGAGGAGGTGTTTTGTGCTCCCCCTTGCATGTCTCCTAGTGCATGAGCTGCTGGTTGTTGGCGGCATCGACGACATTGTCGGAGAGGTTGATCAAGAGCTGAGCAAGACAGCGCTTAGTGGCCGCGTCATCTCGGAGAACAGAAGAGAAGGTGGCGTCACGGAGAGGTTCTGGTAAGCACTGGCGAAGCGCCTCGCGAGCACGAGCGTTGTCGCTCAAGCTGGTAAAGTTAATCACAAGTACAAAAGACGGACATGGAGTGTGCGTACCGAAGGAAGCATCTAACAACGTGCTTGAGCAGGCGAACGGTTTGCTGTTCCACAAGCTGGTTGACCATGTTGCTGAGTACGGTGCCGACAGCATAAAAGCGCTCGTAGGTCTGACAGATGTAGGCAAGACCGATGTCGTCTAGCAAGATCTTCTGGACGATGAAGATTGCCACTGTCTTGCTGAGCTCCGAGCCAGTCTCCATGATACGAAGGCAAAGCGGGATGATCTCAGTTGTGAGGAGGAAGTTAATCACTTCACTAGAGTCGTTCTTCACAAGAGCGCCAATGACACCGAGAGATGTAAGACGCAGGTATTCGAAAGGCCGCGACTTGGACGTTGTGTTGAGGAACGGGTAAAGGAAGAGTGGGATGTGCGCTGTGAGTGCATTAGCTACGTCGCCTCGGTGTGGTGTCTGACCTACCGCTTAAGAATAGGCCGCGAGTTTCGGTATGAGAAGCGACACACTGGAGAAGCGCAAGAGCGTTGCAGACACGGTTACTAGCAGCGGCGGTCAATTGCGAAGGGTTGAGCAATGGGTAGACGGAGATGATCTCTTGGAGGAGCGAGGCCATTACACCTGGAGTCGTTAGTATCCCGTCGCATTTCGACAACACAATACCCGTACCGAAAGAGTGCCAGAGGATCAGAGCCAACTCAGGAACTTGTTCTCGCTTCTTACTCAATTCAAGAAGAGCAGCCTCACGCGTGGTAGGCTTCATGAGCTGGGCTATCCACTCCAAGACGCGCCTGTTCTCCTCTGTCATTCCGATATCGGTGGTCTGGACGTCGTTCGCGGGTCCGCGGGGGACGGCGTTGTTGCCGGGAAGGGCGGTGCCATTGCTGGCGGCGAGTTGTTGGTGGTACTGGCGCTGCGCAGCCGCCTGGACAGCCTGGGCCTGGTGTTGAGCGTGCAGCTGGGCGGCCTGGGCTTGATGTTGACCGTGCTGGCCTACATGGTGCTGCGGTTGCTGGTGATGGCCATGGGCTTGAGCTTGAGCGGGCCAGTCGCCGTACTGCTGCTGCTGCTGCTGCTGTTGCGCGAGGAAATGTTGCATTGGCCGCGGTACCGACAGGTTCGTATTGGTTGAGGGGTAGAGGTAAGATAAGAAGGTTTGCGCGACTTTATATAAGTCGCGAGACAGTAGTGCTTTCGGGTCACGCGGTGCACGTGGGAAGTCGGACGTGGTGAGAGATGTTGGGTTCGCAGTCAGTAGCCGGGACGTCAAGTGTGTAGTGAGTGGAGGGTATGTAAGGCTTGGCGGGGAGAGTTGTGGCCTGGCGGTTGACCCCTGTCGCGCGATCGGGCAGTGGCGCTTCAACCAAAACACTTTATAGCAACCGCCCGCCAACGGCTCCACCACCGTCTGAAGGCGAGCTCCAGTCTCAGGGCGACAAACACGGAGCAGAGCTTGTAGATGACCCGCCTTCTTGTAAACAGCATCCTAACGAACGGCTGAACCTAGCAGAAGACATTAGTTCTGGGACTAAACAATACTATACAGTTTGTAAACCCCAACGCGACAAGTACAAGAAGGTTGATGCTAATTAACGCGGCGGAAGCAGAAAGGTTAATGCAGATCAACCCAACCCCGGTGTCGCTACTAATACTACTAATACTGTGTCTATTCCAGCCCATGTAGCTAGAGCTCCCTTAGACCGCTCTTCAACTGCGCAAGAGCTCTAGGATCTACGCAAAAAACACGGCGCAGAGCTTGCAGATAACTCGCCTTTTTGTAAAACGCATCTTACAAAATAGCTTAATCTAGCCGAAGATACCCATTCTTAGAAGCAATACTATGCAAATTGTAAACATGTACGCGAAAGGCGCAAGAAGGATAATGCAAATCGACCTAACAGGAACCACAATCGCGACAAGAAATCCAAGCGGCCCTATAGTGCTTTATCGGCCCCAGCAATTGCACGCTATCTCAACGATGTAGCCCGCAAGGTGACCACATCCTTGTTGATCAGAATGCTCAGAATTATGAACATTAACACAATACGTTTCAGCTTGGGCATGGAAGATGGTATGCCTTTGGGGATCGAAACCCTTCAAATGCGGAGGAGTTCACGCAAATATGAACGATGACCGTTGTTGCCCCCACAATGCCCCGATCTTGTGTTCATGCCGTACCAGTGGGATCAGAAGCAGAAACGTAGCTGGGATTCCACATCTGAGCGCGAAAAACACAGTTTTGCATATCGCCCTAAGAGTGCACCACCGGACTTTGCACTCTGTGCGCCAATACGTCTGCTTTGTCGAAGCAATTTCTCCGGACAGTGGAGCATATTGCACCCAGATGACGTTTGTGTCATTCTGATCACGTATGAAAATGTGCAAAAGGGCGTGGGTACCATTGGGAACCCGGACGCATCACCTTTACCAAATCTGCGCTGTGAGTATCGAGTTGATACACTCGTATTCGTGGATATGATGTCTTTGGATATCGCGCCGTCACTAATGCCAAACTCCATTGCACGTTATTCAAGAAAAGATCTGAACACCCTGGAGCCTACGTTGACGTCAGATCATCTACTTTGCATATTTTCATCTTGATGTAGGCTGCAAACCTGTACAGCTTCTTCCTTGTATGAGGTGATTGTGCGTATGAATTGGGCGTTGGCATCTAGAAGCAGTTGAGAGATATGTGCTTCTGCCAGATATCCGCGGGCCGATGGAAGACGCATGATTTGAGCGATGAGATTGTCGAACAGTATAGATGTCGACATTGTTGTGGTAGTGATTGAGTCTATTCTGTCCGACCCTGCAGATTTCGTTACTGAGGAGTACCGTCGTACCTGGAAGGGTTTCATGTCATCCCGACCTATTTAATTACTGAGACCTTTGGATCATTTCACTGATCGATAGAGATTAATGGGTGACGATGTTCTTCGTAAAGTAGAGTGGCTCAGTGCAGGTAAGGTCTAACATGCACTGTGGGGCCTTACCAATACTGCCATCTTTTGTAGATCGTGCGACTCGCTCATCAGTTTCTGAGGTTCCGCAATTGAACTTTAGTACTCGGGAAGTCGTAAACATACCGACGGGCAGCTCTCACGCGACAGCCGCGCCGTCAAGACTCTCATCACCTCCCTGAACACCGTCCGCGGGCTCAGGAAGCAAACAAAAGATATTTAGCAGCTGTTGTATGAGTCCTATCTTGCATCGATTGCCGAGATCAAGAAAGTCTGGGATATCCTGAACGCCTGGAGCGCTGACGCTTGCGACCGAAGCCGGGGCTACATGAACCACGCCATTTATCGCTGGCAACATAGTCCAGCAGGATGCGGCGGATCGGTATACATCTCTCGAGGAGTTCTTCTTGCCAGGACTCCGTCATGTGGTTGGAATTGAGTAAGCAATCGTAAGTGAAGACTTTTGTTATCGGGAACTCACACGTACAGCGTGACTAATATATACGATAGACCAAGGATGCATATCTCTTCATCCTGACAAGATGTTCTGGTACTAGCGATATCGATAGCAACGATGGATTGTAGGTCAACGACGATCCTCAAAGCCGCAGGGTGGTACCGGTATGTCTGATATATCCTTGTCAAAGGCAGGCGCTTCTGAAGGACCATCTGTATTGAACAAGACAAAAGGAATGGACGCGGCCTTATCTCGTCAGCTCCGTGGCCTGTCTGTAAACGCAGGGCTTGCTAACAAGGGGTTGATATCTGGTCCGAACCGAGGAACCACCGCACGCTCGCTTGCGCCTGAACCTATTCGATCACCTCCACCTCTCTCGCCGGCGCTGTTGTCTAATAACTGGCGCGCAACAGCTCGTCCAGAAGACTCCTCAACAGCGCGTCCACACGCCATCTCATCGGACTGAAGGGGTCGTCCCAACGAGACTGGGTCTACGCCGCTCTCAGGCTCCAGCACTGTTGGACGATCCAATGTCTGCCTGACCTTCGGCCGCCTACGGCCGCCTACGGCCTGGCATGTCTCTGTAGTGATGGAACTGTATACAGACAGCCTCACCATGGTAAAGCTGCTGAGACAGCTATATGTTGCCAGTAGCTGCACCTGATTCACGGCAAGGGCCCAGAGCGAACACACTCCGCAAGAATAGTCAGAAAGCTAATCAACATTTATAGAACGAGATCTAAGACCTTCTCGTCTCGTCTGCTACCAACCGCTCGAACCCCTACTGAAGAATAACAGAAGAATAAACATATGAGATTCGTGGGTGTTGTAACCCGTAAACGGTGCTTCAGCAAAACCCTCCACACTAAAGAATTACAACTCACATAACAAAGCTCGTAGAAGTGAACATGCTTACCAATGCCGAGAATAATCAAAACACGCCTAAACTCCTTCCCTGTCTCGACTAGACTATCAGAGTCTTAGCTCTGATAGAATAGTCTGAGCCATATTCTTGTATTGCCATGTACCCCCATCCACCTTCTTAAACTGGATGCCGTGCAGCGTCAACAGCGGAACCTTGACGATCAAGATCTCGAACACCAGACTCATGCTAGAGCCCATGTCGCTCTGCACCTGCGTCGATGTTTCGCCCGCCGCTAGTGCGCGTCTTGGTCGTCGCTCGTCCCGTTCTTCGCTGCCATCAGACTCGTCGGTATTCGTGTAGCTTTGATCCGCAGGCGATGGCCGTGATCGCGATTTCGGTGTCCCAGGTGCTCGGTGATTGTCTCGGAACTCGTCACGATCTCTGTCACCACCCATGAAGCCCCCGAAACTAATCTTTCTCTTGTGCCCACCACTCGGTGGGGACGCTGGCGAATCCATGGGTTTGTTCATGTCGATGCTAGGCGCATGTCGGCATCGGAAGCCACCTTTGACTTCGGTCCACTCAACACCAAGCTGGTCGAGCACCCTTATTAGATCATCCTGAATGATAGGAAGTGGCTTGGTGCTCGTCGTTGAAACGCTGAAAAGACCTTTGAGGAACACAGGCTTCACAGCATCTGGACTCCGACTAGCTTCCGCTTGCGCTTCTGCAAGCTCTGCATCTGTCTCTTCGGGTACGTTGGCTTCCTTTGCTGCCTCCCTCTTCATTCTCCTCGCTTGAATACTTTCTCTCCGCGCATGGCCAAGCGATTTCGCCCGGGAAGCTTGCATGGGCCGTGGGCTAGAAGTGAGATCGTCGGAAGCAGCATCGTTGTTTGGTCGAACTTTGTTTGCGCTCAGCTCGGACCTGTCTGTTCTGTCTGATCCACTCGTGGGCGGAGGGTTTCCAGGGTCTTCCGAGGATCGACCGCGTCGACTGAGTCGTCTCCGGAGATCAGCCGAGTTGACGCTGGTGGAGCGGCCGAGTGCCTTTAGTTTCCGCGCAGCGCTGTTGCCAGTCCCGGGAGGTGAGAGTAACTCGGGCTGATTGTTGGCGCTGTCAGGAAGATACGAGGCAGAACCCCCTTCGCGACCGCGCGGTCTTCGAATGCTGAAGCTCTTTCTCGGCACTGTGGCTGGCGCTGGCGCCGGTGCGGGTTCGGCGGGACTGGAAATTGCGACTGCTGGAGTAGGTGGAGGCAAGGGCTCAACGGTCCGGTCCTTCTCATGACTCCTGTACTTTCTGGTACTGAAGCGGCGCAACAGACCTACGGCAGCACCCTCTTTCTTTGGCTGCTCGACCTGAGGCGGCAATACTGGGGGCGGGTTGTTTAGGTCGACTCGTTTCAGACCTTCGGTGATGTCATCTTCGCCATGGGTCCTAGCTCTTGGTCGCGACCTTCCGCCTGTGGGCTTTTCGCCTACCATCTCGTAAGCAGCGGAGTTGGTGTACGCCGCTGGCGGCGGCGGAAGATCTGGCATCTTCAAAGGTTTCTCGTCGGGCTCCTGAGGCATGGCGACAGGACCTGGGTTGGCTTCCTGTCGTTCACGATCTCTCTTCTCCTTGACCAAGAAGTAGACTGAGAGGAGAGGACTGTATGCGTTGACTGGATCCATTCCCCGCTGGATGTCCTCAGACGACGAGGCAGTCAACTGCTCTCGACTTCCGATTGACGTGCGTCTTTTGTAAAAGTCGAACATGCCCCTCTTCTTCTCCGCTTCTGGTGTTTGTGCAGTGGCCTTGCGCGCAGCTGTTCGCACGGCGCGTTGGTATTCCTCTGACTGAATGACGTTGGTCAATTGCGTAGTGATGTACTCCGTCGTGCCGAAGTCGAATCCCTGCATCTTCTCGATAATCTCGCTGTCCAGGGGTAGTTGCACGGGTTCTCTATGGGGCAGGTAGTTTTCCGGAGGGCTATTGAATCCCTTGGTGAGCCAGGGATGGCTCATGATTTCCGAGAGGGTCAGTCGTTGGGTCGGGTCAGTCTGCAGCATTCGGTGAATGAGGTTGCGGCATTCTGGCAAGGTTAGCTGAGTATGAAATCTGGAATCGGCGTAACATACCTGCGGACAGCCATGGGGGGTAGTCAACATGGCCTTTCTTAATCTTGGCATGAAGCTGTGGCATGCTCTGGTCGTCAAACGGCACCTTTCCGCAGACCAGGACGTACAGCACGATACCAAAACTCCAGACGTCGACCTCCGGGCCAGTGTATTGTTTGGCCTGGAGAAGTTCGGGCGCGGCAAAGTACAGACTTCCACAGAATGTCTTGAGCTGATTCCTAGGTGAGAACAAGTTACTCAATCCAAAGTCAATAATCTTGATGTCGCCCATCTTGCTGATAAGAATGTTCTCAATCTTGAGATCTCGGTGGACGATGCTGTTCCTGTGGCAGTAGTCAAGGGCGCTGGCAATTTGTCGAGCGAACTTGCGCGCCTGCTTTTCCTTGAGGCGGCCGTGAGAGATGATGTAGTCGAGCATCTGTCCACCGTTGACGAATTCGAACATCATGTACCAGTGGAAGTTTGTGCGCACGACATCCTTCATGCCGCATATGTAGGGATGGTTCAGCAGACTGACAATGGCAGCCTCTCTAGCGGTTCGGACTTCTTTGGAGTGGTCGGCTCGTTCACGGTCGGCGGCGCTCTGGTGCTGGTCCTGGGACAGTCGCGGGACGATCTTGACGGCCGCCTATTGATGATTAGCACGAGGTGTTTCTACGCTTGAGTTGAAAGCGCCATATTCATGCCCCACGTTGTAAAGAACCAACGCCAGAGGTACACACCTGCTCCCCGGTCTCGGCATTCTTGGCCAGCTTGACCTTTCCCATGCTGCCAGCGCCAATTGTCTTTCCGAGCGCCCATGTTCCGGTGCTGGGTGCGGTGATGGTGGTCCTGCGCTTGTTGACGGGCTGAGGCTGGCCCGGCCTGGCTTCGGCAGCTACGCCATTGACGGGCATTGCGGAAGTCGTCGACGCGTCAGACGCATACCGCGTGTGGCTCCGGCGGGTGGCTTCGGTGCGGCCTGGGTCTTCGCTGCGTCGTGAAGGCTGTTCCTGGGCGACGTTGCTCTGCTCGTAGTCTCTGCGGGCGACGTTGGGGAGGCCGCCTTGCTGATGGCGGGTGGGCGCGTGTCCCGGCGGGCGGCTGGCGGTGGTCTGGCTCTGGGAGCGATGGGGGCGGTCGATGGATCTGCGCGACGAAGAAGAGTTGCGCACGACGGCGGGCGATGATGGGGCGGCGGCCGACATGGTGAATGCTCTGCCTCTACCACGGTTACGCGCAACGCAGGGAGCAGATGCGGGCCTCGATTAGCACAGACGCACTGGGCGTGGAGCGAGCGCAGAGCCGGCCACAGCAAGGCTATCGTGACAATGTGGAGAGATTACTTTGCTGTCCTCGGTGGGTACTGCGGCGTAAGGGTACAAGAGGTTAGGGGCCGGTAGATGGCAGTCGCCAAACTTGGCACCGGCGGGTGTGTTGGTAGGCGTCTGCTGGGACGGATGCAGCTGTGCAGCCACATGCAGCACGGGTTACAGCAGAGAGATGCACGATCGACGTCGAGAGCAGCATTTATGGCGCCCGCCCGAGTGCATGTGTTGTGTTGTTATGGCTATTTCTGGGCGGAGGTCAAACGCGATAGCTCCCTCTCTCCATGCCTAGCTCGTCGCCCAACGCCAGGCCACCGTCGTGGGGTAGGTTTTTGTTCGGGACAATGCGTCCACCCTGTTGCTACGGTATTCCTTGTCTGCATTCATACCTGTCAAAGAAGCACGTCAGGAAGCACGGTTTTCTCTGTCGTCTCTGCCTCAATTTCCAGAAGATTGCGCTCCAGCTCTATCAATTCATCAGGGTCCCTCAACGAGCTTAGCCGCTATACCAGCCTTGCTTGCTCATTAGGCCGCTCGACCCAGGCGCGGCACTACATCATCGGGCCCACCCTGCCTCACTAACTCCTTTGTCTTAGTCCAACGGCAGTCCAGTCACTTGAGCTGCACTGTGCGGTGAATGCCATTCTACTTTGACAGATGAAACTCATGCAACTGCGCGCCTGGTCCCCGTGCGACTTGTTGAGGTAGCTACCGGACGTGGTCTGACTGCGCTTGGCCGCTGGGTAAGCGTCCCTCAGCCAATAGCATCATGGCTGATTAGTCACCCGTCCGTCGCTTACTCGTGATCGCGCTTCAACTTTCCCTCGCTTGGCTGCTTGACTGTGACTGCTTTACGAACCCGGTCTACGGAATGCGTTAGCCAAATCTAGCCAACAACCTGGTCCCCAAACAATCATCCACAACCTGCGCAACTCCGCTCCCAACTTCCTACTGTCGCAATGGCATACAAGCGGCCGCGCGCGCCTTCTCCAACCGGCGCTCAAAAGCGCTCTCGCGGCGGACCGACAACCTACATATCCCTAGGCACCGAGCTTCCCGACGAAGATGCGGATGATGGCGCTTTCGTGCCGGTGTGGAAGCAGACCGTGACGGACGAGCGAGGTCGCAGGAGACTCCACGGCGCATTCACTGGAGGTTTCAGTGCAGGGTAAGTTTCCGAGCCATACTTTCAACGAACGCAAGACTTCTTGACTATGCTAAGATACTTTAATACAGTTGGATCTAAAGAAGGTTGGACCCCGAAAACTTTCGTTTCCTCGCGCGCAAACCGCAACAAAGACCAGCCCATTGGCCCGACTCAGCGAGCCGAAGATTTCATGGACGAGGAGGATTTGGCAGCAGCAGCCGAGTCACGCCAGCTTGAGACTGCGCAGAACTTTGCCGGCATAGGCGAAGCTGGACGAGCGAACGACGATGGACTATTCGGCCTGTTTGTGACCCAGGAGGAGACGATGGGCGTCAAGATTGCGCAAAAGATGGGCTGGCGGCGAGATCAAGGCATTGGTCGCAAGGTACGCCGGAATGCTGACCTGGAAGATGGCGCATCCGGATCCAAGGACGACGCAGCTCATATGTTTGCGCCTCAAGACGCTCGGATTATGACTTTGCCACGAGAAGAGGTCCGTCGCAAAGGTCTGGGATACACGTCGGAAGCTCGCTTGGGTGCTGTGGAAGAAGAGGCCGCGGACCGTTCATCCAAGTTCGACCTGCATTATCTTGAAGGTCCGAAGAAGGCATCGAATGTAAAGAAGCCTGCGCTGAAGAAGTCTTCCTTTGGCGTTGGTGTGCTCAACGATACCGGCTCGGACGACGAGGACCCGTACGAATTGGGTCCGAAGATCACGTTCAACAAGACCATAGGCAAGGAAAAGAAAGGGAAGAAGCCCAGCAAGTTCGCCAAGCCAGGAGCAGGAGAGAAGCATGTCTTTGTCTCGAAGAAGAGTTCCTCGAAGGCTTTGGTCTCGCTAAGCAAGCCATCAATAGATGGAAGATCTCCGTTGAGTGGCTTCACGTTTGCGGCAGGTCTCACAGAACTCACAAGCAAGCCTAAATATCCCCCACCGAAGATACCACCGGGCTGGAAGTCTTCCAAAAGCACCGCTCCGACTTCGGGATCAAAAGACTACCAATCTGTAGCCGACGCGGCGAAAGCATCGACACTCGATGCAAAGGGGCGTTCGGCGCTCTTGGGGGAGAAAGCCTTACCCGGAAAGTCTATATTTGACTTCATACCCAAAGACGCCCGAGATCGGTTGGCGGCATTATCTGGTAAAGCTGATCTGCCCCAGGGCCTGGGAGAAGCTGCTCCTGAAGGACATTTGCCTGCAAGCAAAGCCCAACCAAAAGATCTGTGGAGCCTCGTGCCTAGTCTCGATAAGACCGTGGCAGCTGCGGCACTTGCCAAAGGTGCGACGGGCTGGATGCCGTATGCTGAGGATATGCAGAAGCGTGCACGTTACGTCGGCTTCCTAGAGCTGAAAGCAGGGCTGAAAGAGGACCTACCGGAACGTAGGGAAAGTGTATCAGTCTCAGACTGGATCAAAGAGCTTCAGGAGTTTGCACATGCTGCAGAAGTCTTCAAGCCCACAACCGGCATCATGGCATCCCGATTCACATCCGCGTCCTCTTCGACCTTAGACGGAGGTAATGGCGGAGCTGCGAATGCGAATCTTTTACGACAACCAGCCACAAAGCCAGAAGATCCTGCAGAGCAGGCGGCGAAGCTAGGCATGTACGGTCCGATGACTCGAAGTAGTTTCCCGTTCTACCCATCGCGACTCCTTTGCAAGCGCTTCAACGTCAAGCCTCCACCAGACATGCCACCGGAGTTTGATGCTGGTGAAAGCCACTTTAAATCGCAAACGGAAGAAGCTGTGTCCAAGGCGGCTATGGAGAAGCTGCAACACGAGTTCTTGACTAATGGTCCTGCTCTTCAGCGGCCGGCTTGGATGGGTCAGGCATCAGAAGCTGCCACTCCTGCTGCAGCTGTGGTTACTGGGCAGAGCGAGCATGCGGCTGTGGATGTGGAGAAGAATGATGCGCTTTCGAATGAACGGGCTTCTGAGGATGTTTTTAAGGCTATCTTTGGAGACGATGAGGATGATGAGGACTGATGGAGGGGTCTGCATCCGGCTCCAGATACTGCTGCTGAACACCATATTTCTTGGTTTCTAGCCATTACGTCTGGGATCTTTGGCCCGATGTATGGTTAGACTGAAGAGAGTGATATTTTGTAACATAGATTCACATCGAAGAACAAAACAATGCGACATGAAGAACTTGTTTTTAGTCACGGCTGCCTCTTCATCGTCTAGTCCCTGGAAAAGGATCTCGACCTTACATTCTATTGATGTCTGTGAATATGACGAGTTCATCGACTTGTCGTTGATAGGCGTGGATGTCAAATCCAAGCGAATATGCGGGTGGTGCCTCGGCGTACAAAAACGCCGGGATTCGGAACTCGTCAAAACGTCATTGACAGCTTTCGCGAACGAGACTGACAGCGCGACATCACCCCATCTTACCCTAATATTCACGGCCGGTATCCCAGGGCTATTACCATGATGCGCATTGCAGCCTCGGATCTCTTGATATAGCAATTGAATACTCGACGCTTCGGCAATGTCAGATGGGGCCCGCGGAAAGCGCTCGTCGTCCTACTGTAAGTGGAAAGAGTGTAGAGCATAATTGCTATTGCAAGAACTAGCGCATTGCACCTACTAACAATTCCGCAGTCCACTTCTTCGCCGGCCTAAACTCAGGCATTCTGTCTGCCGTCCTTCTCCAACCCGCCGACCTCCTCAAGACCCGCGTCCAACAATCCCGCTCGAGCACCCTCCTCGGTACCATCCAGTCGATAGCCAGCGGGCCAAACCCGATACGTCAGTTCTGGAGAGGCACTCTACCAAGTACCCTACGCACAGGGTTTGGCTCTGCCATATACTTTTCAAGTCTCAATGCGCTGCGGCATAGAGCGAGTCTGGTCGCGGCGGGGAGCAGCGATGCAGCAGCCAAGGGAGCGGAGCACTCGAGCTCTCTGCCTAAGTTGAGCAACACCGCAAATCTGGCAACGGGAGCCTTTGCGCGGACATGGGCGGGCTTCATCATGATGCCGATAACCGTGCTGAAGGTGCGGTATGAGAGTAGCTTGTACTCGTACAATTCGCTCTTCACAGCATCGCGAGACATATTCCGAACAGAGGGACTCAAGGGATTCTTTGCTGGTTTCGGCGCAACAGCAGTTCGCGATGCGCCCTACGCGGGGCTATACGTCCTATTCTACGAGCAATCGAAACGGAAACTTTCTAGTCTTGCCACCAAGATTGAAGAGACGTCCGGCACCGCCATCAAGCTGTCTACCAGCACATCCGCGGGAATAAACTTCATCTCGGGTGTTGCAGCAGCGGGGCTGGGGACGACGATTACGAATCCCTTCGATGCTATCAAGACGCGCATACAACTTATGCCTCATAAGTATGGCAATATGGTACAAGCAAGCAAGAAGATGCTTGCGGAGGAGGGCATGCGAAGCTTGTTCGATGGACTCGGTATCAGGATCGCTAGGAAGGCAATGAGCAGTGCGCTGGCTTGGACAGTCTACGAAGAGCTGATTCGACGAGCGGAGACTTTGAAGGAAGTCGTCGAGGAGAAGATATAATTACGATTGTACGACTTCAGTGTTTCATTCCCTTCGCCATCATTTGATGGGCACGATTGTACAATACTTGCATGGCCGGCGTTCGCTGGCGCCGACATTCGGCTAGACATCTCTTCGCTCACATTGGAGTGTTCAAATGGAACGACGATCTGCATCTTAACGTCTCTCACGGAATACCTATCTCGTCAAAGTTTACAGCATCCAACACCAACCCAGAGTCTGGAATTCCGGACCGGGGACCTGGAGTGGAAAGGTGCGGCTGAAGAGCTGTGGCTACTAGGGACGATCTGGCGCAAGTCTAGCCGAAAACGCAGCCCATAGGCACATGAAGGCTTACTCCGATCAGCTTGTTGGTCACAACACCTCGGCGGGTCGCACGCGAGCTTCGCGGTTTCATGAGGCGCTTCTCGTGTCGAACATGTGTCTTGGAGCGCGCGTCAAAGGAAGATCAAGGAAGTGGGGGTAACCACGAAGTTGATTTCCAAAGATTGACCGGTTTGCTTGTTAGCAGCGCTGTAGACTAATAAGGCTTACTAGATATGTCAGTTCCGCCTTCGCGGCCTAGAGTAGAAGGAGGCGTTGGCGTCTTCGTTAGTGTTACTTTTAGACGCTGGACGTGCCCCACACCAAACCATCACCATTCCGTGCCGCTAGCTGGAGAGACCGAAGGATGTAGGGCAAAGCCGTCGCAAGAATCGCACACCGCAGCGCTACAACGGTGCAGAGGGAATGCGGGCATGTGGACAGCCTTCTAAACTGGCGCTGATAGGTCATTATGCGCTACAGGCTGAGTCCTGTTCAGAAGACCCGGCGCATGAGAAAGGCTGGCCTCAACCCTGGCGGCAGCCTGATGACTAGCTCCTCATCGCGAGCATTTCAGCCCCCAACTGCAGCTTGCGTGTGGATTCTTACATATTCTACTGCAGCCGCAATTTCGAGCTGACGTTTTCTTGTTATCTTACGTTACCTCCTATTTGTACAGTGTCACATCTGTGCCGCCCCCTCAGCGTCTGACCCCGCCCTGCGCTGTCTACGCCGCGACTGAGACCAACCCAAAGGTTTTGGATTGATTGCTCGGTCTTGTCCTTGCTTCGCTTCCAGACTGAACAGTCGGCATAGTTTTGTCTACTTTTCAACCGACTTTTCAAATTCCTACACCCACCATGCCACGGGCAGCCGAGTGGGACACGGAGGATGAGTGGTACCAATCCAAAGTCACAAAGGATCATGTGAACATCCACACTCGTCATGTTCATCCCCCCGCACCTCGACCCCCACCTCGGAGAGTCCAAGACGACGAGATTTATCGTCCCGACTACGGTCGGCGCACGACGGAGTTCTTGGCTCCGGAAGTGCACTATACGACCGGTCTCCATCGAACTCGCTCACAAGGCCATGCGCCTGCTCCCAATGTGACAATCTACAACACCAGTCGCTTGGACAATGAGAGCAACCCGCAGGTGCGCACCGAGCAGAAGGGTCAGGATGCCAGTCCTCGTGGCCGACGCATGCCTGGCGGCTTCGAGGACCTGGAAGACAATATCGCTGCGCTGAGAGCAGATATAAAGAAGGAGCACCGGTCGCGCTCTAGGCACGAGTATGAGCATCAACGTTCTCCCGAGCCGAACTACGAAGACAAGATCAAGTTGACACTTGCTGAGCAACGCCTCAGAGATCTTGAAGATAGGCTTGAGAGGGAGCGACAGGAGCGGTACCATCACCACTCGCCAGACCGCAGTTACGAGGACAAAGTCAAGTTGACACTTGCTGAGCAGCGGCTTCGGGACGCTGAACAGCAACTCGAAAGGGAAAGACGTCATCACTCGCCAGACGGCTACAAAGATAAGGTGAAACAGGCACTGTTGCAACAGCGCCTTGAGGAAGCCGAGGAGAAGCTTGAAAGGGAACGCCGAGAGGATGAGATGGAGCGACGGGAGGAACTGGCGAGACGCCGGGTACAGCTTGAGTTCATCAATGACAGAAGGGAACATGAGATGGAGGAGGAAAGAATCAAGAGGCTAGAGGAGAGTATGCGTCGCGAGTGGGAGCTGAAGCGAGAGAGGGAGGAGCGAGACCGCGAGCGACGCGATATTGACGAGGAGAGAAAGAAGGCTGCCATCATCGCCGAGAACAGGGCGAAGATGTCCAGAGAGCAAAGGGAGGCTGAGGAACAACGCGACAAGATGCTTGCTAAACTAGAGAGGGAGCAGAGAGAACAGGATGACGAACGCAAGCGGATACTCGCCGAGGCCAAGCTCAAGCAACTCCGAGAGCAACGCGAGGCCGAGGAACAGCGTGAGAAGATCCTCTCTGATATGGAGAAGAAGAAGAAGCGAGAGAACGAAGAACGCCAGCGCATCATTGCGGAGAACACGGCCAGACTCGAGAAGGAGGCACGTGAGCGTGAACTCAAGGAAAAGGCATTTGAAGAAGAGCGCAAGCGTATCATCGCTGAGAACGAAGCCAAGGTGGCTAAACAGGCAAAAGAGGCGAAGGAAGCTCAACAGCGTGCTGTCGAAGACTACCAACGGAAGAAGGCTAAGGAAGAGGCTGAAGCTCAGGCAGAGAAAGACCGTATCATCTACGAGTACGAGCGCAAGAAGATCCTAGACGCCGACAAAGAAAAGCGAGCAAAGGAAGAACTCATCATGAAGCTCAAACTCGAAGAAGAAGAGCGAAAGCGCAAGGAAAAAGAAGAATTCGACGCCTTCACACGAAAGCAGAAAGCGGCGGAAGAAGAAGAGAAGCGAAAGAAAGAGGCCCAGGAGAAGGAGCTCGAAGAGACGATGCGCAAGCGACTCGCTCAATTCGGCTTCCAAGACAACCAGATCCAGGCACTCGTCAACCCCGATAAGCAGAGAGAGCTCCAAGCAGGCATGATGCCTAACCATCCTCTGCATCAAATCGCACCTCCTGCGCCTCCGCCACCACCGCAACACCACCACTCTCATTCTCACTCGCACTCCTCTTCGCATCAGATCGCCATTGCGCCTCCGCCCACTTACGCCAAGGTACACAGGAGCCATCTCGACGTCGAGACGCTGCACTACTACGACATCCCCTACGAATACGACGTTGTAAGTATTTTCCCAACCAGTCCTTTTATCTAACTCCAGTTACTAACTCATATCCAGAACCCCGAATACATCATCGTCCTCCGCGAAATGTCTCAACGCGAGACAGACATCCTCTTCGAGCATACCCGTCGTCTACGCACTGGACACGGTAGCAACTTGTTTATCGAATCCGAAGGCCGCGATAGACACGGGAAGAAGGAGTATGCTTTTGTGAGGAAGAAGTCAAGGTCGAGGTCTAGGAGTGTTGTTGGTGGAGGGTCGTCGAGTAGGACGAATGTTAGTCTGGGCGAGATGTTTTTCAGGTAGAGCTTTTATGATGGACTTTTGGCTGTTGAGTAGTGTTTCAGAGGAGTTGTTCTTCTTGGTCGTTACGACATATACCAATCTTCTCTCTGAGAATTCTATACGTATACATAGGTACCTTCGCTCTGCTGTTCTGTTACGTAGTTCCGTATGCATGATTTTTGGCTTACTGTCGATCTTGATCTCAACGCATGTTACTTCACCTATCTGACTCGCTCATAATGCTGTGTAATGCTTTGCGCATGTTTGTGCGTCTCAACGGCCTTCAGCTCTTCACCGGTGTTGTGCCACGTCTCGGTCTGCACACATTGGGTAGGGTGTGCTGCATTCTCCCCACTCGATGTGCAACTATCCTCTAAACTCGCGTCATCAGTGCAACTACTTGAACTCTGCCTCTGGATGCATGCCATCCGGAATCTCCAACGCCGTCGTATACGCAGACTGCCCAACCTGCTTGCCCCACGCATCAGCAATAGCCGGCAATACAGCCCTCCCCGCATACACCGCATTCGTGTTGGGCACAGGCCAAGGAACCGACTTGTTCTTGTTGTTCAACTTGCCCGCATACGACGCATTGAAGTACATGTTGCTCAACGGAACTTTGCCCGACCAAGCTCGCACCGTATCGCCCGTCTTTTCCGCTACAAACTTGAACACGTTGGCGCCCACGTCCCAACGGCCGAGCGTACGTAAGCCCCAGTTTGCTTGTACAGTGGCAATCTCGCTGTAATGGTTGTAGTAGGTGTTGTCTGTGGTTCCGACTAAGCTGGCGGGCACGGCATCTCCGAGCAGTATGGCCACGACGCGGTTTTGCTTTCCGTAGGAGTGGTTCTCGTCGAAGGTTACCATGACGAGGGTGTTGTTCATGAAGTTCTTGTTGGTGAGGAGGGGTTCGAGGAAGTTTCGCGTCCAGGTTCCTGCTACTGTTACGGTGGAGTCGTGGCCTGAGGGTGTGAGTATGTTTCTACGGGAATGCGCAGTATAACTTGGTTGCTCACCGTCGCTAGTCATGTTGGGGGTGATGAACATCCACTGCGGCAACTGGTTCTTATCCATATCTGCTTTGAACATAGTCAAGGGTTTTGTTTTCGCCATCCTGTCCGTCTTCTGCGCATTGGAATCGTACAGCACGGCTGGGTTGTGCTTGCGCACATACATGTTCGCTCCGGTTTTGGGGTTCGTGTACGATTTCCCTTGGAAGCCTACAGATGGCATGTCTTCTTGGTACTCGCCCCAGCTAACACCTTTGTCTTCGAGAAGGTCTACTAAGGTGGATACATTGGACGGGATTGCGACCATGTCATCGTGGTTGATGCCGTAGTAGTCGCCTGATATGGCAGCTGCATAGTTAGGCATAGAAGGATGGGTTACTGCGAAGTAATTTGTGAGGCTGATGCCTTTCTTTGCGAGCCATGCTAGATTTGGGTCTCCTGCTGCGAGGTCGTAGTCGGTGTTTTCAAGCCATATTATGGCTATACGGTCGAAGGCTTTCCCTGGGAATGTACTTTGGGCTTGTATAGGGTTGATGTTTGCTAACAGTGCTAGTGACAAAACGATTGGAGTAATCATGATTGTCATACAACTCTGTTTGTTTGGTTAGCATACCCTTTCCGCTTCTTCTACCAACATCTCTACCTCCTACTTACCAAGGAACGTTAAGACAACGGAGAGACGCCGGATGGAACGACAGAAGCAGGCACACACGAGACTTGCTCTCAGGGCTTTTCATGCCATCTTTCAGGGTCATGAGGCGCCACTTTTGCTAGGTAGTGCCTAGGGGTCTGGACATCACCGGGAAGACCTGCAGTGCAGCCGCCACATGCCCACCAATGGCATCCTCTGCAGCACACATGTGCGCACTTTCAGGGAGAGTACTTCGCAAATCGATGCGGGAAGTTAAGCTTTTTAGGAAGGTCGACAAGCTTCTGATAGCTTTGAGAGATGAACGTGCGGGGCTGATTGGTTACGAACTCGGCAAACCTGGTACGACCCGCAGATCCAAGGTATGGCCACACCTGACACTCGTAGACTGCAGTGACACTGCAGGTGGGGTGGCGTAGCGTGATGATCTTCTGGACTCGCGCAGCGGCTGGCTGGCGGTGGCGATCGTGTTCAGAGGCTCCCTGAGCGAGATGGCACGTTGCAACGATCAGATCCGACGCAGGGACGACGGGGTGCTTGACACAGAAATCGACAAATACCAAACATCGACAATTACTGCTACATATGCCCTGAGCCCCGCTTTGCTGATACAGGCAGGAACTTGATGAGTGGTCTTGGAAGCTAACCACGATGGGCCATAACCAAAGCTTCGGCATGAAAGAGATGTCTAATTCGAATATGCACAAGCCTGAAGAACAAGTTGGCTTGTTGCATGCACATACGAAAGACGACCGATCGCAAGGCAGCGAAGACCAAGAAAACGACTTGAAACCACGCTGGAGCGACAAGCACGACGTCTCACACCATCACATTCATCGGTGGCCATGGATCAGGCCCGTCACCGTCGTTTCGCTTCTTATATGCACAGTCATAGCCCTGGTGTATCGGGGTCTGACCAGCAGTCGGAATATTTCATCACCCTCCCTTGATGTTCGTCTTGCAAGACTTCGACCGGAAGAAGACTACATTCTCTCTTCATCATGGGATTTCAACGCAGCACCTACGACCCGAGAGTATACATGGGTAGTATCCGACCATATTCTCAACCCAGATGGCGTTTACCGACCCATGATACTCATTAACGGCACCTTTCCCGGACCGCTTATCGAGTGTAACGAAGGCGACGAGCTTGTTGTTCATGTTCAGAACCAAGCCATCAACGCTACCTCTATTCACTGGCACGGTCTCTACCAAAATGGCACAAACTGGATGGACGGGACGGTGGGAATAACGCAATGTCCCATTGCTCCAGGCCACTCGTTTACATACCGGTTCAACGTATCAGGGCAGACAGGAACGTACTGGTATCATTCGCACGTCAGTATGCAGGCGTCAGATGGTTTGGTGGGACCTCTTATCATTCATGCCAGGGGCGGAGAAGAGAACGATAAATTGCAAAAAGTACCATACGAGCAAGACCGCGTAGTCCTGGTATCCGACTACTACTACGACCTCTCTTCCGACCTACTTATGCAGTACCTCGCCCCGGGTAGCGAAAACGACGAACCCGTTCCGCCATCCGCCTTGATCAATGGAAGAAACATGCGAGACTGCGCCGACTTGCCGAATCGAAACTGCTCTTCTTCTGGCATCAGTAATGCCTTGTTCAATCTATCTCGTAGCAGCAACACGCGACTTCGCATTATCAACGTCGGAGCTTTCGCAGAGTTTGCTTTGCAAATCGACGAACATGAGTTTCAAGTTACAGAAGTAGATGGCACGGATGTGCATCCCCAGTCTATTCATCGGCTAAACATCAATCCGGCGCAACGTTATAGTATCGTCGTCACTCCGCCAAGTGAGCAGGACAACCAGGGGATGTACTGGATGCGTGCGAGAATGATAACACATTGCTTTGCGTACGAAGAGCCAGAGTTACAAGAAGAAGTCAGGGCAGTACTATACTACCCTACTTCGGACGACAACACGAAAGATCTCATCCCAACGAGTAAAGACTGGCCCGAAATCATCGACGTAGAATGTCGAGATCTGAACACATCCACCCTGGACCCCGTCATCGCAATACCAGCCCCAGAAATCGACCTCCAACACGCCCTCTACCTACGCTCTTCGTTCCAAATCCGCGACTGGAGGCTCTCGCGCGGGTATCTGAATGATAGCTCCTTCCGCATCAATGCTACATCACCGCTTCTAAACACTTTGCTCTCAGCCCTGACTTCCACGACGAATACCCACGAAGGCATCCTAGAAACAAGCCCCTTCGACCCACTCCACCAACTCACATACCAAACCCACACCACCCGTACCATAACCCTGCTCATCCAAAACCTCGACGACGGAACCCACCCCTTCCACCTGCACGGCTACAAATTCTTCGTCTTGGCCCAGGGATACGGGTATCCGCCTTCCCGCCTCCTCGACCCTGATCACACTGAGGACTACTTGAATCTGACGAATCCGCTACGGAGGGATACGGCGAGTGTAGAGGCGTATGGATGGTTGTTAATAAGCTTTGTGGCGGATAATCCGGGGGTGTGGATCTTTCATTGCCACCTTGGATGGCATGCTGAGGCGGGGTTGGGGATGGTGTTTGCGACGCGGGTGGAGGGGATGGAGGCGTGGGAGGTGCCGGGGGAGGTTGGGGGGTTGTGTGGGGTGGAAGGGGTGGAGAGGGGGATGGGGCCTGATGATGGGGTTTGGGTTGGTGGGAGGGAGGAGGATGGGAGGGATGAGGGGGATATACGGTTGTAGAGATTTCGAGACTCTTTTTTTTTGAGATGTTGAAATGAAAGGAGATGTCCTTGAAATATCGTCTGTAGAATTTGTGATCGACTTATCTAGTACACACACCTTGATGTACATGTCTCGTAATACCTGTTAACCGCAGCTTTGTAGTGAAGCTGGAGTTCAGAAGTCGTCTTGCTGACCTTTTCTCCACCATGTTCGCGCGACTCGATGCCGTTCACCGTCCAGATTTTACACTGCCGTCCGACATGGCGCGGCACAGTGCCTACCACCAAGTTTGCCTCTAAGATTCTCCCTTCCACAACAATCCTCAATTCTCACTCCCAAATACCAAACCACCTCTTAACCCTCCTCCGCCTAACACCATCCTCACCAACATAATACCTCGGATCCTCCACATACTCCTCACCCTTGAGCTCAGCCTCCCTCTGCCTCTCCAACCGATACTGCTTCCTCTTTTCAATCTCCTCCGCCTTCTTCAGCCTCTGCTGCTGGTACTGCTGCGACGTCTGCTCCATGTGCATCTTGTAGACCTCAATGAATCGTGACGAGGATTCGAAGGGGTGGCGTAGGAAATCTTTGCGCGAGGGAAGCAGGTGGCCGAAGACGGTCTTGGATATGAAGTCCATGTACCATGCTGCTATTGCGAGGGAGACGAGTATGCCCTGTGGGGAGAGCGGGGTTAGCTTTGGGAGGTTAGGTGGGATGGGAGAGGGCGTCTCACCATTGTTATCCAGAGATGGATGGCCCGGTTGTGCAAGAACCAATGCGAGAATGTGCCCTCGGGACTCATCATGTTGGGGTATTTCTTCGTGGCCATGCGCTTCTTGTCTGCCTCTGATATGGGCGCGCCATAGATCTTGTTCTCGAGATTGCGGTTCGGGGCCCGCTTGCTGTGTGATGGCGGCCGGTATTTATCGGGCTGTGGTATTACGGGTGCTCCTTTGCTTTGCTGTGCTTCCCGCCGTCTTCGGAACTCTTCTGAGAGGCCTTTGGGAGTGATTGACGCATAGCGGGCGTTCGTAGGGGAGGGTAGCGGCAGGAATGCGCGGGCTTGGGGTCGCAGGAGCAGAGGGCCCCGGGGCAGGAGAAAGCGTGGTATCGATTGGAGGGTGGCCATGGCTATAGGTGGTGATGCTCGTCGTCTCGGGAGTCCGCAGAGTGATGAGATGATGAAGATCTTCGATGCGCCGGCCCGAGCTTGCTCCGGGCATCGATCTTTGGGCGTCGTCGCGTCCTGACACATTTTCTCATCGCAACAAACTCTTCACACGGATATCACGCCTATGCTTGTGATCTAGGGTGCATATCGCGCGCCCGAAACCCATACCATCTACATTTGAGCCTGTTAGTGGAGATGAAGACTAATCACAGGATAGTTCTGATGCCAGTTCTGACGCAATGAATCCCAGATCGCAATGCCTTCTAAACAACCACCCTCGTTCGGTTCACAAGCCTATTGGAATGAGCGCTTCGCTTCGAATACAGACCCATTCGAGTGGCTAGAGGCCCCCAATGCTCTAGATCCGCACATCGTTGATGCCTTGGATGCTACACCCACACCGAAACCGGAACTCCTACACATAGGCTGCGGCACATCACTACTTTCCTATCACTTGCGCTCCCATGTAGACGCACCGCGACAGATACACAATCTGGACTATTCTGAAGTAGCGATTGAAGTCGGCAAGATCCGCGAACAGGAGATATACCAGGATCCGAGAAAGGATATAGGAGAAGCTGCATGCATGCGCTGGGACGCTGTAGATCTGCTCGACTACCAGTCCGTCATGCGCGCATGTAAGCGCGCAGCCTACTCCGTCATAGTAGACAAGTCAACCTCCGACTCCATTGCCTGCGCAGACGACGTCCTGGTCCCTCTGCCATACCCACTAGCCATCCGCTCCTACGAACCTCTAGACCTGGATGCCGCCAAAACGCCCGAGCTGATTCATCCCTTGGTAGTCATGGCTGTGAATTTAGCGCTAGTGACGAAGCCCGGGGCACGATGGATCTCTTTGTCCTATTCCAAGGATCGTTTCTATTTCCTAGATCCATCTGCAAAGGACGTGATACCCCAAGGAGCAGCATTCCCTCATCCGGGTGATTTGTGGCGTGTAGTGGATAAGCGCGAGGTCGACGAGGCGGACTGGCAAGTACGGAATGAGGACAGAGCTAATGCCGTGACCCACAGGCCCAAGGTGTGCAATGTTGTATATACATTGGAGAGGACTCATCAACCACTCTTCGTGCGTGGAGAACACCTCTAGTATTAGCAGAACTCGGGCCATCCATTTGTTTACCTGCATCCTTGCTAGTCCAGAGCTACGAAGCATGATCTCCCAGCCACTTTTCGTAACAAACACTCCCCTCAGCCTCATCGTACTTCGCAAACATGCCGCGCGAACTAAACCCGCACCTCTCATAAAAGCGCCTCGCTTTCGGCATGTCCTCACCCGTCTCCAACAGCAACCACGGCCAACCCCTACTCCGCGCTTCATCTTCCAGTTTCTCGAGTATCATTGTCGCAACAGAAGTGCGCACCCCGCCAGTCCCTTCCAATCCCACTCGATACGGCGCGTCAACAAACATCCGCTTTATCTCAGCAGAATGCTCCCGCGCGTTTTCCGAGGACGGAGACAGAGGACGCAGACCACCGCAACCCATTGGGACGTCATCATGATATGCGATGAGGAAGAGAGGGACGTTAGCGGCTGAGGGCGGTGTACTGTAGTCCGGCTCTATTTCGAGTTGTTGTTTGGAGCGGAGGTAAATGCTATCTGGGTGGTCGAAGGAGACTGGGACGATGGCGATCTTTTCTATGGACAGCATGGTGGATGTGGATTTGGTTTTTAGGAGCGATGTTGTTGTGACAGATGTTGCGTGGTTTCTTTCTCATATAGTGCTACGCCCTATGCATGGCAACGGCATGCTACCCTAGATAGGGATAGGTCGTTTGTAATAGGCTAGCGTAATTTGATGTATTATCTTGAAGAGTCACACTTTAGTGAAGAGCTAACGGCCCTACTGATTCTATCTTGTGGTTGTATGTGGGGCGCATACGAAGCTGACAGGTTTGTTTTGTAATCGTACTAGACTGTACTCTGGAGATATTCGTGGTCTTCGATAGCCTCAATCTTGACAACTAAGAGCAGACGTATGCGTCAGCAGGTACGGTAGATGTGAAGGTGCTCGTATTTCTACCCATTGTAATCTCATTGGTCGAAAGCTGCTACCATTCAGCCGCATTCTAGGCATCGGTCCTACAACTTACACAGAGTGGACCTGCTTCTCGTCCACAGCAGCCCATCCTTCCTCATATCATGGCACAATCAACCTACCCAACCCAGCAATACACCTCAGGAAACTTCGTCGAGAGCTGTGGCGCTATCCTCTACGACCCAACCCGCCAGAAGGTCTGCCTAATTCATCTCGCCCAATCCGAGATGTGGACACTACCCAAAGGCCGTCGAAACGTCGGAGAATCGCGTCAAAAGGCTGCACTACGCGAAGTATACGAGGAAACTGGATACAAGTGTCATATCTTGCCAGTGGATATGAAAACCAGAGCCACTATCGCTGACGACGCGGTGGACGCTCCAGATGCCGCACGCATCTCGCGTGATTCGGTAGAACCTTTCATGGTCACCATGCGGACGTTGAGAGATGGTCAAGGTGTCAAGATTATATGGTGGTATGTCGCGATCATGGACAAAGGTGCTTGCGAGGCGAAAGGGCCTGGTGAAGAAGGGGTTAAGACGGGGTTATACTCCTATGAAGAGGCTGAGAGGTTGTTGTACTTTGAGACGGATCGAGAGGTTTTACGCAAAGCTCAAGCACTGGTTGCGAAGTCAAGTTGATTTTGTGTGTTCCTGCACTTAGAATAACAGTAACACCTTTTGTAAGGCTGTAGCCTACATTAGTATAATGATGGAGATTAACAAAATCTGAAGGCAATGTAGACTTTTGGGTTACATTGCAGGTGTTCTTCATAGGAAATAGAGGTTCTGTCTTTGCTCTTAGATAGGGTGAAATCTCGAGCTTGAGCATGACTCCATCCTACGATAACGTCTCGGAAGATGCCGAGCTGTATCATGCCTTAATATGGCGCGTACATGGCTTGACTGGTGAGCGGGCCAACCGTGGTGGCCCTAAACAAGGAAGGATCTTGTCGTAGTCTACATCAATATGGAAGAAGGAGACCGAGAACGATACATGTACCCTTAAGGCTTCTAAGACATATCATCACACTACAGTGCTTTTAATACTTGCCGTAGTTGATTAAGAAGAAAGAGCTTGCAAAATTTGGGCTCAGTTTCGCGAACATGTGCCAACCTCGTCACCCCTCCATGCACGTCATCGGAAGCGCGGCATTAAGCGGGGCATTGTGGCTTTATTCGTCGGGCTGAGGTCATGCGCCACTTTACTACGTAAACAGCAGCCTGAGTCCATAAGCGCGAACAGTTAACGCAGGCTCTTACTGCGCTGAGCTGCAACATCGTCCATTTCCTCATTTCCTCTACATCCCGCGATCATGGGCGTCTCCTCACAGTACGTGCTGCTTATCGCTATCGCGATCCTCGTCCTACTCCCAGCCGGCGCAGACGCTTTCGGTGCTGGAAACATCGCATCCATATCGAAAATCGAGGGCAAGAACTGGCGTCATGGCGATATCGAAGACATGCTTGCGACGGTCGCTTGCTTGAAGGGTCACAAGTGGAAGAGTAACATGATCAAGGTATGCCCATATTGCGATGCAGCTGCGATCATGGTGACTGACCTTACGTGTAGCGTGTGTACTTTGGCAACTGGCTACGCGATTACTCACAAGTAAGCCCAACAGACTGTGCGACGTCGAAACACGCTGACCGGTTTAGGCTGTTGATGTTGGAACGTTGGCAAAAGTTCAGGTACGCGAGAGCAGCGGAACCGATTTTACCCATCGAAATACTTACATTTAGTAGGGAGAAACCATCCGTGTTTTAGTCTGGGTCTTGTCTTTCATGTCCTTTGGCTATGCAACTGGAGAGTTTGAAGTCACAGCCGAGAGACTAGGTGTTTATAGGCCCGAAGAACACATCGGTAAGCGAACTTCAACATCTTCTACTTGACTCTACTAACGAGAGCACAGATAACCCTGTAAGCAATTACAATATGTATACAAACATGTGTATCGATACTAACACCCCCAAAGAAGGACTATGCCGACAATGAGGACGCAAGGAAATACGACCCTCGTCTGCGAGGTCCAGTGTCAGATGCCGAGCTTGCAGTGGACCCAAACACTGGTATGAAGAACTACATCGCGAACGAACATGGTAACTGGGCTACTTCGACCGGATATGTGAAGTACTCCTTTGCGCGCGCCATCCACTTCGGTCGACTTTACACCCACGGACAGTCCGGCCAACGTGGACGGGACGAGGACCTATCGGAAGCGCTTCGCTGCCTAGGTCAAGGACTGCACTGCCTTGAAGATTTTGGAGCCCACACGAACTATACTGAGCTCGTGCTACGTGAGCTTGGTTATCATAATGTCTTTCCTCACGTGGGCGTTCAGGCCGGCATCAACCTCCATGGAAAGCACACATATCCTCTCGTGACTGGTACGTTCGGAGGTGTTGACTTCTTCCACTCAGTGCTAGGAGAAGCCAACGATCACATCACCCAGACTGAAATCGACGAAGTTAATACTGCTCTCGTAGATGCAGTTGGCGGGTCTGGTGGACAGAGAAGTGGACCCGGAGGCCAATCCAACGCTTGCAGTGGACTCATTGATGTTCTGAGCAAAGTCCCTGGTACTGGCGATCTGATTAGCCAAGCGCAGAGCCTGCAGGCCTCGTCAGATGCTCAAGCTGCCGAGAACGCACGCGGTGGCTACGGTGATTATAGTTCGTCTAGAGCTGGACCCAACGACTTCGCTGCACCACCTGGATCCATGGGCGGACCACCAGGACCAGACATCCCAGGAACGAACACTGATCCAGCCACAATCATCCCAAAGATTTACCCAATTCTAGGTAAGGCCCCTCGCGAACAGAGAATCGTAATCTTAGCTGACCTCTTCAAGTTTTCCGGGACAACGTTGTCCGCAAGATCTCGGCCATCGTCTCCAAGATCCCTGGTCTAGAGAAGCTGATTGAGACCATCACCGAGCGCGTCACTCTATTTGTGCTATCACTGCTTGCGCCCTTCATTCTGCCCATCATCAAGACAGCATCGTCTCAGCTGAAGAGCGGATCTTCTGCCGTCATTGACTCAGCGGCCAAGCACCAGTTTGAGGTCTGGACGGACCCTAGATCCACCAACCCAACACACAGCATGCTGTCCAAGGATCACTTCTCCAACGTCTTGAACCCACCAGCCGGTCAAGTCGCGGTCGCTATCCTACAGTACGTCGCGCCCCGCGTCATATACGCTTGGGACCACCCAGATGTGCCGGTCGACGAGGTCCTGCACGACTGTATGCGCGTGTTCCATCACCCAGCACTTCGCGACCCGCACTGCGAGGTACACAACAACATGTTCAAGGTCGTAGAGCAATGGGCCCGCAACTACCGCGGAAAGGACCTGAACCAGATCCTGTCCTCGGAATCTGTAAAAGCTGGACATAACCACAGCGGAGATCACGATCACTCTGCAGGCCACAGCCACGGTGCAGTGAACATGTCGAGCTTCGGTGGCCAAAGCCATAGCCATGGCGGTGGTGGTGGTCATCAACAGCAGTCCAGCGGATCCGGCGACCTCCTAGGTTCCTTGTCAAGCAAGCTTCCCGGTCCTCTCGGCGGTATGCTCAGCAGCTTCGGCGGCAGCTCTGGAAGAACTCGCGACATGGACGATGAACCCTCCGCTTCCTCTTTGGCAGCACCAGGTCCATACCAGCCTTCGCCATCGCCTCAGCCCTCGCAGTGGGCTGACTTCCAACCTTACCAGTCCTCCTACGCAGGTGAAGGTTATCAGCCACCTGCCGAGTACAGCAACGCAGTGCCCTCTGGCGGATATGGATGGGGTCAAGGCCAGTATTCTGGAGGTCAAGGTGCGGAGCCTAGCTACACGGTTCCCACAAACTACCAGCAGGGTTACGAGAACTACAACACTGCCCCTGGAGGCTATGGCCAGCCGCCAGCTCAACAGCCTCCGCCAGGATCTTATGGCGCTCACAATCAGGGTGGCGCATATGGTTCGTATGATCAAGGTGCGCCAGGAGAAGGCAGCGCAAGGCCGTGGGGCGCTGGAGGAAACTCAGGTTGGTAAGCGCTGGCTCAAATACCCAGGCGTTGACGGCTATGAAGAGAGTGAGGCGTCCCTGGCGAGGCTTCCGGGTGGATTTGTGCCTTGCAACATCTCCATAGAATCATGAATAATGCCAAACATGACTTTTCAATCCCGATAACAAGTGAAGTGCGGTAGAGTAGAGATTGTTATATCATTGTTTCTCCCCCACATCTCTGCGACGAACTTCATGCCTTTTGATTCCAACCTCTTTCTTGTAAATACATGTTATCGAAGAAACGCTTTCCAAAACAGATAGCCCCAAGCCAGATGATATGCCAAATGAACGCCGGCCGTTATGCTAGCGTCTCGCGTTTCGTGAATATTCGGGGTGGTATTGATACAGGACACGCAAGCCATTCTATTTTCATTTTATCGTTGTAGATGATGACATGTGCCCGATTTACTCGTTGATCTTGGCCAGGAGCCTGCACATAACATATTAGCCGCTATCCCACAATCTTCAGCCACAGCTCTAGGTATAGTGTGTACGTACTCGTGGTCCCGGAAAAGGCTCAACTCCTCCTCGCCAACCTTGATGGGGCTTCCGCCGAATTGCGGGATCAAGACCTTGTCACCGGGTTGTACGCTGGGGCTGACGCGCTTTCCATCTTTGTCAAAGGCACCGGGGCCGACGGCGAGAACTTTGGCTTCGTTGAGCTCCTTGACGGCGGTCTCGGGGAGGAAGATGCCGGTTGCGGTCTTGGCTTCGGGCTTGATGCGCTGGACGAGGATGCGGTCGAGGAGCGGCGCAATGCTCTTGATGGACTTGATTGCGGACTGTGCGGGGGAATTGATTAGCTTGGAGCTGGGCGTGGAGGTGGCGGCGGAGCATGTGTGGTGGGGTGGTTCTGGTGGTGGTGCGCAATGCTCTCGTAGAGTGGATGGTAGTAGTTAGAATTGGAAACGGAGGGAGAGCTTACCATGTTGACGGACGGAAGGGGACTGGGTATCACGTAGAATCAAGAAAACGGCTATAGGTTGCGCTGGCTTGTAGAGAGAAAGATGTCGGTTGAAAGCTAGACAGCAAGATGAAGATGTTGTGCTTTGCCCTTCCAGAAAATTCCATGTCCGTGCACTTACCTCGGAACAGCCTGCGGAACGTTTGGCATCTCGCGCATTACCAGAACGAGTAACCTCACATTCGTCCCTTGCTAGGTGCATTCTTTTCTATTGCATCGGCGTCGACAGTGCTTCTTATGTGGAGAAACAATGTCCGACGATGCGGGCATTGTTACCATACTGCGGGACGGAACCATGTAGCTGGGATATTCCGACGCGCGATATCCAAGCGGGCTTTGCCAATTGGGAATGATGAGTTCATGTCGGCTATGCGAGATGGTGTGTTCGTGAAAGAGAAGGGTGATGATGTAGGCAAGAATCTTTTGGGTAAGTTGCCGTCGTATTCGTTGCAAGTATGCGCGGCTGATGTGCGACACAGGCATTGCCATCAGTGGAGGTGTCGACTCAATGGCACTCGCTGCGCTATACGCACAGTCTCGACTAGAAGACCCTAAGCTGCCTGTCCCTCATGGCTTCATTGTAGACCACAAAGTAAGACCGGAGAGCACTGAGGAAGCGGAATGGGTGGCACAGCAATTACATACGAAGCGTGAGATCTAGGATACATACCTGGCTCCCAAATACTAACATCGTCAAGTTGGCATACAAGTCACCATTCTTCCTCTTACATGGCCCGATGCCTTCGATCCCAACGACTCCAAGCGATTCGAGACGGAAGCGCGTACTCTCCGCTACCAAGCGCTAGGTCTAGCATGCAGAAGCATGAAGATTACACGCCTCATGCTGGCGCACCATGCGGATGACCAGGCCGAAACTGTCATGATGAGGCTGGCGAATAACAGGCTGCGCTCCGGGCTTCAGGCAATGCAGCGCAGAGAGTGGATACCAGAGTGCGAGGGTCTCCATGGGGTGTACCACAGTGGAAAACACCAGAAGCCAGATCGCACCGGGCTTATACCGTTCAGGCTCGAACAAGGAGGTGTGCAGATTCTGCGGCCTCTGTTGACGTTTGAGAAGACGAGACTTATTGCGACGTGCGAAGAGAAGGATGTAGCTTGGGCAGAAGATAAGACGAACCAGATAAAGACGCTTACATCGCGCAACGCTATACGCCATATCTACCAGAACCATAAACTTCCAGAGGCTTTGAGCGTCACATCGTTGGTTCAGGTCTCGCATCACATGCAAGAGCGCATCAAGTGGCACAAAAATTTCGCAGACGAACTCTTCGATAAATGCCCCATGAAACTCGACATACAGACAGGCTCTCTTGTCGTCCGATTTCCTCCCTTCTCCGACCTCCTACCGCAGCCTATAAATACCAAAGCCGACAAGGTTAAAGCCAAGAATACGGCGTATTGCCTGCTAGAACGTGTGGCAGGACTAGTCACACCCGCCACCAAAGCACCTCTTGGAGAACTCGCCGCATCCGCCTATCGCATCTATCCTGAACTCGAGGAGCTCGAAGAAAACGTGGAGCCGGGTGACGCGCTCCGGAAGAAGAACTTTTGCGTATACAACGTTTGGTGGCGTTTCTGGGACAAGCCCTCGCCGTTTAACAAGCCCGAGCACCAAGAAGAAGGCATCAACCCAGGCCTAACTCATCCGCGAGAATGGCTGCTTACCCGGCAACCCCTGGATACGCTGGAGAGAGCAAACCCTGAATTGAACGTCGTCTATCCGCCAAAGAGACTTCTGGGTAAACCATCGCAGAGAGAAATGTGGCGACTCTTCGATGGCCGCTACTGGATCTCTTTAACCAATCGACTTATGTACGACAACATCGTGCTGCGGATATTTAGCAAGGACGACTACTTACCCACTGCCCAGGAGATCAAGGATCGGATGCTTGAACCGGCAGATAATAGTCCTTATCGCTTCATTACGGCTGCTTTCGATCTGCTCAAACCATCCGATGTGCGCTTCACGCTGCCCGCCGTATTTCGGATTGACCGCACGACGGGTGAGCGAAGATTGCTAGGGTTCCCGACTCTCGATTTGCGGCCCCACGGATTTGGACCACCGGCAAGTGAATGTGACTGGGAAGTTGCTTACAAGAAGATCGATTTCGGGTCCCGGTCTGCGTATGATATCATCAAGCCTGGGAAGTCGAGGAAGGATCTTTTTGATGAGGCGATGAAGGGTAGGCCGGCTGAAAAGAAACGCGTAGTCAAGACAAAGGAGATGAAGTCGAGGGAGCGGAGGATGAGAAACGTCCTGAAGAATAGGCGGCAGCAGGAGCGTAAGGAGGCAAGGATCAAAGGTTTCAGGAGACCTGACCTTGCAGCACATGTTGGTGGGGAAGAGAGCAAAAGACAATGGAGCGCTGCTGTTCAGGACGTGGAGAGCAGTATGCAAGCAGACGGAATGGGTGGAAAGGACGCACTAAGTTCCCTAGATAGAGGGAGGAAAACGGCGCCTGTCGACGGGAGTGTTACTAATGGAAAATAGAGAGCTGCTGTCCGGAGGGTGAGAAAACAGCAGAACGGAGGGAAAAGGTAGCCTGTGTACCATAGAATTAGCAATTGATATCCTATAACATTTGAATAGAATATATCTTTTCCATATAGTGGCAGGTGCTGTAGCTATCTGGTAAGAAGTGTCCCGCAAGGCTGAAGCGATGACGTTGTGGAAATAGACAAGGAAAGTGCACCCAGCCAAATGAGGAAGGCAGATGTCGTGGTAGGCGTCTCCACCAACGCGCATTGCCTCCTTCCCCGCCCTGCAGCGGCAGTCGAGCGCCATTGCTTTGAGCTTATTTCGACCGCTATTATTCTGTATGTTGCATGCGAGGTTGGTGTTGGTCCTATAATGTTGTTTCGTACGGTGCAAGGTTGTTAATATCGGTTGTCGGCTGTGACAGTGAAGATGGAGAATGACCACCTAGGCGGTGTTTTGTTGACTCAATTACGATGTGCGGGGTCAATGCAAGGACTATTTATGTGGCGCTGCTGAGACTATTTGTACTTTGTACGCCATGTAGCTGACATGTGGTGTGAGATTTGAGAGAACCACACCTCAACAAGTATCGCATGGCTTGCTCGTGGTAGCCGTAGTTCTACACGCTATCGAGGTTGACTCGTGTGGTGGAGCCCGGCCGGGAGTCTTCGAGTAGCCAACTCGCTCCGCGCTCCAGAAGAAGCCACGAAGCGAGAGTAGTCAGGGACCCGAGATCCACAGTTCATCGACGAGACGAGGGCGACGATAAATTGTCAACAGGGCTATCAGCGGCTCAGAGATTCGATCAGAGATACGATGGTGGTGGCTTGTCAGATGTTGATTAACGTGTGGAGTGTAAATATGGCAAAGTTCTGGATGGCATTTAGCGTTTCAAAGGCATGAAACGGCGCGCAACATGACTTGGTGCACAAGGTTGCGAACAACCCAGGCACAAGGCCGCACGGGAACCCGTCAGCCTCTTGTCGCCAAATTTTGCACCCGAGTGCCTGTGGCGGTGAGCGAGACGCGGATTGGGTACGGTCATAATTACTGTCAGGGAGATCGTCTGCGGAGTTTTATCGAGTGCTCTGTGCGTACCGCGATGTTGGGCAACCACCGCTGAGATGACAGGAGGCATGTAGATCAAGCGGAATTTCTTTTGTGCGTCTCAGAGTCTGGCAGCTGTCGAGTTGTGAGTCGAGGCGATGGGCCAGCTGGAGAATGGGCGACTATTTCTTGATACGTAACAGAGAGTTTTTGAAGTGCAAGCTGTGGCAGGCTAGTCCATGGTGCTGCCCGTGGTAGACGCCCCTTTCACGTGAGGTGAAGATTGAGCCGGCATGGCCCTAGTCACACTGGCCAGGTGTTTTCGGCTGATCTGAGATGAAGGCGACCATTCTGAAGAGTCAGTCCTGGTTTAGCAATTTTCACTTCACCCGCTGTTGTGGAAGGCGGTGTCCAATCTCGATGATGATCAATGCCAGGACTGGTTTGTTCAGGAGTGCATGCGTTGACAACGCCAGATACCGATACCAGAGATCAAACATCGGACACCAGATGCCAGCCTCGGACTGGCAAGAAAAGCAGGTCAAGCGTGCGTGAACGCCATCAAGACTAGAGATGGCGGCACGTAGTCTCTTCGGCAGCATTCGCCAGCGCAAAGGTTAGCAATTTGGGCGCCAGGGTCTTGACGCCTTTTGTAAACGGGGATCACGCTTGGAGGGCGGTGGCGTGCCGCGATTCGTTACGTGCAGGCGCTAGAAGTGTCTAGCCTTGAATGCTCAGACATGCTTGGCATGGCGCGAGAGTGGGAGTTGTGCAGAGTTCGCGACGGCGCAACCAAGACGGCGGAGGTGTGGCACAGAGTTGCGAGGTGTTGATGGAGGTGTTCACTGCAGCGGCCAGCCGTAGAGCGGCCTTTTGGGTGTGTGAGACTCGAGGGCGCTCGGGTGATGATGTGCATGGTGTGGGTTGGATGCAAGATACCGATGTCGATCACGGTTATACTCACTGGTGCTCACTACTGTGCCCGGAGTACTGATGGTGCGAACGCTGTACAGTACTGGTGCGAGATGCATGTACAGCGGGCACCTAGTGAAGGATGGGTGTCGATGGCAAAGGCGAGGCAGGCTAGACGATAGCCATCTGCCCAAGACGGCGCCGTTTGTCGTGTTTCGAGCCGTCATCAGTCTCGTGAGCCAGCAAAGATAGCAACCACTGCCAGACATGCATGGCCGATCGTGGGCAAGTGGGAAGAGGGGCAGTTGGATCATGCGACCACGCTCAAGGGTCAGTCGACCTCCAAGCTTATCAGACGCGTGGGCGCCAACGTGGAATCCGCCAGATGCCGGATCACACACAGTAGATCCAAGTCTGCCAGTGTTGATGTCCAGCGAGTGCAGGTTGATGCCGGCATGCACAGCGGGCGTTTCAGAGGTCTGAGTGCATAACGTTGGTGAATGGTGCTATTCGGGCGGGCTAGCAGCAGGCGGGTCCGTCCAAGAGGACGTGCAGCCGCGAAAGCCAATTTCGTTGGTGGCATCCCTGCACCTGAACCCCTACCTAGCAACAGCCCTCACCTTAAAGTTCTCCCCTTCCTTGGGCGTCTGAGATTTTCTATCCTTCTTCCTCCTCACCGCCCTTCGCATCCTTAACAAGGTCGTGCCTGCTTGTCTGCCGCTGCACTTTGCGAGCGTCGTACTTTCCCTTTCCGTACATCTTGTAATACCCAAACACTGAGCTTGCCTCACAACACTCCTCTTCTCGCACCCACAACCCCCCCACACGCACGCTCTCCCAAACAAACAGCACCACACACCATGTCTGCCCCCGTCGACGCCCCCAAGCCGGTCGAGGTCCCCGAGGTTGGAACTGCTGGCACCGTTGAGCCTGCGCCCGCACCCGTCGTTGCCAGCGAGCCGGTTGTCGTGCCCGTAGAGGAGGCTCCCAAGACGGAGGATGTCCCCAAGACCGAGGGCGAGGCCGCAGTGCCCGTAGAAGAGGCTAAGGAGGAGAAGGTCGTCGAGCCCATCTACAGCGGTGCGCTCGGCTACAAGGCGCCTGGCCTGAAGAAGTGAGTGCAACAACTTATCATCAACATACCGTCCATTTCCTAACCTTCCCAGCGCCTTCCGCTTCGCCAAGAAGTACTTCTGGTTCGGCGAGGAGCCCGTTGCCGCCGACAACCTGAGGGAGTACCTCCGCGGCGAGAAGCCCGAGGTTGCCCACCCCGTTGTCGCCTGGTCCAGCCAGACCGGAAAGGGTCTGCTTTTCTTCGTCAAGCACGCCGACCAGAAGGAGCACCCCGCCGGTGTCCTAAACTTGGTAGGTTGAAATCTCACCTGCACAGCAATCGCATCTAACACACCCAGGCCTATGCCACCGACCTCGCCAAGGACGGCGCCGTCGCTTTCGCGTTCAAGATCTCCGGCCACAAGCACACCTTCGAGGCCACCACCGCCGCCGAGCGTGACGGATGGTTCGTCGCCGTTGAGAAGGCCATCACCGAGGCCAAGGCGTCCAAGGACACCATCGAGTCGAGCGAGGGCTACAAGGAGAACAAGGAGAAGATTGGTACGTTTTCCCAAATCATCCATGTCGCGTCGCGTCGCGATGGCACTAGTGGGCGATCTGTCTGTGTGCTGCAGTAGGCTAACATCCCGCAGGTAAGCCCACCGCGCTAGCGGGAGCTACATCCTCCGCCCCCAAGAAGAGCATGGACGCGACCCCCAAGCTCGCCGAGGGTGAGACCGCCGCTGCTGGCGAGCCCGTCGCTGCTCGCACTGGATCTTCTTCCAGCTCTTCTTCCGACGAGGAGAAGCGCAAGAAGGCTGCTAAGAGCAAGTCCCGCTCTGTCTCCCGTGGCAAGCGCGCCAGCCTCTTCGGCGGCCTGCTCGGAAAGAAGGACAAGGAGCCCAAGGAGGAGACCGATGCCGTCAAGACCGAGCCTGAGGTCAAGAAGGAGGAACCCGCCGTTGTTCCCCACCTCGACGAGAGTAAGCTCATCCATCCTGTTTCCCAATGTCGCATACTAACATGTCTAGTCCCCGCCACTGCTCCCGTCAATGCCAACGACGTTGTGAAGCCCACCGAGGAGACCACCGTCGAGCCCGTCGTTCCTGTTGTCGCTGCTCCTGCTGAGGAGGCTACCAAGGTCGACGAGACCGCTGTCCCCGCCACCGCTGAGAAGCCCAAGCCCCAGAAGCGTGGTTCCATTTTCGGATCCTTCGTTGAGAAGCTCAAGTCTCCCACCACCGAGAAGAAGGAGCACGAGGCTGGTCTTGCCTCCACACCCGTCAAGGAGAACGAGACCGCCCCAGAGGCCACCAAGCCCCTCGAGGAGGCACAGGTTGGCACACCTGTCGTTGCTGAGCCCACTGTCGTTGCCACTGAGCCAGCTAAGACTGAAGAGGCCAAGGTCTCTACTCCCTCCAAGGAGAAGGACCACTTCAAGTTCGGAAAGTTCTTCGGCTCCAAGGACCGCGCCAAGTCGCCCGCTCGCGAGCCCAAGGTCGACGCGGCTGCCCCTCAGATCGCTGACACCACCGCGCCAGCCACCGCTGAGCCCGTCCAGGCCGTCGAGCCTGCCCCCATTGCTGAGACCAAGGCTGAGGCCACCCCCGAGACCGAGGCTCCCAAGCAAGACAAGCGCAAGTCGTTCTTCGGCAACCTCGGCCGCTCGCTCTCCAAGGCGACCGGCAACAAGGCACCCAAGGACAAGAAGGACGCCGCCAGCCCTGCTCCCGTCGCCGAGGAGGAGGCCGCTGCTGCCCCTGCCGTTGAGGAGAAGAAGGAGGAGACCACCGCCCCTGTCGTAGCAGACATCCCCGCTGAGAACAGTGTGGGCGATGCTTCGAAAAGCGCCAACCCGACTGTCGCTACAACTGCGTAAGGTTTGGTGGGAAGATGTCAGCCTTTGCAACGACAGCCACGACGGAATGACGGAAAAGCAAAGACTTCGTAAATCCCTTGTTTGACCGCCGGCCACTCTGATACCCCCAAAATCTGCTTTGGATCTTGAAGCCGGATTCAGGCGTCACATTTGGATCAAGCTTCTTCACATATCCCCTCTCATATTTGATTTCTCCTTGCATCTGGACCAACTCATCGTCACTCTCTCTTGGTGGATCGCGACGGACTCTTTGTTTAGACTGATACCACTGTAACTGTTTCTCTCGTTTTGATACCACTGGCGGATCTCGGACGCATTTGTTTTATCGCGCAATACCCCGGATACCCTCTGCGTACTGCCTTGTTAGAAGGAGTACACAAGCGGCCACTAGGGCACACATCGACGTAATAATCTCTAATAAACTGTCGTTTGCTCTTACTCGAGGTGCCTGTCTTCAGTGATGTCTTGACTCGTTGGTGATTGTGGTTTGCACGGATGAGTATGCCGCGCGGATCGACCAAGTTGCATGACGCTCACTCATAACGGTCGTGTGCTGCCCCGGTGAGGATGGACTAGACACGAACCTGTAATAGACCGGCCCAGCCCTGGTCTTGCGCATAAAGACATGTGGCAAGACTTGGGCAAGATTGTCGCATCATGAGCACGGCAAGAGCGGAAGGTGCACTGGGGTGACCATACAGAGCAAGTCGACTGCGCCTTCCTTGGTGCTATCGATTGATACTTCCATGTCTGGACCCGGCAGCCTCGTCTATGCCCAACACAGCTCGCCTTTATTCCCTCTTGTGACAAACACCATGCCCATGCCCATGCCATCATCTTTCACTTACGTTGACATTCATACCTCGCTTGTATTGGAGCTGTATTCCTACCTTCGCTCTGTGCATTGCTAGGTCATACATGTCACGTCACCATGGTAGGTGGATGCCGATCGCGTGTCTCAGCGCAAGTACCAGCAGTTCGCACGCTCTAACACATGCCAATAGGGTTGTTGCGCCTCCCGCACGAGTGACGACAGTCCGCCTGCTGTCCGCGCGCATTCGTCGTCGCGCAACATCACAGCGCCCTCGACGCGACCGAGCTCTCCTCCCTCACGCGCCTCACATGCTTCGCAGGGCAATGCGCCGAGTCGCCCAGATGCCAACAACCGTCCCAACACGCCTCTCAAGCCCATATCCTCGACTCAGCGCTCGCGCCTGCCTAATACGCTCGCTTCACCCACAGCTAAGAGCAGTGGCCGCATCCAGCCTCTAACAGACTCTACGCACTCGACATGGACCCGATCGCGACTAGGGAAAGAGCGCGAAGACTGGTGGGATACACAGGTCACAGGTTCGGAGCAGATATGGGGCGCCATACGTCTTGTAGCGCAGCATCTACAGGCTGGACAGTTGCAAGAGGCGCAGACGATGCTCGATGTCAGTGACTGCACGTGCCCGACGGGCTTGCTCTGGCGAGGCGTCTACGATGCGACTGGCGTCCAATACAAAGTCCCCGAGTGGGTAGTAGTAGAGCCAGAAGGCCTAGCAGAAGAGGGTGGCATGGACGATAAAGACTTGGCTGGAGATGCGAGCGCCAGCGCTGTGCCGGAGACGGTTGAAGATACCCTCGCCGACGACTCCGACAGCCTTATACGTGTGAAAGTAAGGACGAGTCACGACCAGCGGGATCATCAGGTTGTCATGCGGATGAGAGATTCGGTCGCAACCATTATTGAGAAGCTGAAGAAGCAAGCAAAGGTATGTTGGACTTGATTGTCTCCATGCCTCTCCTTTACTGCATGTACATCGCTAACCACGTGTAGCTCGATTCCACCCTCGTAATTCGTCTCGCATACGGCGGACGTATCTATGAACCCAAAGAGATGCTTGAATCCAATGCCTACTGGAATTTTGCTAACAACTACATCATCACCGCTCTCGTCTTTCAGTAAACATTTGATCCTTTGCACACCCGCACACTGCACTCCTACCATGTCCCAAGGCTCCACATTTGAATATACGGAACACATGGCTCACAAGGACTGCTAGGTCTCCGTCAGATTACCTCGACTTTCTGCTAGATTCGATTAACAAGACGTTGGACGAATTGGGCTTCCCGAACCCGAACCCTGAATATACTGCGGACGACGAGTCTAACGGTAGCGAGACTGACCCTCTTCTCGGTCAGTCCCGTTGGTCGGACAGCAGCAGCGACGACGAAACGTCCGGTACAGGTTGTGTCGCCTTTTTGTCTGGGTTGGTATGCGCATATTGAAATGTTCATCGGTGGAACTACTCTTCGCTTTCCTAGTTCAGTCGGTGGCTTGTTTGATACCCCTATCTTTCATTTCCTTCATTCATGCTGGCGGTGGGTTTTGGTGTCTTTACTTGTACCCAGTATTGTTTTCCCATGCTTCGGCGTATCGCTATTGCGAGCTCATAATTATTTGAATATTAGAAGTCCGAATAAGGCTTGGGATTCTCGCTAATACTATTACTCTCTGTCCATTGACTTCGTTTCTTTGGTGATTCACATATAACTATACCAAGACCGAACCTGTGTTGGCGTGTTATTATGTGTTTGGTGGAGTACGCACGACTTGACAATGGCTAGGGTTGATTCTCCTCATTCGAAGTCTAACGCCAAATAGCAACTACCATCGAAACGATCTCCCATTCATTCCTTATGATTGCGCTGCTCGACACGGCGTATACGGTTGTACATACAATGTTCTTCGCATGCGGAGCTGGTTGATATCTCCGAGTTGTGCTTAGACCCGATCAGACATCATCACATCCACTCAACAAAGTGCTAATCGACACCATTCGCAGAAGCGGACGAGTGTGTCTTCCGCTTCCAGTCTTTCCAAAGTCAAACGTTCGCCATCTGCCGTCTAGCTTCCTGCGTCTCCATCGACACCATGATGGTTGTGGTGAACCCTGTGACATCATCGTTTTTCAACCTCGGAAGCTCATCGCCCGCCATGACGACAAACTACCCTCTTTTCGAGTACAATGAATACTCACTAAGAGCGAACCAAATACACCAACCCACAGCACACTTAAAGCCAACATGTTCGCCTCATCTGCGTCGCGTTCTTTACGCACAACTTCCACAGACCGACTTTCACAAATAACCAGACAAGTCCTCCCGCAACAAGTCAGAATGGCACACAACGGCACGACCCACACGCTCAACACGGGCGCCAAGATTCCTGCCATTGGCTTTGGAACTTGGCAGGATAAGGAAGCTCAAGAGCCGTAAGCTTTTGCCTTGTCGTTGAGAAGCGTGTTGTTTTACTAACACGAAAAATAGAGCTGTCACAATGGCCCTAAAGGCCGGATATCGCCACATCGACACTGCACGCATCTACGGCACCGAGCCCGCAGTAGGCAATGCCATCAAAAAGTCCGGCGTCCCCCGTTCAGAGCTTTTCATCACCAGCAAGCTCTGGAACAACTCGCACCACCCCGATGACGTAGAAGCCGCACTCGATGCATCCCTCAAGGATCTCGGCACCGACTACCTCGACCTCTACCTAATGCACTGGCCCTCGCCCTTCGCTCGGGGCTCAGAAATGTTCCCCAAAGACTCCAACGGCAAAGTCAAAGTAGGCGAAAGCGACTACGTCGACACCTACAAAGCCATGGAGAAGTGCTTCAAAAGCGGCAAAGCCCGCGCAATCGGCGTGTCAAACTTCAGCAAAGCGGAAATGGAGCGCTTGATCAAGGAAACGTCTGTTGTACCTGCGGCTCACCAAATCGAATGCCATCCTTACCTCCAGCAAAACGACTTCACAGAGTTCCACAAGCAACAAGGTATTCATGTGACACAGTACTCGCCGTTTGGCAACCAGAATGAGATTTACGATGCCGGGAAGAACATGAACAAGCTCATGGACGACCCTGTGCTTGTGGAGATTGGCAAGAAGCACGGCAAGACTGGCGCGCAGGTCGCTCTGGCTTGGGGCATTGCCAAGGGCCATTCTGTTATTCCCAAGAGTAAGACTGAGTCGAGGATCAAGGCGAATTTGGAGGGTGACTTTGCGCTGCCCAAGGAGGATGTAGAGAAGATTACTGGTATTGACAAGAAGATGCGGTTTAACGATCCTTCGGGCAACTTTGGATGGAACTTTTACACAGATTTGGACGGTAAGAAGAAATGAGTGAGAGAGTAGTGTATTATAATGCTGTTGGAGTAGTGGAATGACAACAATACGTCTGTATCCATTACATTCTCAAACTTCTAAAAAACATGAAATGCCCTAACTATAACTCCCCGCCGCCCAGCTCTTCCGACTCTCCCTGCGATCCTCACCCTCAAAGAAAATAGCGACACGATTCGGCTCCCCCTTTCCCCCCTCATGATAATCATACTTGATCTTCTTGAACCTTAGCGCCCTCGCTTCCTTAATCTCATCCCCACTCATAACCATCGCCGCGTCACCTCCAATACGACTCACAACAGGATTCAATAGCATAGCCATACTAAAGAAACTCTCGTCGCGAACAATCGTGCGGTTGGCGAAGAGACCCAGCAGGCACAGGGCGAGGAACTGGATGAAGCAGATTCCGCCGAGGATGCTGAAGATGTAGGACCAGTCTACGTCTAGTTGTTGGCCTTGGGATGGGACGACGGTTTGGTGCGTGACGTTGTATCGGATGCCGTGGTCATCGAAGGCGGCGACGGCGCCGATGGTAAAGCGCATGAGTAGATCTTCGACTTCTGATTTGGCGATGTTGTGCGCAGGGGACCATTTGGTGCCTTGACTGTAAGACCGGGTTTGGCGATCAAACCATAGGTTCCATGGTATACCTGTCCAGCCCATGGCGCCAGCAGCTGTACGAGCGAAAGTATCGGAGCCCCAGACTGCAGCGAAGTCGGCGGGGTCGCGGGGGACGATGTCGTTGGGGGCGTAGGACGAGGTTACGTTACCGAGTGTGTTGTTGCAGAGGAAGAGGGAGGCGGTGGTCACACGCGCATGCTTCTTATCTGACTCGGGGAGTTGCATGACGGTGAAGTTTGTGCATCTTGGCCCGCAGTTTTCGGGAACAGAGGCCATCCAGGTTACAGAGCCGCCGGCTTGTTCGGTGACTTCCCATTTGACGTAGTCGTCGTCGCCTTGGTGTCGAGCCATGATGTAGAGGGCTTCGTCGGGCACGTCGTGCACTGTACCGTCTTTAACTTCGAGTTGCTCACATGATGCGCGGACGGTGATGTTGCGGGAGCTGGCGAGGTAGTTGACCCATTGGTGGGCTGGATCGCGGTTGAAGAAGCGGTAATGCCACGCGCCGTTGCCGCTGTAGATGGGTGTGCCTGGTAGGCCGGATAGATCAGTAATCATGTCGTCGATGTTGCCGGTAAGATTGAAGCTCGGGTATGCCATGGCTTCCATGCCGTACATCCATGCCGCTTCCAGCGAAGTCTCGTTGATGAGACTGATGTCGGGGTCGATCTCGCGCGGCGGGTTGTCGACGTACCAATCGTTCAGATCGGCTACAGTTACGTTCCCATAGGATAAGAGTGGTATCTCCGAGTTCTCCATTGGCCAGAACAGACTCAGCAGTGCAACTAGGATCTGAGAGCCGATGTTAATAGCCAACCATGCTAGACACGCAAGCCACATCCACTTTGTCCCATCGTCTCTCACGTCCTTGAACCACCGAAACTTGCGTAGCCATTTTTTGCCTCGGAAACCGGGTGAAGAGAGGATCATCAGCTTTGTGACCTTGGCAAGCGAACTCAGGTGTAGGATCAGGTCGAATACTTCCAGACTGACGTATCGTCTGGTGAGGAATGACCATCGGAACACTGATGCATAATGCTTCAACGAGGCCAAGATGTTCAGACCCAGACACAGAGAGAGACCGAGAGTGAGCGAGTTGAAGATTCGAATATCGATTTTCGAGAGAACGACGGGGCGGCGCCATCCTTCCCAACATTTGAGTGTAACACACATTGCTGCGCTGAAGAACAGTGTTACGAGGAGTTTCGTCGCGCCTGTCTTTAGGAGCGTTTTCCGCGCCTCTTTGTGGTCGAATCGCTTGACGCGGTGGTGGTGTTTATGGTGATGAGTCCCGTCTTCAACGTCAAACGTGGAGCTGGGGCTGCCTACGCTTGCGTAGAATCCGCCCTTGGACTCCATGATCTCTGGAGATTGGACCATGGATGGTGAGTGGAATGGTGAGTCGGATGGCGATTTGGATGGCGAGTATGATGTGTCGTCGATATGCTGCATCGCTACATCGCCACTGTCATAGCTGAGTGGTTCGACGGAGCTTATCAAGGGCGCATTGTCAGAGTGCCCCCCACTGACTGTACGACTTCGATCCATGTTGTTTAGGTTTTGGTCCCTTATCAACGGAACGGTGTCTCTGTGCTTTGCTTCCAAATCCAACAAATGTAGAGATGACTTTGCGTGGCTTGGGATCTCGTGTGCCGTCAGACGGCAGGCTGCAGGTGTCTTGGGCGAAGATAGCAAACTAGGAAGCGAGCGAGCGAGGCGTTACGCGCATTCTTTAGCGATGGCGAAAGTACCGACACTGTGGTTGCGTTCCCCGGGTATACTGGTATGTGAAAGGGATTTCGCAGTAGTCCTGCAAGACTTGCCAAGGAAAGTAGCAAGAGTGATTATCTGAAGTGAAGAAGATGCAGAATGCTCTTGAGCGCACATGGCGCTCTTATCGCTGTCTCCCGGACGGGTTTCCGCGCGACCACCATATTGGGGGCTGAAAGTTTGGGGGCCACAACAGCCGCATCTGCAAGCCTTTGGCGTTGTACACGCGGGCGAAGCGACTGTAAATCTAGTACAGAGGCTGGTAGAGGGTCGATAGAAAGTACCAAAGCGTAAGAATAGAAACCAAAAAAGCACATCAACGACTCACCATGCTCCTACCGTGAAGCCTGCGTTCGGAGAAGTACATCAGCCCACCCCTCTCCATCCTTGGTAGGCTTGATTTTCCCAAACTGGTGGCTGAGTCTCACGCTAGACCAACGAGTGTAGCGATCGGTAATCCTATTGTTAGCTAGATAGGCTGTTCAGGGCACGCGAAATATCGAGGCGTTTCTGGCCCAGTAGTATGCAGGTGGTTGTACGCCACGAACAACAAGTATGGTGGGGCCGGAACGCTCATTCGCCTAAGATGCAGCTGCGGGAGGGTAGAAGCGCAAGGCTCGAAGCTTACAATATGTCGCAGAATGCAGCTGGATGCGGCCATGCAGTTATGAAGCTGTGCGATGGCGGGAATAAGATCAGGCAGAGGTCGACGTCGTTGTAGTTATTGTTGTAAGCGACGCGGAGTGAGTACCTGCCTAACCGGCCGCGGTTGCGAAACTGTCAGCTTATGCCTCCGCGGGCACACATCAATCCCCGGTATTGTAGGAGGCATCTTAATGGTCTCTTAGTATTCGTGCGACGTATCTGTCGTTGCAAGAGCAGGACCGTAATTACTCTGACGATGATTCCCGCGCGCGAGAGCGACTGCCGATAAGCCTCAGGTATTCCCCACTTAACACTAGATGACAAATGACTGTGGAGAAGGTATGTCAAAGGGCGTAATGTGAATAAGTCTTAAAAGCCTCATATCCATCGCGTCTATCTCAACTTTACTGTTAGCTGTCGGATATCGCAACCAAAACACAATGTCGTCGTCAAACGTCGTTCTATACGATCTGCCAAGCCGGGGTGGCTTTTCGTGGTCATTGAACCCATGGAAGAGTGTGTGCATCCGGAACAACAATGCTATCTCACTCAAACTAACTGTACTGCAGCTCGTATGATCCTGAACTATAAGAAGATCGACTACACGACCGAATGGGTAGAATACCCTGACTTGGCCCCCAAGTTCAAAGCCCTCGGCATCCCACCCAACCCGAAAGACGCACCAGGCTATTTCACCGACTATAGCAGTCCCGCTATCAAGCATGCAAACGGCACCTACCAGATGGATTCTTGGCCTATTGCCTACGAGCTTGAGAAGCAACACCCAACTCCGTCTTTGCATCTCGATGACCCCATTGTTGTACAGATCAGGGATCAAATTGCTAAGATAGCTGGCCCACTGATGGCTTTGCTCATTCCTCAGGTACCAGTAGTGCTGCTAAACAAGCCGAGTGTGGACTACTTCTACGAGACGAGGGAGAAGATGTTTGGCAAGCCGCTCGAACAAGTAGGGAAGGACGCCAATCCAGATGAGTGTTGGGAGGCGGCCAAGGCACCAGCGAAGGAGGCGGGCGATTTGCTCAGGAAGAACGGCGGGCCTTATTTTCTGGGTCAGACTGGTGAGTTGAAACGTACTGACCGAATGATATCAAGTCTATGTTCTAACTTGTGAATAGTCTCGTATGCCGACTTCATCCTTGTGTCGATGCTGCACTTCGTCAAGTGCATAGGCGAGGACAAGTTCAAGAAAGTTCTGGCTCTCGATGACGCCTTCCCCAAGTTGTACGAGGCGTGTAAACAGTGGTTGGAGAAGGACGACTAAACTGTTCCTGGCAAGCGCCAGTGCCCAATCTAATCGATCGACTGCTCTTTCTCTCGTGCGCTCGGAGTGTGTGTATCAATAGCTTTTATAAACCTTATGCACATGAGGTTTTGCTGCACTGCATGCCATGCGCCACACTGCCCCTCTCTCAAGTCTGCCAGACTGCTTGACCAATCTGACTGTGCAGCATTAGCGCGGCCACGCTTCTTGCCTTGCGCCCGATGGGCAGTGTTGCCTAGCAGCTGATAAGTTCAGCTTTGAAGTCATAATGCCGCCAGATCATGCACGCACAGCGATAACGTCGCACCTCGACTCATACATTCTACACTCTTGACAGTAGCAGTTCTGCGCGGTTATTGGGACATTGTTTTCTCCGGTCAGACGACGCTCAAGGTTGTTGCGCTAATTCCAAACGTGCCTTCCATATCCAACATGAGCGCGACAACTACATCACCGAGGGCTGACACTGCGCATGAAACTTCGCGTACGTCTGAAGACGAATTCGAAATAGTAGAGCACAATCTCGACGTTCTGAGCATCCATGAGTCTCAAGACGGCACGCCCGTACCGACTATAGCGGTGACCGAAGAATTAGAGCGCAGCAAAGGAATCAACGCTTCCAAGGAAAGCCGACCTCTGCCAATCGATTACGATGAGTTCCACGATGCGATCAAAGGCGAAGATTACGATGGAGTGAAGAATATGCTGGACGACGGTGCAAATGTCGAACGTGGAACAGACGAGGGAGAATCACTACTGATCCTCGCTATTTGGAAGCAACACATCTCTATTATAACGCTCTTACTAGAAAGAGGCGCAGATATTAGCCGCCCATTCGATGGTTTTCCTCCCATCCACCATGCCGTCATGCAGAAAGATCGAGCACCCCAGATCATCCAGCTTCTCCTGGACTATGGCGCCAGCTTGGAAGCTGTTGGGACAGAAGACATTAACGCGCTACATTTCGCTGCATCGAACGGCATGGTACATGGGGCTGACTTCCTAATCGGGAAGGGAGTAGAGATCAGTAGGACCTGCGCGAGTGAGAAGACGGCTTTGATACTGGCCGCAAAATATGGACATCTTGCAATTGTCAAATTACTTCTCGCCAGAGGAGCAAGTTTGCACGAAAGAAGTGGAAATGGTTGCACTGTTTTGATGTGGGCGGCAGAGTATGGACAACATAAAGTTGTTCATTACTTATTGGAGGCAGGTGCGAGGGTCGACGACCGTAGTGAAGAGGCCCTTAGTAAGTCGATGTAACTTTCAAGTTTTGTTGAGCAGTAACTGATATTAGCAGCCGCGTTATCACTCGCTAGCATGTTTGGCCGACTGGAAGCCGTGCAGCTACTGATCGAGAGCGGCGCAGACATCAATGCACTTAGTGTGGTTCCAGAATCCTTCACCCCGGCAATGTTTGCTGCATTGCAAGGTCATGCAGAAGTACTCCAGGTTCTGCTATCACACGGAGCAGATTACAAACCAGATTTCGAAGTCGAATGGGCTGATGGTGACACAATCCTCGATATGACATTGACGAAAGGCCACCTCGCTGCTGCCAAGATTTTGTTAGAAGCCCTTGGTGGACCCGACTACCCAAAGGATAGCGTCGCACTCCAAATCGCCACTGCGCAATCTAAGGCAGAATTGGTACCAGTTATGAAGGCCGTTCCCATCATGTACCAACATATCGGCTCCAATCCAACCGGCTCTGAGAACTTGGGTTGGATCGAATGGGTCCTGGATCAAGGAGGAGAGCTTGTCAGATCAAAAGCCATGTGCAACATGCTATTTGCTGCACTAGTTGAAAAGGATGTCGGTTTGACTGCAGAACTACTCAGACTAGGAGCTGATTCAAACGTCATCGGGTTCATGGGTTACACACCACTTCACGTCGCAGTCGGCAAGCAGACGTGCAGCCTGGAGTTAGTCGAGATACTTCTCAAGGCAGGCGCTGATCCGGCTAAGCTCTCGCAAAAACCCACCATAGCTACACCACTACATTTCGCAATCCTGGGGTTCGAAACTAATCGTCCAGAGAAAATGGCTGTGGTAGACCTCCTGTTAGCGAGTGGGCGATGTAAGGTGATGAGAGGAGAAGACGCTCAATCCAGTGCATTTCTGAGTGTAGTAAGCGCGTTCGATGGTGGGAGTGCCGAAATTGCCAAAAGCCTAGCGTTCCGGATGCTGGATTCCATATCCGATGTGAACGACGACAAGGCTGACGATGGGTCTACTCTCATGCACGTTGCTGTCCAATATAATCAAAAAGAGGTCATTGACGCACTAAGACGAAAAGGCGCCGACATCAACGCGAAGAACAACGACGGCATGTCACCTCTTCTTCTGGCGTGCGGCATTGACGTGGAACTGGTCAACTTTCTGGTTACACGCTGTGCAGACGTGTCTGCTGTCAACAAGCAGAGGCAAGGAGCTTTGCAAATTGCCGCTGCGTGTGGGCAAGTCGAAGTGCTCAGATTTCTCCTTGATCTGGATCTAGCCGAAGAGGAGCCACTAAACATCAACGGTGTAGACGATGCAGGTCACACCCCTTTGATCGCTGCCACAATGGCGAATCATGAAGATGCAGCTCTCTTCTTGCTAGAACGAGGCGCCTCTGTCCAGCACCGTACAGCCAACAATGGACGACTTGCCTTGCATTACGCAGCACAGGCTAGTATGAGCCGTGTTGTGGAGAAGATGTTAGAGAAATCCTCCGCCGACATTATCAACGTGGAAGACGATAGAGGATACACACCCACTGCACTCGCATGCATGGCAGAGATACCCACTGTCGTATCCGCCTTGCTGTCCCATGGCGCAAATCCAAACATCATCTGCCAAAATACCGGCGACCGCCCTCTCCACATCGCACTCAAACGACCTTTACACATGGACCGCTTCGTAGATAGAGACGGGAGTCCTTCTCTCGACCTGCTCAAGCAAAAAGACACTGATATCACAGCCCGTGATGCCAACGGCCGCACACCCCTCCATCTTGCATCCGAGTTCCACAATCTGGAAGCTACCAAATTCCTCTTGTCTAAAGGAGTCTCACCCCACGACGAAGACAACAAGACCCAAACGCCACTTTGCCTGTGTTCAAACCCCTACATCGCACAAGCGCTCATCGATCACGGCGCGAACGTAAACCACGCCGATGAAAATGGATGGACGCCGCTACATTACGCTGTGTCGAGGTGTTGGGTGAAGGCTTTTGCGGTGCTGAGACAGGCAGGCGCTGATATGGACATGAGGACCCGAGATGATGAGCTTAGTGTTACGGAAAGGCTGGACAAGTTTGGTTCGTGGGAGAACTGGGTTAACACGGAAAGAGAATATATGTGTGATGATGCGCAGAGGGAGAAGATTAGGGAGTTTCAGATGAGGACTGAGATGGGGATGGAAGTGGATCGGTATTGAGGTGGCTTCTGGAGGTGGAGTTGCTTGGCTTGCTTGCTTCGATAGGCTTGTTCGCCTTTTTGATGCGTACATGTTTTCATCTAGAGTAGTTTCTATATCTTCAACCTATTATGTGAGACGATCATCTGCATGCGTCCATTCTGCGTCCAAATTTCTTTTTGTTCGCGCAGTCAAACGAGTCATGAACGGTGACGCGCATGAGTCGCACCTCCAGCCACCCACAACCTCTTCACAATCGACGTCATCAACATCACCAACGAGTCCAGACCATCCCATGATCCCATCACAAACCTAAATACCATCTAAACATTTTCACTCGGGACGTCATTCTTCCATTCGCCAGCGCATTCCCATTTCAAAATACACCACCGTAGTCCATCCGCGGTATTCCGAACGAATTAGGTAAAACGTCAGATCTCTTCGCGTGGTGTGCGCGCGATCTGAGAGCCCTGGCGCCGATCGTAACAACGCGGCGCGTCATGGACTTTTCGATAGCCTCGCGCTCAAATGCCATCACCAGTCCAGATCATGTATCAAGCTAAGCTTTTCGAGCCTCAATTGCTTGGCGTGAGTGACTGGAAGGAGTGTTTTCGGCACCCGTGGGTACCTTTTGCGGCATCTGGCGGGCGGATAAGCTTCCTTGGGCTCCTTAGGTCGAGCTGGCGGGAGTGATGGAGACGATGATGTCACAAGGGTGTAGTGAACTTAAGCATTCGATGCCGGGGCTTGATGACAAGAGTTGTAATCATTATCTTTGTCTCCAAGCCCGCCTGCTCTGTCCAACACATTCTCGTGAGTGAGCATTATGTTTGATCTCATCCGCGACTCGGCTTTCGGGCATATCGTCCGCCTCGTAACACGCAACAAGTACCTACAATATCCCGAAGAGAAGGACCCCGAGATTTGGAAGAAGTATGTCAGTCACGAAAAGTCTGGGTATGCCGCCTACCATGGATCTACGCAGGCGCCGGACAACAAGGACGAGATCGATGAACTTGCCCAGACGCATGGTGTGAGGAACCGGGAGGGACGCGATTCGGAGACTTCGTCGCGTACTGTGGGTGATGGGGTCAATGAAGCCAGTGGGTTGAAGGTCGATCCTGAGAAGGGAAAAGACCTTCATGTTATTGACTGGTATGGTCCGAATGATCCTCAGGTATGTTTGCTCCATGTTGAGATCCTTGGGTTTCCACTGACGGCTCTCTAGAACCCAAGGAATTGGTCGCGAGCAAAGAGGTACTTTGTCACCTTTGAGATTTGCTTCCTCACCTTTTCAGTATACATTGGTTCAGCCATCTACACACCTGGTCTCATGGGCGTGATGGCAGAGTTCGGCGTCGCTCAGGTTCCCGCGACCTTGGGATTGACGCTGTACGTTGCTGGATATGGTCTTGGGCCTCTTATCTGGTCGCCCATGAGTGAGATTCCGCAGATTGGCCGTCTCTGGGTTTACATTCTTACGCTTCGTAAGTGCAGCTGTTCGTTCACATCGAGGTGGCATGCTAATCGATACCAACAGTCATCTTCGTCCTTCTCCAGATACCCACTGCTCTCTCCGTCAATTTCGGCATGCTTCTCGCTTTCCGATTCTTGACCGGATTCTTCGGCTCGCCCGCACTCGCGACAGGAGGAGCTTCCATCGCCGACATGTACCGACCCAAGAAACAAGTGTATGGGTTGGCTGTCTGGGGTATCGGTGCTGTTTGCGGTCCTGTTCTCGGCCCCCTTGTGGGTGGCTTTGCCGTCATGGCTGAAGGTTGGAGATGGACCATTTGGGAGATCATGTGGCTCTCGGGCTTCTGCTGGGTCTTCCTGTTCTTCCTCCTGCCTGAGACAAGCTCGCCCAACATCTTGCACCGCAGGACACGCAGGCTCAAGAAGCTGACTGGCGACGACCGTCTTACCTGCGAGCCGGATATCACGTCTGCTGAGATGTCAGGCAAGGACGTAAGTTCTTCTTCTTCCATCACACCCAATCACTGCTAACACTACCATAGGTTCTCAACATGAGTCTTCTCAAGCCCATCACCCTTATGTTCAAGGAACCCATCGTGTTCCTGTTGAACCTGTACATTGCGCTCATCTACGGTCTACTCTACATCTGGTTCGAGTCGTTCCCTCTCGTGTTCTCGGGACTGTACGGTTTCAACCTCGGCCTTGAGGGAGTGGCCTTCCTGGGCATCCTCGTTGGTACATTCATCGCCGTCATCGTGCTCTTCGCGTGGAACTACTACTACCTGGAGAAGCAATTCGATGACAATGGCAACATCGCGCCTGAGAAGCGTCTAATTCCTGCCATGGTTGGCTGCTTCTTTGTCCCCATCTGTCTCTTCTGGTTCGGATGGACTTCGCGGTCGGATGTGCACTGGATTGTGCCGATTATCGGATCTGGATGCTTTGGTATCGCTGCCTTCACGCTGTTCCAGGCCGTGCTACCTTACCTGTCGGATGCTTACCCCGATTCTGTGGCTAGTGTACTGGCAGGCAACGACTTGATGAGGTCGTCATTCGGTGCGGGATTTCCCCTGTTTGCCAATGCCATGTACCAGAAGTTAGGCATCAACTGGGCGAGCAGTTTGTTGGGATTCCTGGGTATTGCCTTTATCCCGATTCCATTTGTGCTTTACAAGTGGGGCAAACAGATCAGACATAAGAGCAAGTTGGCCAGGAAGGATATCTAGGGGGCGTATAGTGAAATGGTCCCATAGGACGGACAATAATGTTAATTTGTTCAAACAACTGTCGCTGGAGATGAGCCAATTCCCAGATGTGTGGAACGCGTGGTTGACGTCATCATCGCAGGCGCTGTTGTGATGCATATTTGTTTTGTGAGCAATGTCAGCTGGCATGGGTGCGCCTGCGACACCGTGTGCAGCTCCGAGATAAGCAAATACGCAATGCTTTGTCGAGCAGGACGTTGGTGAAACAGCAGACGTTGATGCTACGTCAGACTCGACGCGATGCAGGTGGCCGATGCCAACGGCTATCTATAATGCCGTAGTCGATGTCGCGGAGGTCTAGACACGTGCTAGGGGGAACGCGGCAATGAGAACATGGCGAGTTTAAGATGACGGACGCGCCGAATGGACCCTGATGGCCGAAGCTGGAAGCATCGATCTCCCGGGAGTGACAGCCGATTTGGGTTTGCAGCGAGATTGGTGGTGGTGTCGCTGGGGTAGCCTCGAGGATATGGGTGAGGGAGCGATGGCACTAGGAGTGCTAGCGCGGAGCTTGTGGCGACTGAAGGCTACATGGCAGTTCCAAGATTGCTGGTGTCGTGGTAAAGGCGAAGAGTTTGGGAGGCTAGAGAGTTTGCGAGCCGGGTGCAAGGCGCGGCAGGGCTACACTGGAAGCGCAGCGGAAAGTGCTACCGGGCTGGAGTAGGTAGTGCAGTCAATGTCAGCAACTGTCGAGCTGTTCTGTTCTTCTTCATCTCATCGCCGTGTCTGTGCTGCACCGCCACAACATCCCGCGAACCTGTTTCCGCGCTGATCCTTACCCGCAACGGCAAAGGCGGCCGTCGTCGTCAACATGAGCGGGCATGGCATCGTGCGTTTTTCGAAGGCCGCTCCCCACAACGTCCTGCTGAACAACATGGCCATGGCGGACGCGACCAAGCCCGTCGTAGTCAATGCGCCCGAACGCCCGGGCTTGACGAGCAGCACCTCGGGGTCGTCTGGCGACTCGATGGACGAGACGACGTCTCCCGGCGAGCCTACGACCCTCAGCAGCAGCCGCGACCAAGTGGCGCCTCTGCGCGAGCCCCAGTACTCGTGGAACAGCAACGCCAGCTCCTCGCGCTCTCGCGGGCCTGCCATCATGACGGACCTGCCGCCGCAGACTCCCAACGGGGGCAGCGGGCCCAACTCGTCCACCAGAGCCGCCCGTCCAACACCCGGCCGCACCATCAGCAGCGCATATGCGCCTGCCCGCCGCCCGCAGCAGTTCTCCCTCAACTCGTCCGCCCACCGCCAGCGCAACAACTCGGCCACGCGCTCGCGCCGCAACCCCAACGCCGAGTACCGCGCCCAGGAAAAGGCCTACGTCCAGCGCATCCGCCAGGAGGACCAGCAGGACGACTTCTTCGACCCGGCCCTGCGCACCCCGAGCCTGGGCTACAGCACCGACTCCGAGACCGACGACGAATCCCCCTCGACCGCCGACTATGTCGAAAACGACCCCTACGACCAGGAGACGCTGCTCTACTATGGCAACGACGACATGCAGCCCTCGATCGAGGAGCTCAAGATCCCCGCCAACCGCGAGCGCCTCGAGTGGCACTCGATGCTCGCCAGCGTCCTCACCGGCGACGTGGTCAAGCAGGAGAAGAAGCGCCTCATCGGTAGCACCGAGCAGCAGGGCGACAGCACCATGAAGGCCGAGATCTGGATGGGCATCCGCGCCAAGGTCTGCGGCCGCTCGCTGCAGGCACAGAGGCGTATCGTCGACGACACCCGCAGCAAGATCCGCGCCAACCTCGAGAGCATCATCTCGTTTGAAGTCGGCGGAGAGGCCGAGGCGGGTCAGACGGCCGCCCAGCAGGTCGAGGACATTGTCAAGAAGATCGAAAAGGTCGAGAGCGTCTACCCCACGCGCCAGGCGCTCGAGGCTGCCTATCCCCGCGCTGCCTCGCAGCCCTACAAGGACGCCTGTGACGCCGTCATTGCCTGGCACAACACCATCGCCCTCATCAACACCGAAATGTCCATCCTTAAGAAATGGGTCGGCAACGAGGAGCTCGACTTCACCAAGCCCCGCCCGCGCTCGTCCCAGGACCACCATCTCACCGACGACTCTTCGTTTATTGACCGGATACTCAAGGAGGATGGCCTCAAGTCCCTGCAGGGCGACACCAATCTTCTGGCCCCGCTCGAGAAGGTCATCCAGAAGGCCAAGGCCACACTCATTGCGAACGCCGAAGGCTTTGCAGAGAGACATCTTCCGCCCTACATCGAAGAGCTGCTCACCCTTATCAACTTCCCCTCGCGTCTGCTCCAGGAGATTATCCGCGTTCGACTCTCATACGCCAAGAAGATCAAGGATCCGTCACAACAGGGTGTCATGATGGCCGAGCAGATGATTGCGCAGTTCCAGATCCTGCTTGCCATGGCTGGCCAGGTCAAGGAGAGCTACATGGTAATCTCACGGCCGGAGCCTGGCTGGGATCTGCCCCCGTGCATTGAGGAGAACTTCGACACGGTCGTGCTAGACGCCCTCAAGTTCTACTTCAAGATGCTAAACTGGAAGTTGGCCGCCAACAAGAACACCTTCAAGGAGGCCGAAATCCTCGAACAGGAGTGGGACTTTTGCAACAAGCTCGGTCGACAACTCCAGGGCGGCGACGTCGAAACTGCAGAACAATTCAGTGTGCTCACATCCAAGTCGCTCACTCGTCTCAGCGCTCACTTTGAGCGAGAGCTGCAGCGTCGACCTGACGAGCTCACGGGCTCTGAGATGGAAAAGCGGTACAAGCAGATACTAGACTCTGTCCGTGTTCGACAGCGTAAGCTGTTTCGTTTTTCCAGAATTCTCACGCAGCGCTTCGAGAACTGCACCGAGTTCAATGTCAACAACATCGACCTAGATGAGGAGCAATTGCAGGAACTGTACGAAGCCCTCGTCGCCACTGGCCACTTCCTCGTTGAGACTACCGGGGGAAACAACACTGGCATCTATATCGTAGCATCACCGACAGCACTCGACCGACCCAACGACATTCAGTCGCTTCTGACAACCTGCTACCACGCCGAAGAGGCTCCAGAAGACCCCTCCAACCCCTACGTCTTGATCATCCGACCAGAGCAGCCCCTGTACTGGCCGGGCAAGAAGATGTCAGCCAACATCATCGAGCCCCATCTAGACCTCAAGCCTGGTCGGTTAAGGCTCGTTGCGGATGGCTCCCAACAACGTCTAGCGAACGCGAACCTATCATTCCTCTCGTCAATAGGCATGGAGCTCACTACCCTAATCGATCAGCGCGCCAATCTTCCCCGTGTCAACGCAGAACTGCAGAAGATCAAGAAGACGGCATACAAGCTGTCCAACACCATCATGGACAGCGTCGAGATTGTCCGCAGGCAAACAGTTGGTCTTGATTGTCAGGATCTCATCCAGACTTGTTTCGCTTTCGCGACGGAATTCGGTCAACGTTCCGTCCTCTACATGGACTACAACCGGAGGGCGATGAACAACATCAAGCTAACCAGGCTGGCACTCGACTGGGTCAGCTTCATTTGCGACGACTGTATCGCTTCGGACCGGAAGACATTTCGCTGGGCTGTCGTCGCTTTAGAGTTTGCCATGATGATGACCCGCGGTCAGAACATCCTTTCCATCAGCGACGAGGAATACTCACAGCTACGACTCAAGGTCGCTGGCTGCATGTCCGTCCTCATCTCCCATTTCGACATCATGGGCGCGAGGTCGACCATCGCAGCTCAAGCCGAGCGACAGCGCCTCAACGCTATTGCTGGAAAGAGCCTGCTCGATCCAAAGAACGCAAAGGATGACGATGAGTCTATTGAGATGACTCAACAACAGTGGATGCAAAGGCTCGAAGAGATTGACACGTTCCGCAAAGACAAGGAAGCCGAGCGCCAGGCTCTTGGTAGGGTGCTGGAGGACTCTAATGAAGCCGATCGAGCCCTGACCTACCTGTCTTCGTCTGCGACAAACGTCACACTTCGATGGCAACAGGGCCAGTTCGTCGGTGGAGGTACATTCGGATCCGTCTACGCGGCCATGAACCTCGACTCCAACCACCTGATGGCCGTCAAGGAAATTCGTCTTCAAGATCCACAGCTCATTCCGACGATCGTTGCTCAGATCAGAGACGAGATGGGTGTACTGCAAGTGCTCGACCATCCGAACATCGTGTCTTATTACGGTATCGAACCACATCGAGACAAGGTCTACATCTTCATGGAATACTGCTCTGGCGGATCGCTTGCTGGGCTGCTTGAACATGGACGTATCGAAGACGAGACCGTCATCATGGTGTATGCGCTTCAGATGTTGGAGGGTCTTGCCTACCTACACGACGCTGGTGTTGTGCACCGCGATATCAAGCCCGAGAGTAAGTTAGCTTCTGGTCCTTTCATGATTCGCTCTTGCTAACAAGATCCAGACATTCTGCTCGACCACAACGGAGTCATCAAGTTCGTCGATTTCGGCGCCGCCAAACTCATCGCTCGCCAAGGTCGAACCCTCGCCGCTGAACACAGCGCTACACGTCAGGGCCGCCAACGCTCTATGACGGGAACACCGATGTACATGTCCCCTGAAGTCATTCGGGGTGGAAGCACAGGTCGCCACGGCGCTGTCGACATATGGTCACTCGGCTGCGTGATTCTTGAAATGGCTACAGGTCGCCGCCCGTGGGCTTCCATGGACAATGAGTGGGCCATCATGTACCACATTGCCCAGGGTGACCCACCACAACTGCCATCTAAGGAGCAACTCAGCGACACTGGTATCGACTTCCTCAAGAAGTGTTTCGACCGCGACCCGAACAAGCGAGCCAGTGCGGTCGAGCTGCTCCAGCACGAATGGATCATGACGCTCCGCGCTCAGCTCAGCCTGGAGCCAGCGACGCCCAGTGATAGCAATTCAAGCAGCGGAACACCACAGAGTAGTAGGCAAAACTCCAGCTACAACTAATCCTTGACGCCCTCATCAGCATGCTTCGGCATGAACTCTGATGATGTTGGCTGATAGTGCATAGTGGCTCGCCGCCTTTCCATACACAGGGCCAGTCTCGATTCTGGTCAAAGCCTTCTACCCTCTCCAGATACCGCCTCAGCAGGTTCCGGTGTTAGTCCCTTGACTATACCACCTGGCTCCTCGTTTATTGGAGCTTCACCTTTCCGACAATTCAACTTCTCTGAACCTTGAGATGCTTACCTACCTGTTATCTCGCATCCCAACCTACGGTACAAACTGTCGAGGACTCGTAGATTGTACACCTTATTGTTCCTCTCTGGCCTCGATCCCTTCCACTTCCCGCTAGCGTCTCTTGGGAAGTATGGGTAGGGCGTTTACATGGTTCTCTTTCCCACTTTTGTTTCTTTTGTCAGGCGGTGTCTCCTTACGTATGACTACCGTCGGTTGGGCATTCTGTTGTAGGTGTTTCTGCATTAGCGAGGGCGTTTCTCCATATCGTTATTGGTATGAGCTTTACTGTTGGTAGTCGTCTTTATACATCATGCTTGCCTGGGTGGCTTTGGCGAGCAACACTTTCTCTTATTGTCTAATCGTCCAGATGATGAAGGCGATGCGGTATATACTAAGCAACGATTGCCCTGCGTGGCTTATACATCCTTTCAACACGTGTGCTCCTATCCCTTCAGCGTGATGCTTCTCAATGTTATCAGATCGTCAGGCATGTAAGTTGACTAGCATCATCCGTATCACCGTCGTGATTTATGCGCACATGCAATGTACCCGAGCTACATATGCGTACAACATATCCATATTTTCCTCATGCACCCCGATCCTGGGAAACTCGCACCATGCTCTAAACCATCCACTCCCTCAGCACCTCCTCCTCTACGTCCCTCACCAGCACATGCACATGCTCCAAACTCCTCACACTCTGCAAATCCGTCGTATTCTTGAACCAAATAACCTTACTCCCTTCCTCTTTCTCTCCCGCCTTGTCCCTAAACTCTCTCTTCACAAAATCCTCCACCATACCCCTCCCCTCCCCACTCAACGCGCCCTTTTCATCTACCGGCAGCCGCTGCTTCAACCACGCCACAATGTGCTTAATACCAGGCACAAACGCATACGTCCAATCATTCCTCAGAATCCTGTAATCAGCAGGATTCGCAAATGGCGTCTTGTTGACTACATCAAACCGCAACGCCCCGCTTTTATCTTCGATCGGTTCCCAGAGTAAGCGCTGATCGATCAGATATGTCATTACGCTGCCGTACTTCTGCTTTACGTGCGCTGTCCACGCTAGATACGCTTTCAAGGCGCTGGGCCAGCGTTTCAGCTCTTCGAGGCGGTTAGTGCTGATGAGGTCGTGCAGATTGGACCAAGAGTGTGGTGTAAAGTCCGAGTCGGAGAGGGAAAGCTGTTGCCAATCTATGGCTGTGAGGGCGAATGGGGGGTCGTCGCGGGGAAAAGGCAAGGCGGTTGGGTCCGGGTTGGATTTCCATTGCTGTTGGAAGATGGAGGGGAGGGAGGATTCGTCGAGCGTTTTGGAAGAGGACATTGTGGTGGATGTGTGTTTTCAGGTATGTGTGTAGCCTCGACGAGCGGTGTTGGGATGATATATTCGCGAGTATGCAAGCTTTGTAGCTTTGAAAGTGATACCGAAACGGCGGCCGAATTGATCTCAAGGAGAGACTGTGAGTGAGTGAGTGAGTGAGTGAGTGAGATGAGGTGGGCGCTAAGGTAGATGTATCAATCATATGGACTGTTGAGTCGTGTTATCAAGTACCGGTACAAGCTCGGGTTGACAGGCGTACTTGCATAGTCCGGCGGAAGCGATTCCTGATTTGGGTTGCTAAGATAAATGGCAACGTGTGGTGCACATCGATGTTGATGAGAGGTATGAAGGATGCGGGAAGATACTCCGAGCATGAACGATGTATGAAGCTAATGCGTTTTCGTAAAGATGTGCGGCAAGTAGGGTGGTTGTGGTTTGCGGAAAGAGCGAAGGGTGCCTGGCCATCTAAATGCCCCGATCGCGTCCGGTTAGTAGCAACAGCTCATTGCCTGCATGGCGAACGAAGATGAGAGAAGAAAACATACAGATGCGTCAATTCCATTTAGTTGATCGCACGAACATTGTTTGATGAATGAACCAGAATAACCTCAGCTTGACTACAGACCACGATCTTACCCACCTAATTCTCGTCATCAGAACTCCAGTATTCATCTTCTTCACTAGCCTGTCTCTCGGACTCAGTTCCATCCTCGTCGTCGCTATTAGCAGCGTACCTGCGAGCCCGAACGCTCCGTCCATCATTGATGTTCTTCTCGTACTTATTCCCATCATCCTTTGCATCGCTCGACTCTTCACTAGAGCTACTGTCGCTATCATCGTTGTAGTCCGCAGCGTGTGCTTCAGCGTGTGCTTCAGCGTCCTGTACGCGCTCGATTTGACGTCTTCAACAGAATCAGCACATGCTACAACGACCCTACAAGGTTGTGCGTACTCAAGCTCGGTGATATCTTCGTTCCACTTCGCTACGTCTTCCATCCGTTTGTCGGCTTCATTCTCTACGCCTTCGTGGACACCGCCAGTCCATTGTCCGTTCCACTCGTAGCGACGGTTTGCTTCACTGTATACGATGCCGGGTCAGACTTTGTGTCTTCATTGGAATGTGTAAGGTCATACTCTAGAGCCCAGCCTCGAGCTTCACGGGCGTTCTGGAGTCGCACCCCCTTGCTGTCATGATTGTCTTCCTCATCAGGAGAATAATTCTCCCCATCAGCGTCCACGTCATCGCCGTACCTGTAGCGACGGCGAGCTCGTGCGCCGTTTTCTTGGGTGATCTTGTAGGCTTCGTGCTCCCGAGTGCGAGGGTCGTCGACATCGTAGCCGTCGCTGTCGCTATCACTGTCGCTGTCGTAGTCCTAGGGCATACTGGGTATGGTTTCTGGGAAAATGCAATACGGAGGGAGGATATAAGACAATGACTGATGAGTGATGAGCATGTACTTCACCCGACCTTGTACATGCTGCCATCACAAGGCCGTATCTCAGCCTGATCGTGCCACTTGCATCATAAACCGCCTAGTTGCTTCGTCCCTATTTCGGGAGATGGGAAGTTCACAGAAAGAACTCCAAACCAGAATGCATGAGGAAAGCCTTACATGGGTATCATCATACATGTTCGAATCAAATATATGCTACTCTACAACTTTTCGAGCAAAATCTTCGCTCCAGCGTTTCCTCTAGGAGCAGCGTCTGACTTGTCACCCTTGTTTTGCTTCTTACTCTTGGGCTCCCCGTTTTGCGCGCCTGGAGGGTTGGCAGCCGCCTCTAGCGCCTTCTTCTCCTTCTTCAACGCTTTCAATACTTCATCCTTCTTGGCGAAGCCTTCGGCTTCGGTCATGGATACCACGACGAAGGAGCCCTGACCAGTCGCCCAGTTGACCAGGTTAGACTTGATATGAGGCCAGAGCAAGTCTGCAAAGCCGAGCGCAGGCTCTACTGGAACGACCTTCTTGGTGGTAGGGTCGAACTTGCCACCTTGTACCAGCATCTTCAGCATGTTCTTGCCATGACTAGTAGCCTTGTTGTCACCGGCGGAAGCAGGCAGCGCGGAGTCCAGGATCGACTGTGATAGACGAGCGACCTCTGTTAATGCCTCCTTGCGCTTCGCCGGCTCCACCTCTGGGGCTCCAACGAGAACCTCGCCCATGAATTGCAGGCCGAATGTGAAGGAAGCAAAGTCAGCAGCGCGGGCGGTAACAGCCGTCAGCAGCTGCGGCTCGATGCTCTTTGCGATTTCTTGCGAACGGATGGTTGCGTCCTTCTTTGATGTAGTCTGGCGAATGACATACAACTCATTCAATCGATCCCGCGTGTTGTCATCCAACAACCATTTTGCATCTGTGGCAAACGGGTATAGTAAGACTGTGCGTGCGCGAGCATCATTGACCAGGTTCAACACCTTCTCGGGGAGGGCATCGTTGCTGGGTAGGAGTTCGCTGAAGATCGACTTGGCGGAAAGCTTGGTATCATCAGTGACTGCCATAGCAGCAAGAAGAACGTGATGGGCGTGTTGATCGAAAGCCATTGTCTCTACTGTGTCCTTGTACGGGCGCAGGAAGAGCTTGCGGTCCTTGGCTGTGCCGTATGCGAAGCAAAGCGACACCAGTCGCGACCCTGATTTTGTGAACGCGAGGTTCTTCATGAGATCTACGTTGTCGGCTTCTTCGCCCTCCTTGGTTGTTGGGTCCGGCTTAAGGTGTTCGAGGAAATCATTCGCTTGTTCGGTGCCGGGTTCGCAGACGAGGAAGTATTGCAACATGGCGTCGTGGAGCATGGTGAAGCCGGTGAGCTTCTTCTGAATAAGCGAGTTGATCTGGTTCTCCAGGTAGCCCATGATAGGCTTCCTCTTCTCCGGCGATTCTTTCAAGATGGCTGATAGCTCTGCGCTGTCGGTGCCCTCGGCAGAGAGACCCTTGATAGAGAACTCGGGACCATACCATTCCCTGAGAAGACGGTTCTTCTGCTCTGGAGTGGCTACGGCTCGGTATATGTCGTCTACGATCCATGCGGCTTCGGGGTGGTTGATCATGCGCTTGACGTGGCTGTAGAACTCGGTGATGACAAGGTCGCGAATTTCCGGGTCACTGCGATCGGTTAGACGTGCTATGCCGTGCGTTGATAGTTTACTCACCCCTTCTCCACCAACTTGGCGATCAAGAACTTGGAGTACTTGCCCTCAGCCAGGACTTTGAATTCGCCCTTCAGCTCCCTCGCAATCATTCGCCTCTGCTCCATTTTCGAGTATTTGATGGCCGTCTGGATGACACGCACAGAGTCGTGCTTGAAGACGAAATCCTTGACTCTGCCAGTTATGATCTCGAACAACTCCTTGACGAGCCCTTTCCTCTCTTCCTTGTCAACATGCGACTTCAGCCTGAGCTTTTCCCATAGTTTCTTGGATCGTTCGATGATGTCGGCGTTTGGTTTCGCGGCCTTTCGTTCTCTGGCCAGGGCCTTTTGCTTCGCATGCGCCTCTCGCGAATTGTTTACTGGAGGGACAGTTAGCTAAAGGATGACGCAGGGCACATGGCTCTGTCTTACCATTCAACTCCGCCAACTTGGACTCTACGCCCTCGCCCTCGGGCTTATCTGAGGCCTCGTTGTCATCTTTGCGCTTCTGGGTCTTGCTGTTGGACTTTGTGGGCTGTTCGTCGCTGCTCTCGGCGTCGCTCATGTCGACATCGGCACCGTCAGCCGCGGAGAAGCCGTAGAAGCCATTATCCTTTTCGCTCGTATCCGACTCTTCAAAGTCGTCGGAGCTCTCTTCCTTGGTCTTCTTCGCCTTCTTGACCGGCTTGACGTCGCGCTTCTTCTCGCTCTTCGTGGTGGGCTTGTCGACCTTGACTTTTTTGCTCTTGTCCTTGACTTCGGACGCACTTGCGCCAGTGGATTTGCGTTTGATACCGGCCATATTGGGAAAGTCGTTGTCGTGTCGCAGTCCTCAAGCTCGAGGTCGCAAAAGTTCGCGACTTCCCGAACTTTTTCTGACAAGCGGGCCGGGGTGCTCTTCTAGCCTGCCCCCTTTGAGACTAGTGCATTTGGCGAGCGATGTGCTCCACATGCGCGCGTTTCGCCGTCTCTCCGAACGTCAAGATCATTCTTTCCAGACTTGAAGCATGAAGGTTATGAAGTATGAAGATGTGTGTGGAAATGTAAATTGCGAATAGTCTCGCCTCAAGCCCCGTATTACCAGAATATCTGAGTCTATAGCATGCTGCTTCGAACAGTCGCAACGTATTGATGAGCCAAAAGCCACTCAGAGCTCGCTCTTCCACGAATGATCCTCCGGTAAGCCCAATTGCCTTCGTTGCGCATTCAGTATGTGTTGCAAGAATATCGGCTTGATGCTGAGTACGCCAACAAGACTCAATAGCAGCATGAGTATAACGCCCAAGCCCACACCCAGAGCTACAGCATCCTGCTGCCTGCTCACCTTCCTGAACCAAGCCTTCGTGTCCTCCAAAGCGATGTTCTCGTCATACGATCGCCGCGCACTCATCATACCCGGTAGCCCATCAAGCGAGCGGTGGTTGAACTGCTTCTGGTAATCGGCGAGCTCTTGCTTCTCAAGCTGCTTTCGCGCCCAGGTATCCATGGTATCCCGCTGCTTGAAGCCGTTCTCTTCGCCATCTTCATGATCGTGATCAACATAGGCGATTGCGTCACCAGTTGCTTCCTCCGTGCTTGCGGACTTTCCTCCACTGATCTGAGGTACTCCGAAACCACAGCTAGTCTGCACTTTCTGGATCTTCAACACGATGATAGCTCTTGCGCCCGTAATGTCGACTTCATCACCGTTCTCTGACGCCATCTTAGCGCGCAATTGCCCGTAGTACGGATCCCACTTTTCGACTACCCTTCCTTTGCAGAACAGTCGCATGATCTGTGGCGAGGGTCCAAAGGAAGAGAACATTACTGTGACACGGCCATTCTCATAGACGTGAGAGATGGTCTCACACCCGCTGCCGGTCGCGTCCAGATAGGCAACGGTGTTCGGTCCAAGAATAGAAAAGGTTCTTGATGGATGGCCTTTTGGCGAGATGTTGACGTGATCTCCAGCCCAAGGAGCGCTGGCCACGAAGAAGAGCGGTTGACTGGAGATGAAGTCGATGTGGTTTTCGTTGAGAGACGGGTAGAATTTGACCATGTTGAAGTGACGGAGATTGGAAGCAAATAGCGGTCAGGATTGAAGATGGTGGCCTAGTATGGGACGGTGCTGAAGAATGTAGCCGGCAAAGATGTCGTTCGGGAATCTGACGATTTGCAAGAAGGGTCGTAGCAAGTGAAAGGAGTTCTGCGGGAACTGCGTTCAATGGTCGTCTCAAAGTGGAAAGGGGAGATCCAGGCCTGGGAGTCGTGATCTGCCGGCTTGTTTAGTTGAACGGTAAGGTCAGAGTGGTTATGCGGTTATGCTTTATCAGACGAAAACAATGGAAATTTGATGATATACGCGTTCTTGTATATTTGCAGTGCAATGCGTGATTAAGATTTGGAGCGCAAGAAAGCTGCGATGCACGGTAACACCGCCTTGCTCTTTGCGTGCTAGCTCGAAAGCAGCTCGCGTGCGAGTGGGGGCGGGGCGCATCACCAGAAGCGCAATGAGATGCGACGGGAATCTATCCAACGCTTACATTAACACAAACAACATGGTGCTCGCACTAGCATTGAAAGCAGAGCTGAACGGGTGAGTCTCTCTACCTTCACGTGTCTGTCCCACTAACACCCCTCAGCGTAACCGACCTCCGCCCCAATGACACGGAAGACACGCCCTTTTTCTACACATTCAAAGTCCAATGCACGTCATGTCGCGAAGTACACCCCAACCCCGTCTCGGTCAATCGCTTCGAGATGAACGAACAGAGCGGCAGCAAGGGTGAAGCCAACTTTGTCTGGAGGTGTAAGAACTGTAAGGTCTTTCTGCCCTACACCCATCTCTATGCCTTAAACACTGACATGGCCTACAGAGAGAACACTCGGCGAACATCACAGCCGCGCCTACCTCCTACGAACAAAGCGACCCACCAAAGAAGACCAACATCCTAATGTTCGACTGCAGAGGTCTAGAGTTTGTCGAATTCGTGGCTGAGGGAGAGTTCCTCGCGACAGGCACGGAATCCGGCACCAAGTTCTCAGGTATCGAATTGCCTGACGGCGAATGGTACGACTACGACGAGAAAGCTGGCGAGGAAGTTAGCATCACGAACGTCGAGTGGGAAATACGTCGCGCGTAGATTGCGCAGGGAAGAGGAAGATTTAATACGGCAGCTTGTACAGCTTGGAACAGTGCACACCAGGCCTGGTATAGTCGAGCTGATAGAACAAGAGGAATGCAAAGAGGTGGCTATAGTACATCATGACAGTGCCGAGCGAGTCACACGCACACATCAAGAGAGGTGGTACTATGTGCACACAAAATATGAAGGCGCATGTACATCAATAACGACAGCAATGCTCAACAAAGACTGCAAAGGGAGATGCAACAAGTTGCGCACGTTGAAACTACACATCAGATCTCGTGAACAGCGAAGCTATCGAACATAAGTATATTGGAAGTACTAGACAGGCATACAGCCCTACGCATATCACAGTTTTACACCCCAGCTACCAGCCATAATGAGTCAGCGACGGTGGAATCTACCTCCAAACTCTACCTACAAAAACAGCAACAAGATCCTACAAAAAAACTACAAAATTGTCAGCGTACAAGGTCAACGAGGATAGCTAAAGCAAACTCACCACAAAAGACCGAAACACTCAAGACCAAGTAACGACTGTAGTAGCCTTACCAAGCTTGAAGCTATCCTTTGGCTTCTCTGTCTCGCGCTTGCTCCACGTCGTCTCCGAGTCCGAATTCTCCAACGTCTGGCGCTTCTCCTTCCCCCAGCTGACCTCGGAGCTAGGCTTTCCCAAATCGATGGTGTCGGGTTGTGGGATCGTGTCGCGCTTCTCTTTGCCCCATGTTACAACTGTCTTGGGCTTGCTGATAGTAAAGGTGTCTTTTGGTGCCCCGAAGGTGACAGCGCGTTTCTTATCTTTGCTCCAGATGATCTCGCTGGTTGGGGGCCCGAGCTGCATATCATCTGGGTTGGTGGGTTCGTCGTCGCGCTTGCTCCAGATGACTTCGCTGGAAGGCTTGCCGAGCTGGAAGTCGTTTGGATTGGTTATGCCGAGGGTTTGTGCCTGCTCGGCGTCAGCTTCAATACCTGTGACGACGAGGGAGTCTGGTTACCTCAGCTGAAGGCACAGGTGCAGCGCTGCTCACACCAACTAACACACCAGCAGCAAGAACGGATACAAATCGGTACTGCATCTCTACCTTCCGTCTGGTTCTTTTTTAACGTCGAGTACTATTGTTGGGTAAAGACAAGAGGTCGGTGGGGCTCGCTTGCAAGGCAAGAATATCAGGATCTGGGGTTGATATATCAAGGACGAGATACACGAGATCGACACGGAACCGGCATGCTACTTCATTTATACGAATCATTTGAACCAAAGTATAGACACACCTTTGCCACTTTGTAGCTTCCCGAGATGTTAGGTGAGTAGTTGGTGTTCGAGGCTGTTGGATACGGTTCGTGCAATTTGGGTAAAGTATTTGTGCTTCCTGTTGTGGTTAGGAGATATTTAGGCCAGCCAGCCTCAAGCAAGTATGCAGATGAAAGGGTATGCGTGACTGGGGGATTACATGTGGGGTGATTGGGAGATACGACATTCCAGAGGACTACGTTGGGTTATGTTGCTAGTATTCGTTCTTGGGGATTCAACAAGAACCCCGCATACGAGAAAGATTGGTTAGACGTCTACTAGCTCTCCCAAGTCATAGGCCACTGTTTTTCAGAGATCTTTATCATGGGTCTTTCCGACTTGTTGCCTAGCGCTCTATCCTGCTCATACCCAAACGTGTCAACACTTGTTACGATGGCGGGAATGGATAGAATGCTGTCCCAACATTCTCTTGTTGTGTCTCAAGTGTACCTCATTACAACAACCCACGCTGCAGGTAGTCGCCTTATCACAAAAGAGGATAGATGCAGGGACTTCCAACATTCACAACTCGTTCTAGCCCAACCCACACCTCAATCTGCGTATCCAGCATTTAACGGCTTCCCTGCAGAGACGCCCCTGCACACGATGATTAGTATTCAGTAAGGGTTCGCCTGTACGTCCGAGTGTGATCGTCGCACGACACAAGAGGTCTCGGCAGAGGTGCCATCTACCGTCAATGCAATATTGTGGGGTCTGGTCCCCTTGGATGGCATGGGGACATGAGAAGCCTGGATATTCAGGCAAACGCGAATGAGTTGTAGGCATGATCCAAAGGTCTAGAACAGGCATCAAATCTGGAGTTCGATGGAGTTTACAGGTACTCGCTCCTCGCATCGCCCTAGACAAATCATGAGGTCAAAGACACGCGAACAATGCAACATAGATATCGTTGAGGCTGGAAGGAACGGCTTGCAGATTCTGGGGAAGGTGCTTGCACGATCGATTGGAGGCTAAGTAGCGATACAAAGCTTCCGCATAGTATGCTCGTCCTAACATCTCTGGTGGAATGATCTCCATAGTGCGCCGGTCTATCTTTAGACAAGAAGGCAGTATCGCCCGACACGACTGCCTTTCCTGGCTAGAGCGAAGACGAGGATATATCAAACGTCCCTAGTCATATGAGCTCTTCAATCTGGAATAAAGATCAGGAGATTCTTGATTGAGACGAATACGAGAAGAAGAAGATTCGCGCACGAAGGGAAGCAATTCAAACACGTAGTAGCAACAAAACATGACAAACACGAAAACGCTACCGCCCGTGCTAACGAGAAATTTGTTGGTGATGAACAGTAGTAACAGTCATGTTGGTGACAAGCCTGCTCAAGCGAGAAGGATAAATGAGGCTGCGGATGCAGTTAATCTAAATAAATGAGTCATCAAACAAAGAAATCTCTCGGCAAAGTAATGGTCTGGTGACACCTTAGAATGGGAACGCGATAAGGTTTGTTTGGTAGCGGCTCGTCATTGTGCCAAACATTGGGATGTGGTGGCGGCAAAGGAGTCACGTTGGCATGGCCTGTACCAGACGGAATGTTGCTACCGCTGGTTGGGCGAGAGTTTGATGTGACAAGATTGTCTGCTATGCATTCGAAAGTAGCGCTATCGTAGGGCTATGGTATATACACTAGTATACATGTGAAAACTCGTACTGTACATATGGTCGCCTTTCAAGGCTCCGGATCTTCAGGTCTCTCTCCAAATTCCCGCTCCAACCATGAAGCCCAAACCTCTTTTGGGTCAGCCGTGTTATGTGCGATGTCCTCCACTGTATCCGGCGCGTCAGGCGCGTGTTGAGTGAATGTAGTGTTGTTGTCCTCGTCTATGCCTTCTAGCGTCTGCTCTGCCTCCGAATCTTTCGAGTCCTTGATGTAGGCGGAAGCGGCTATCATGACATTATCTGCGACCCAGGGGGGAGCGAGATACTGTTTCTTCTTCTTTGCCACATGCTCATTTCTTAAGGCGAGGTCGAGGATCTTATTGCGATCGAAGCCTTCGGTAGAGATGTCCGTCAGGATCTGGTTGAAGGCGACCGTGTTGCCGGTGATGGAGCACAAGCCTAGCATTTGACCGTATGCTTTAATCATGTCTTCATGATTCACTCTGGCCTTGATGCTACTAATTTCTCCCCAGATGTATAGGCCCCCTTCCCAGTCCGCGCGGCGGATACAGTCGTTGAGCATTCTCGTCAGACCTTGAACGTCGAGACCCCAGCCGTCCGCTTTCATCTCGTAGTAGATATCGAGCGCTCGGTCGAACCCTGCGAATCTCATGACACCAGTTATGAGGGAACTAAACACCATGGGTGTTGGGTGGACTTTCTGGTAGATCTTCTTTTCGTCGACCCTCACGAGCCGGCCATGGCTGGCTTCATTAACGTTGACTTTGGGAGTAGCGAGCATAAGCCCGTCGCCTACACCTCTCATCCTGGCGACGAACCTCGAAAAGTCTTCAGGGTTTCCATGCCTCAGGGAGGCGTAGTGATTGAGTATTTCTCGACAGGTAATCTCGTTCGGACGTATTTTGTTGTAGTAGAGGGCGGGTATCACACAATCTATGAGTTTTCGACGCCGCCACCGTCGGAAACCTACCAGCAAAGTGTTGAACGTCTGTAAGTCCGGTGAGGCCGATGAAACGAGGAGGTTGTGACAGATCTTTGCAAGCACGACAGCCTCTTTGCGGTCGTTACCGTGTATATCGCTTTCAAATAAATTTTGAATGCTCCGATTCATCTGGGTCGTAATAGCGTAAAAGTCTCCATCCACGTCCTGATAGTATTCCGGAATTCCTGGATGATCTGGGTGAATTTTAGCCTGGGCAATCACGTCTGCCGGACTATCAACAGGAACTTTGTGGAGGTTTTCAAGAGCCTCTAGGATGTTTAAGCGCGCTTGCTCACGCTCCACAGCATTCAAGGCTATAACGTCCCGGATCTGATGTGATAAGTTGTCGGAATCCACATCCCAAGCCTTGTCGAATCTAGGCACGTTGTTTTTGTGCAGTAGTTCGTGTATAAGGAGACCGGTGGAAAGTTCCTGCATGGCCAGCTTCTTCCACGAGTGTCGCCTTTGTAGGGCGTTTACGCGTAGTGCGTCTGGCGCCCACAAGGACTGGGGCGGCAAGTTGTAGCGTATAAGCTCAGGGCCGGTATTTGTTGGGAACTCCAGAAGCTGGACACCTGGGAACCTCGAGTCAAAACGCAGGTCTTCCCAAGCCAGCTCAGCGTAATCGCGGATTTGCGACTGGATTTCTTGGTCTTCCAAGATTGGATCCTCATCCAGTTCCATGCCTACAATGCGCTCCAACGCGCCCCAGTCAAAGTCGTCGGGCAGATCGTCGAAGGTCAAGCCATGATGTCCATCCGACAAGCCGATAGATTCAGTCGCCGTGTTTGTGTCTTTCGCTCTCTCTCCTGGCGGCCCGTCACCCGTAGATTGGGCTAGTTGCGAAAAGGCCTTCTCCCATTGTGTGTTCCTAGCGGCTTTTGCTCTCGCATCGATAGCCAGTCCTGCAGCGAATATGGTAGTGTATACGAAGGTCGACGTTGGTGTACCAATTGCCCACGTGCGGCGAAGAGCCGTCCGCCCGCTGCGCCTAGCGAGAGCGCCGGAGGTGGAGACGCATGATATGCATCTGCAGGTACCCGGGTTCGACGTTGCCCGGGACCAGATGGCTCGCATTGCTACCGGGGCATGCTGCGCGACAAGTGGAGGGGCGACGAAGGACCGGGTCGCCGGCGGGGTGAGGAGACGGCGCACCGTGGTAGGCGCAATGGTGCTGCTGAGAGGAGGCAGCTATGAGGATCCAGCTGGGGTATGGCGGTCGAATGAGTGTGGCTGGAGGTTGTGATGTCGGGGTTTCGCAATTGTTGTACTCGTCCGGTCATTCGAAGAGGGAACAATTTCTTAGCGCGTCCGCTAGTCGCGTCGCTCTACACCTTGGACAGTCGGTAGGCATTGGTGTGGAAGAGCAATGGAGGTGAGTTCATGGTTGATCATTATTGTGACGTGAGTCTAGGACAGGAGAGTGCGAGTCTCAGTTATCCTCTAATGCACCTTCCACCACGAACCATCTTCTGTTGCGCGGCTTCCCCGCGGTGAAGCACGGTGACCAATCGGCGCTACCTTTTGCCGATGACTTTCCAAAGCTGCAGGCACGACCGCCATAGCACCACGACCCTCACTGCTATACCTACCAAACTCACGGCTACCCGACAGCAAGCCCTGAGACAGAGTCGCAAACATGGCTGTAAGCTATCCCTCCTGTTCACCAGTCAAGCGCAAAGCTAACACCCATCAGGCAGTCGCACCCTTCAACCCGCGTCCTTTGCTCCAAAGCTTGTACGTCGCACACCGTCACCTCTCGAACCACCGTTACCAAACAAACACGCGCTAACATACGCGCAGAGTCGACAAAGACATCGTTGTCAGGTTAAAGTGGGGTGAGACCGAGTACAAGGGCAGACTCGTCTCGGTGGACCTCTACATGAACATCCAGCTGTCCAACACCGAGGAATTCGTAAACGGCGTCAGCTCCGGCACTCTCGGACAAGTTCTGATAAGATGCAACAACGTCCTGTGGATCGGAAAGGCCGAAGAGGTGGAACCCAAGGCGACCAAGGACACGGCCATGAGCGGTTGAGACGCTCAAGACGGCAGACACGATGCGCGAGACAAACTGAAAATCGCAACACGAGCGCCCGGCGGCGGCGCGCAGAGGCTGTCTGGGAGCAAAGCTCACATGCGCTCGCAGCAGGAAGGCAGTAGGTGTGCTCCACGTAGTATGCGCACTGAAGATACCACAGAGCAGATAGGCGCACAATTGGAATGGGTAAAAGTCGGGATACCACGCTTCGGTTGTGAGGCGCTACAATGTTACAACTATTCAAGCTGCCAGCTATTCGATCTCCTCTATGATCATCCTCGTCTTACCCTCCCCATTACCAGTCTGAGGCTGGACGTCGAGCCCTCGGAGATTTCCTTCTAGCCCAAGATCTGGTCCTAGCCTCAGGCCTTCATCTCTGATCTTATACAGCTTCTTCATCCTCATCGTTTCGAGACCCTCCACGACATTTGTCGCATGGTCTCTTACGAGCTCGTCTGTGTCTTCATCCCTAACCCACTTCACCACTCGCTCGACCTCTTCCTGCTGCTTCAAGTTCAGACCCACCACACTTTCCTGTCCACTCTCGATCCTTGCGTCAATGGCGCGCAGCAGGCCCATTATGACAAGCACGGCCGAGCGACGCAACAACGCCTTCGAGTCTTCTCTTTCCATAGCAAGAACTAATAACACCATCTGCAACGTCGCATCAACAACAGGCTGACGCAGAACGTCCAATCGGTGTTCCATGACAGTAGACAGCACGCTGAGCGCAGAAGCACGTATACGGACGTCTTCCTCGATGCCAGTATCCTCCCATCCACCGACAATCTTCTGCAGCATTTCGTACTCCGCTTGTTCTTGCGGGTCTGCGCCCTCGGGCTCGAGAACATTAGGTATCGGTCCGCCCCAGGCAGCCTCGCCTTCATCTCGAAGCTTTCGTTCGCTATCCGCGAGTTCGTTTCGTGCTGACAATGTCTGCGTACGTTGACCACGCCGACTCGCCAACGAAAGACAAGCTTCCGTGATCTGCTTTGTGCACCGATGCAGTACCGCGCCATGCTCAGGCGAAGCCCAAAAGTTGTCTTCCACGACAAAGTTGTTCAGAACTTCTCCGACCCGTAGCCTAAAGTCTAAAGCATCCCTCAACTCCCTCTCTTTCTCGTCTGTGTGCCTCCCTCGCGCTAGCTTTAGTGATCGCTCGTCGATGTCGATGAACGCGTCGACTATTATGCCGACCACGGGCTTTGGGGCGCGTATGGCCAAAGTGACGAGTACGGGTATGGCGGCCAAGTGAACGTAAGACTCTGGATCTGCCAGTGAAGCTGACAAGAGCGTGTGCGTGAGAGATGGTATGTCGATAGCCGGAAACGCGATAGGGTTTCTAAGAAGCTTGTGCACAGTGTTCAAGGCCCATGTTCGGTTTGGGGGATCGGGTGATTGCAGCTCAGCGAAGCAAGTCTTCAAGGTTTTGCGATGTTCGTTCAGTGGGTCAATTGTTGATTTCCCTGTCGACGACGGCGTTGTCGTGGTGGGAGCGATAAGATGGAGAGCCGTGGTGGCGGAGTTGCTTATTACAGACGATGTGGATGACTGTGACTGCGAAAGGTATGCTAGCGATGGAAGAAGTGCATGTAGCGTCTCGATGACAGTAGGTGTTTTCTTGAGGTCCGACGATGCAAGCAGTGTGTTAAGGATACTTAATGCGAATGACACCAAGTCTTCATCTCTGGCCTCACCCTCTTCATTCTCCTTTGTCATGTCTTGTTTCCGTACAATGTCGTCCAGCATTGCCCTCTTCGATGTACGCAGTTTGTCTGACTTATCTTTTCGAGCTTTGTGCTCGCTCACATGGTTCTGGATCAGCTGTGCGACGAGATCAATTATATGCTGTGGACTTCTGGCAAAGTGCTTCTGGAAACGCTGCGCTAAAGCTTCCGATAACTTCGCATCGACAAGCGCAGAAAGAGGGTCGGCGTCGGAATCGTCGTCGATGAGCGTTTTCGTCGCAGGTTTCTCTGGTACGAGCCACCGCTTTGTGGCGTTCACGAAAATGGACCCAGCTGTGTCGTCGGAAACTTTGGCTTCCGTCAAAAGGGTAATGAGAACACCAACTCTATTGTCCAAGTCGCTGATGCGCCCGAATATACCTTCCATCGTTCCTATTCCTCCAGTCTTGTCTGTCGTGCGAGTGCGAATTTCGACACCGCCTTGAGATCCAGGACCGAACGTCCAGGTAGCATCGCCCTCCCAGAAGATGTTGGTCGCAACATTGTCAATCTGCTTCGTATCGCAGGCAACCTCCATGTATCGCGACAAAATGAGGCTTGGAAGCATGCTCCATTCCTTGTCCAGGGAAGGCCTGTCTTTCGCATAGTTGAGCAACGTCCAGAGAGGAAGTATGATGGGATGAATGAGACGTCGAATCAGTCCGCCGTGAGAATATGATGAAAGAATAGTCTTCAGTCGTCTCAGCGCCGTCTTGAGCTCCCCTTCCTTCACGATGGCATACTCAGATCTCGATGGGCTCGTATTTTTTGGGTGGATTGCTTGGAACAGGGGCTTCGCAAAGGTGTCCCATCCCACGGTTCCCGGTGCGCCAGTCGTCTTCTTACTCAGAATGCCACCGGCAATGATCTGTCCTGCAGCGCGACTCAGCTCTTTACCCTCGCTACCATCTAGGAGATGCAATAGCTGAGGAGATATCTTTACCAGCCATTCATCCTGGCTGATGCCGCTCGGTGGCAAGGCTAGTAGCTTTGAAGCTTGCGAGACAGCCTCTAGTGGAATTGGTATCTGCGATTGTGGGCCTGACGCGCTCTGAGGAACGTGAGAGTTCTTCGATAAGTATGACAGCGAAAGGAACTCGATGATATGGCGAACGCCTTGGGCTCGAATGGGCACCGATGAGAGCTCTGAGGATATGGCAGGTTTGAGCCAGACAGGAAGAGGCTGCTGGAGGAACGTAGTCAAGATAGGGAGAAGTCGAGATGTTGGGGTGTCTCTCATGATGTGCTCGTATATCTTCGAATACCTGGACTTCGCTGTCTCAGACGACGTAGGAGAGTATGATAGCTCAGCCACGGCAGATATGATGTCGGGGAGGATTCTCTGGGACAAAAGTGGCTGTACACCCGAGCCCTTCTGCTCCATCATAGGCAGAAAAGCTTCCATGACGGCCGCCAACGCGTCCAAATTGTGATTCGGAGGCGTGAATATTACAGCGGTCAGCACTGACCTTGGCCGTTGACTGAAAGCGACACCGGAAGACAAACGTGGGATCACTGCGATAATGGTGATGAGATCTACGAGACCGTACACCACACCGGCGAGCGATGCATCGTAGGGTGCATTTGGATCTGCGGCTAGGTCTGCAGTGTTGATGGCCTGGAGGTGGACGAGCGCTTGCTCGACAAGAGTATCAGTAGGCACGTCAGCACTGTACTTGCGGTTCTTATCGACAAACGGGCCGATGAAGTTGGCCGCAGCATCCACTGCATCTTCGACCGCTCCCATCGTGCTTAGCGGTGCCGCGAAGCCGGGCGTAATGTGCTGAGCGCAGCCGTGGGTATGATGGTGGCTGTTTTGCCGGAGCTTGCTGCTTACGATAGATGTGCGAGATCCACCACAAAAGTTCTAATAGTCCAATGTTGTTCTCAAGATCTCTGAGGATTTGCCATCTATTGTTAGGTGAAATAATGCGAAGGTCAATGGCAACGGGCAGGCGGAAAAGGACATTGCTGATTAGTCAGAGAAAGATGAGTCGCACGTGCTAGCGTCAATATGACGCGAATTCTTGGCGCGAGCCGACGCGTCTTCGCTCTGCTCATGCCGACATGAATTCAACAACCACCCCGATGTACCCATCGCCACACGACGTCCATCTCTGTTCAAACGCTACAACTGCTCATCGCGTCTCGATTGGATCCTGAGCCATGCACGCGTCACCAACATCTTCTGACAATGTCAATCGCGGCGGGACTGTCCCGTGACGCTCCCTTTGGACACAACTTCTTCTCTCGCTTGCTTGCAAGCACCCCACAAGTCACTTCCCCCACAGTTACCGATGTCTGTCTTCCATTTGGAATGCGGTTCGTCCGCACCTCACGCACTTGCGCAGTCATCACACGCCTGAGCCTCTTAGCATGGTCTCAATGGGTCGTTTGTATGTTGTCTGGGCGCTTCGGTGGAAACACCGGGGTTGTGTGTGAGGAGGGCAGGCTCGGATCTTAACCCTAATCATCTTCTGGTATTCGACGTGCTTTGGCACGATGAAGAGTATCGCGGTCATGTCGCCGACCTTCCGAATAGCCCCTGCATATTGGTCTGCTCAGGTGGACCTACTTGCCTGGCGTGCAAAAGGAAGGCTCGAGGTACGGAAGCGAGAGCTCAAATTGGGATGACATGTGCCTGTCGGGGTATTAAAGTTCTCGCACGAGGACCACGTCGGCATCTCATCTGTACAACAGACTCTGGTCACGAAAGATAGCTTCACGACGAACGCGACGAGGCGAAAAGGAGAGCTCTGAAGTCAGACGCCGGTCACCTCACCAGGGGATCGACTTTGGGTTTCATCATCGCGCTTGAACCACAGTCCCTTCGATTCTGAGAGCCATACAGGAGCTGCAACACCTGATGCCGACTATCACCATGTGGCCAGCAGACGTCATGCCTACAGCGACAGGACAGAAGAAGAGCGCGGTTTTGACATTGATCGAGCCAAACATACAGACACATCAACTTGTTCGGCTTTGGCTGGCGTGAGATCCACTCGTCGGAAAGGCGAAAGCCTAGCGAGGTCTCGATACGTCGCAGGTTGGTGTTGTCAACTACGGCGGACCGTCGCGCTCCGGATCTGATGTCTTGAAGTTTGAGACACGAAGAGTCTGCTGTGCCTACATGTGTTGGATCAAGTAAGTGGCGTTTGTACTTATGGCAATTTGTTCGAGCCGGACTCGTTTATGGCGACGGATTACCCGTGCATCTCACCCACATGGACGAAAGTCCTGATCAGATCTCCAACCTCTTCCTTCATCTACTACGTTACGAAGCCGGTGTCACAGTCTTGTCACTCGACACCAGCCACTCTAGGGTGATATCTGACCAGTCGCGTTAGTCGTCAACAAGTATGTTTAGCATACGTGTATATTGGCGAGCGTCTACCCCTTTGATCGAACAGTTCTTTTGCTGTTGCGATCGTCGATGCGGCTTTTGAGGATGTCCTTTGTCCGTATTATCATGTCCTTCGTTTCTCATGAGAGCGGAGCGGAAACAAAGACTAGTCTCAGGAAGTCTTGTCACTACGAAAAGAGAGAAGCATCTTGGCTTAACAACCCATGATGATTGTGTCCATTGGTGAGTGTTGCGTGTCTGTTGTGCTAGATTGACTAGGATCTTGTTTTTCCCGCAAGCTGGAGCATGGAGACGATGGTCTTGCAGCGATGAGAAGAGCTGCTAGTGTTGGAGTTGCGACGGCGCCTTCTATGGAAACACGATCGCACTGACGGGACCTACAACCTCGGATTCATCAGTCGGCATTCTCTGGTTTGGCCATGCGACAAGAGAGCTGAGCATGAGAGACTGGAAACCCGTCGACTGCATACTGGTGGACAGTGAAAGTCACAACGCAGTACTTATCGAACCAGAGAGTGAAGATGGGACCTCTCACGAGTGAGGCTCAAGGTCTAGACCTGTCTGTCGACATTTTCTGCGACAAGCTCCTGCGGGCTCTTCATTCTTCCATCCAAACATGCTTCGCGGTCATGTCACCACCTTTCTTCGCTACAGTCTCTTAGCCCATGCCCTGGATGCATTCCCGCTTGTTCACCGACGTCGGTCTTGGATATGTGATTGGTGTGAGAATGGGAGAGCGTGGTATGGTGTCATCGTGGGTGGTTCAACGGCTGTCCTTCGGGATGGCCCGACTCTTTTTCGATGAGTTTGCTGCACCCTGACAGTCAATACTACGCTAATCAACGCAGGTCCCGAAATCGGCTCTGTAGTACTCTAATGCTCGTATTGACGCTTGCAGCTGCAGCGGGTGCAACCCGTAGGTGTGTCAGCCCTCAGCCAAGCGAGTTTGTACCCATTCAGCCTATACGAAGACGCTACAAAAACGTGCTACCAAGACCGCCACATTCTTTACGCGACCCTCCATTCTCGAAACATTGTCCATCAATATCTTTGGACTTACAGATCCGACCGCGAACTACCGATCCCAAGCTACCAAGCGTGATCATTCTCGTCAGTCTGAGCCTTCGGTTGGAGCGACATTTCCGACTCTGTTGCTTGGCTCGAGGCCTCTTCTAAACGGTGAAGAGGGAACAATTCTCGGTATTCATTGTTGCTGGTATGCACCAATAGGCAACACGTTAGAGATGAAGCCTGGCAGAGATTACGAGGGCATGATTCGACGTACACGCTGCAATGCCGCGTATCAGAGGTAGTACAATGCAGACCCTATTTTTGAATGACAGAACATCTGTGAGTAAGCGATACTGCTTACTATTCTGGGTATATATTAGCGCGGCGTTATGACAACGGCCGGCTCTTGTGCTACCTGCGCTCTCTCAAAAGACAGAAGCGACGTTTGATTCGCGCCTCATTGTGACTGCAAGTACATGCATCACTCCAAACGCACTCTTGTTTACCATCTTCAAGCGATCTCAGACTACGTCATCGACAGCTGTAGCAATCTGATGATGGGTATAAATCGAGGTGTAGCCCGCGACGATCTCAACAACACTGCTTCGAAATCTTCTATCCGGAGCTGAAGATGTTGGGCTTTTTCATCCACCTTGCCTGCGCGTTGACGCTACCGTCCTTGGCCCGCGGTGATACTTGTTCATCAGTCACTTCTCTCGGTTACATCAATGTCACATATGCTCTCAACCTGGCCTACATTGAAGAACAAACCCAGTACTGGTCTACTTCCTGCTCTGCTCTCCTTCCATCATGTATCATCTTCCCGAGAACGGTGGAAGAAGTCTCGACCGTGGTGCAAATCCTTGCAAACACCACTGAATCCTTCGCCGTCAAATCTGGTGGCCACAATCCCAATAATGGATGGAGCAGTGTAGCTGGTGGCCCGCTCATCGCTATGGAGCACTTCGACCAAGCCGACCTAGACCGTAACACAGGTGTCGTCGACGTAGGTCCTGGTAACCGACTTGATGGAATCGCTGCCAAGCTGCAAGGCACGGGCTGGACGTTCGTCGGTGGACGAATCGGTAACACTGGAGTAGGCGGACTAGTACTAGGCGGAGGGCTTAGCTACATGTCGACGCAGTATGGATGGGCTGCGTCAAGTGTGCTCGAGTACGAGATCGTCTTCGCCAACGGCACAATCGGCTACATCCGTAACGACAATTACCCCGATGTATTTGTCGCGCTCAAGGGAGGCGGCAACAACTTTGGCATCGTAACGAACTACAAGCTGCAGGCTCACCGACAAGGCGACATCTGGGGTGGCAACTTAGTGTATCTGCGCACGCCGAGCAAGGACAAGCAGCTACTCCAAGCCGTTCGTGACTGGACGGAGCACAACGAAGATGACAATGCTGCTGTCATAGTCACGGCGGAGCGAGCGAATCTCAATGTGGTCGACTCTTGGATCATCTTCCTGTTCTATGACGGTCCAACGCCTCCACCCGGACTTTTCGACAACTTCACCGATATTAATCCCTTGCTTGACACCACCCGAACACGCACCTACGCCGATCTGATGGCCTTGAGTAACTGGGTCGTGATCAAAGGCAACGTTGTGGACATCGCCACAGAAACAATACCCTTACCTTCTCGCGCCAATGCTGTCGAAGTTATGGAAGGTCTGCACAAGCACTGGCGCGATATCTCTGACACCGCACTACTCATACCTGGAATCGTAGCATCTATCGCATGGCAGCCATTCCCCAAGAAGATTGCGCAAAAGGCCCGAGAACTAGGCCCTGATCTCATCGATGCTGATGCAGACGTCGACCGCGTTATTATCGAGATGAACTATGCCTTCACGCCGCAGTCACTGTATGAGCAGATGGCTGACACTATGGAAGCGACCTATTCTGGTGTGAGGAACAGGGTTCTGGCATGGCAAGCCGACGGCAAGTTGCCAGAAGCGTATTTGCCTATTTTCATGAACTATGGGTTCTTTCGGCAGGATTACTTTGAGAGGTTGAGGCCCGAGAGTCGGGCGTTGGCGAAGAGGGTTGCGGATTTGGTGGATCCGGCGGGTATGTTCAGATCACGTACTGGAGGCTGGAAGCCATGAGCTTGGAATGAGTATAATATGATTGAGTGCATCGCTTGATACGTAGGTAGTGAACGAGACCGTTATTCCGAGAACTGCTGCTTCTTTACAGATCTGCTGGGGGTCGCGTAATCTTTGTTAAGTGGTCCCCGTTTAGCTCCTTCATGATCTTGCCTAGGCCTTCATGACTGTAGTCTTTCTCATTCCACATGTCCTGCTTGAATTCAGTAACAAATTTTTAAAATCAATGAGCTGTTGCGCAGAACGGTACTGTGCAACGCTTCTAGCGTACCTTGTGATACCGCACCTTGCCCTCTTGATCGAGCGTCAGTGTAATCAAGCTGTTAACCTTCTTCGAAATCGGCAAGGGTTTGGGTGTGTACTCTTGCTGCAGCTTGAAGATGATTTCATCGGGCTTGGAGGAAACGATCTCTGTCTTGATCGTCCGACTACTCTTCATGAGTTTAGGAATGCCTGTTATGTGTCAGCAAAGCATTGTCTCCATGTTCTTCTCTAAATCAGGGATTACTCACCATACCACTGCCCAGCGATCTTGTATCTCGTATCGCAGTAGCTCCATGGATCATCGTAGACCGCCTCTTTGCCATACACCATCATGTCTTCTTCGCTGGCGCTTCCAGAGTAGAGATTGCATATCGATTGTACTATTCTCTCCCTCCCAGGCTCCAAATTTATCGAACTTTCAGGGTGCGGCTCGTAGTCAACCCCCGAAGGGCTGTTTTGTGACTCATCGGCGTTGTGGGTTAATGCGATAGGATCGGGTCGTTTTTCGAAGCCACTCTCTAGACGTGCAGCAAGTGTATCCTTTCCTGATTTCCCCGTAACTGGAAGTGTCATATCTTCGGATGGAAGAACGAAAGTGAAGCTGTGCGAGATTTGCGGCTGTCTCAAGGACCGCTGCTTTTGATGAACGCGATGTCTTGACGTCATGGCCGGCTGCCTCTAGGACCAATCCTCGGAGCGCTAGCTACGCAGCGTGGCACGCCTCATCTGAACTACCCATCACTTGCAGCAAGTGGCATGTTTCGAGAGCATTCCGGTTGGTATCCCAAACGTCAAAGCTTTGGTTCAAGAGCCAGGTTTGAGTGTCGCACCCCAAAATACAAGTTATATCCTGCTAATCAAGAAGATTAATTGGTGTCGTGGACGACGATGTGTGATACTAAAGATTTTCAGACATAAACATCTGTAGTACATCTGCCTTCTACGAGAACAGTCAGGTCAAGGTCCTTCAAATAGGGCACTATCTCTCGATATGAATTGGCCATTTCTCAACAGCCTCATAAAGCATCAGCAAACTGCCTATGAGATACAAAGCGGGTGCCCATACCAGAGCTATTGTGCTCTGGTACTCGCACCAATCTGTGCTACAATATCCCAGACAAGCACTCCAGATCCAACCTATGCTACCCACCAAGTTTGTCATTCCAACCCACCACCCGACCATGCGCGGAGCAGGCTTCCACCACTGGTGTTGTACTTCGAACAGGTATAGTATCGATGCGACGAGGAAGCAGACAGCTCCGAGGAGAAAGGATGGATAGTATAGCCCATACAGCACGCCCTGTGGGAGGTTCTCGTATACACCAGGTAATGTGAGGAGATTGGTGACCCAGTAAATGACTGTACCGACGAAGAGGATGAGGTTCGCGTTGAAGCCGATTTCTCGACGGTAGTGAGCGCGAACATCCTGCCATGTGGGCCACCAATTCCAGGCTTGCTCAGGTCCTGACTGGGGACGTGCCTCCACCTTGAACGTCTTAGTATGCATTATTCGATGCTTCATGCGGTCGGGGTTGTGGATATGCGTGCAGTTTCGACGGTCGGGTTGGAAGCCGGAAGCGTTCTCAGTAGCTTTCTCTTCGTCCGGAGACGCAAATTCGATGTTCTCGTTATCGGGTTTCAGGCTTTCCTTCAACGCCCAGCCAAAGCAGTCACTCTGATTGGCGTTCACCGCTTCGACTACGAGGAGCATGCCACCCAACAGAAACAACATTCCACGGAAAAAGGATATCGCGCCGCTGACAGTGGTCGGGTCGGCGGCGAGTTGTCTCTCTGGATATGCGACTGGAAGCCATTGAAGGACGCCAGAGGTGATGGAGCATATGGAGCCGACAGTAAAGACGACGCCAACCCACCACGAAACGTCCCACCAGGCTATGACTGTGATCATACGCACAATCGCTCGAAGAAGGCGCGTAGTACGTGCGGTGCGCGAGGGTGCTCGGCCGTGACTGAGAAGAAGGATATGCCGGCCTAGAGCAGAAGTTGGTCAGTAGGGTCCCCAACACATATACGGGTCAGATTGATACGCACCCTTTCGATTCTCGCGACTCCACCACTCCCATTCCGTTCCGCTTACGTGCCCATCTTCATCGTTAACAGCATAGCGCCGTGAATTGGCATTTTGGAAGTTCAGAACCTTGTGCGAGCTACCGTGAATGTAGTCCAGCTGCTGCGATGAGTCCTGGATGCAGTCTTTGTCGTCGCTGGAGGCTTTCATGGCTCGAGAATGGCGCGAGAAGTGTCGACCGCGATCGGGCTTTCAATGAGTAAGACTTCATGTCTTCCACAATTATCGTCGCAATATCTTCTGGCATCATCTTGAAACCGCGAGAATCGCGTCCTGAACGGGGTAGATCACCCCGTCGACGAAAAGATGATGAAGGGTGATGTCACGGTGTGGGGAGTTTCGCATCGATCTTGGCAGGGAAGCTGTCGGCAGCGTCTAGGCTTGTCCCGAGGCAATGACACGACGCCATGGCCATCACTCAATAACAATGACGAATGCGAAAGCTGAGGCAGCAATCTGATCTGATGGCGATGATTTCCGCTGCTCTGGAGTTTCAGTCACGACCCAGTGTGAGATTGGAATTTCACCTGGGCACGTATGAGCATGTTTCGTGAAACAGACCAAACTCCCGGTGACTACCCATATCCGTAATAGGTCTTACATCTCTAAAAGACAGCGTTTACGAACGGCAGTAACGTCAAGGAACCAAGTCAGAGGGCTCGGGGTATTGCGATGCGATGCTTCCTGCATCTATGCACATGATCCGTCCTGCATTCGTCGCGCATCTATCCCGAGGTCGTCATCCAACAGCCGCAGACCATGCAGTACTTGCAGTGTACAGTCTCAGTTCGATCAGTCGAGCAATTCATGCGCTCTGGCGTTCTCCAAGAGGTCAAGCAAGATTCGCCCTCCTCATGGTGGTAAAGCACTTACAGACGGGTCTCCCATGTTCGTCGCGTCTACATGAAGGTGCCACGCGTATGGAAACTCTTGGCTTTTGTGTATAGTCTGCTAATACATTCCGTTCATGACATTCGCGCACTAAATCCGATAGACAACTAGCAATGGCTTCATTTCGGGCGCATGGCAGGACGGGTTCTTCGGCGCCGAAGAGTAATCATGCGAACAGCTTCACACCAATGGTTCGGACACCACGGAAGGCTATGGGACAACAGATTACTTACCAGATATGAGGTTGACGGCATGCGCTCTTTTTCTGGGTATAAAGCGGGAGCACTCGTACCGATATTCCTCACCACGTTCATCACGCACCATCTATCGTCCACCATGCTTCGTCGCCATTCTCTCAAGCCTAGTGGTCTACTCACGCTCATCTCGAACATTGTTCTTTTTGGATCCATTTTAACAGGTGATGCAGCTCAGTACGATGCCACCAAACTCAGAGACTGCTTGAGTAGCTCCAGCATCTTGGCTTCCTTAGCGACCTTTTCTGATGCTACCAACTGGGAGACTATTACCTCCCCATGGGCTCTGCGGTTCAACCCAGAACCAGCCGCGCTTGTTGTCCCTCGCAGCCGAGACGATATCGCTGCTGCGTTGGGATGCGCTGTAAATGCGGGCGTGAAGGTTTCCCCGCTGAATGGAGGACATTCCTACGGAGCTTACGGGCTGGGTGGTGTGGACGGAGCACTCGTGATCAATATGGAGCGCTTCACTGAGACCACATTCGACGAGGGGACTGGTCTGTTCAAGTAAGTGTAATGCAATCAACATCAACTTAATTCATGCTAATAAACATAGGTACGGTGGTGGAAGCCGAGTTGGGCCTGCTGCAACATGGCTTTGGGAAAACCACGGGCGTCACTTCCCCCACGTTCGAGCTAACTGGGTAGGCCTATCTGGTTCTTCCATCGGAGGAGGCTTTGGAACCACAAGTCGTTTCCTCGGTACTCCCATGGACAACCTCGAAAGCGTGGAAGTGATGCTATACAACGGTACCGTGGTGACTGCTTCCCGCACGGAAAACCCCGACCTGTTCTTCGTCATTCAAGGCGCAGGCTCGTCTTATGGCATAATCCTGTCTCTGACTACTCGCACTTGGAAACCAGAATTCAATATTGTCACAAACTTCACGATCTCACTGGGTGCCGCCGACCTTGACACAGGCGCCCAAGCCCTAGTCGATCTTCAGGACTGGGCAATGACTAAAGCACCCGATACCTTCGCCCTGCGATGGCAACTGGCTGGAGAATGGAACGGTAGTGGATACTTCTATGGTAACCCGGACGAGTTTGATGCTCTATTCGCTGGTCTCGTCGAACGGCTCCCAAACACTACCACAACGACCGTGCGAACAGCGGATTTCTGGGCTATGGAGAACTTTGCCGTTCCACAGCTCAACGGAACTACCGATGCCTTTCCTCCACGCAGCATGTATCTGCAAGCTCTAGTCCTGCGCAAAGATCAGCCTTTCACCTTCGAGTCCGCCAAAGCGCTCTACCAGTATACTACACTCGCCTTCAACCGCACTGACCTGACTGAGTTTGGCTTCCTAGACCTATGGGGAGGCGTGTCCAGGGAAGTTGACGACTCGAAGCAAGCGATGGCATACTCTAACAACCAGTGGCTCATCCGATGGGAAGGACGTCTTGCAAACGGCCTGACCCAATGGCCTGCTGACGGCATTGAGTACATGCAAGCTGGTTTCCGACCTTTCCAGGAGCAGTTGAAGAAAGAAGGTGTTCCACTGAGGGGTTTTGTCAACTACAGAGACACAGAGCTCACCGTTGAGGAATGGAGCGCAAGGCTGTACGGCGACAACTTTGAGAAGATGAAGAGGATCAAGTCGGACTTGGATCCGCAAGGTATTTTTACGACGCATGCGCAGAGCATTCCCACGTCCTGAAGTGACGACAAATGAACTATCGTAGGGTATGCCGAGGGAAGCGTTTATTAAGTGATGCATCCGACGCGGACGATTGTCACGATGGCTTTTGAATACGTATGAGAAGTTAATTGTCAATGAAGTCACGTTTACGTTATTTATTCTTGATCTCGATTGTGCGTAATGATTTATAAGTACTTCAACAGGTATTTGATAGCTGTGGATGCTCCGAATCGAGCGTTCCCGTTCATTAAATCTATATTATATGCAAGACGCGCTGTCTTGAGAGTCTCATGCGGACCATGAACTAGCACTGACTGTCTAGCAAGTCAAATCGAAGAACGGCGTGTTGTTCTGGAGGGGCGTGATAGCAAAAGACAAGTCGGTCTGCGCGGCATTGGCATCCTTCAAGGTGTACCAGAAGGTGTTGCGGGTACCGAAGAGAGAGCAGCCAACTTCGTCCCAGTAGCGCTTGGAGTTCTCGAGAGAGGCAACGGCCGAGCCAGAGTTAGGGCCAACTACACTTGCGTTAGTTTGATAGTACTCGAAGGATGTTAGAATACAACTTACTTCGTGGCCATCCGGTCTCGGTAACCCAAACAGGCTTTCCGTCGGATACGCTCTCGGTCTGACCAAGACCCGCGAAGAAGTTCTCGCGCGCCAGATCGATCGAGTTCGGCCTCGTGGTCTCGAAGTACGGGAAAGAGTTGTGTCCAAGCCAGTTCACACTGCGCGCAACACCACGGTTCTCGGGTAGAATCCACGCAGTGAATGTGTCCACATGGCCAATAGGCTTGCTCTCGAGCGCGGTACCACGGATCCAGTCGCGCATCCAACCAATGTAACCCTCTATTTCCGCAGCGGTAGCACCGGCACCGGCGTTGTTCTGTACACCTTGCGGGCTGCTGCGGTACAAGTCCTCAGATCCTACGCTGATGCCGACGATCTTGTCTGTGAAAGCGCTTCCGAGCTCCCTGGCGCCACGAATCAAAGCGTTGAGTTCGTTCTCGTATGCTGCACGTCCAGCACTAGCCCAGAGACCAACAAGGATTTGGGTGTCGGTGTCGATGGCTGCTTGGAAGGCAGAGATCGGATCGGCCGCGGTACCGCATTGAACCGAAGTGTACAGACGCGCTGTGTTGAAGCCTGAAGCTCCGGGCAGGCTCTTTGCCTCATTGAAAAAGCGAACAAAGTCGTTGTAGCCGCGGCATGATCCGTCTGCGTTGGTAGCGCCGTAGTTGAAGCCCTTGCTCTGTGCTACAGCGGTGGTCGCGAGGGCGATGATAGAAGCAGCTTTGGCCCACATTTTTGATGAATTAAGAATATGATATTAAACCTAGTAAAACGAAGGAATACAGCTGTAGAAGCCGGGAATGCAGCGACCCTTTATTCCTCCGTAGAGCTGAAGTTTAAAATAGAACGTTTGCCCCTGCGCATCATCGCTGGCTGCATGCCAACCCAGATGACGTGGATGAGGCTCGTACTTTTCTTTGCCAAGTGTTGTTGAATGGCGATCTGCCGAGCGCCATGCTGGGCGGAAAGCTCTTCGAGATCTCTCCCTGAAGACCGTTGTGCGAGGGCTCGTCCACACGAGCAAACAAAAGGCTGCGTGTCACAGAAGCTGAGGTGCGCGTTTGCCAGAAAGGTTTGCCAGAGCGGACGAGAACCGCCAGGACGACGGCTAGTTCTCGTGATGATGCAAGCTGCCACGGAGGCGACCGTCGACATGTGCCATGCGCATTAGCATAAATACGATCGATACCCCGAGCAGCCGGATCGATTTCGCGCTGGTCTCGAACGCGCGTTGTGGTGAGGATGCGGTCAAGTCGCAGCTGCCCAGACGGAAGATGTGGGGTAGGGAATCATAGCGGAGCGAGGGCGTGGACCACGTTGCATTGCGGACAATTTCCCGCCGGGTCAGCCTCGCTGCCCTTCAACATTCCTTACTGCTCATTGCACCAATGAACTATCGCTGTGCGACGAATCTTGTCAATGTTTACTGGCATGGTCTCGGAATGAGGCCACGCGACAAAAACCTGGGTCACTCTTGATGGACGCAGGAACGCGCACCTGGGCGATGGCTCACCGGTTGTCTAGCGAGGCATGGGCCTTGCTGAGCATCCGCGCACGGTGCGACAGATGTCGTGCTGCTGGTCTAGAGCTGTCTTTTGTTTTGGGGGACCAGGAACAGAAGATGAACGTTTTGTCGTCTTCCATCCGTGACTGACATCCATGGATTGGCGGTACCGAAATGTCGCGTTGATCGCGGTGGCACCGCCTAACTATGCCAGTCTCACAGGACGGTTCACGAGACGACGGGAAATACGATCAAGAGTTTCGTTTGTTGATAGTCAATGTAGGAAAGCCAGAGCCTGCACGCGATGAACTGAAAATCCGAGCGAGCACCAAACAGCAGCATCATAATTGTGCAACGTTGCGGTTCTTTTCGCATAGCATGCACTTGGCATAGACGTATGCTTGGTACGATTTCTCTCCCCTATTTTTGATGACAGCCTGAGACAAATCAGCGATTTAGAGTCTCGGTATACGTTCATCACCATCCCTCGCGTTTGCATTGCTCATTTCGCGCTGTGGTTTTGTGTTGATAAGACCTCTTCCCGAGTAGAACGTTCGAGAAGAGGCTGAAAGTATCATGGACGTCAGTGGTACCACGGACGCCGCTTTCGCTGTCTTGTATGAAGGCGAGTTGGTCCTATCAAAATACTTGAGACCGCTTGACCGAGGGAAACAGCTCCCTGTCGACGAGGAGATCATTTTTCAATGCGCAGTGCTGACCAAGGCTATCTTTTCTGCCGCAATGGCTATCTGCGTAGAAGAAGGTCTCTTCAATTGGAATACACCTGTTCAGGCTATCATGCCTAGCTTTCACACGCAAGACGAGAAGCTACATCAACAGACGACTATAGTGGATCGCTTCTTATATCGAGCCGACATGCAGTCAACGATTTACTGAGTTAGCAGCAATTACAAGATCCTTGTACTGAACAACAGAAGCCTCGACTTTGTTAATAACCTAGAGTGCGTTTAGCTGTCGCGATTCTTACTAGTATATTTATCTCGCCTATTAGATCGCAAAGAAGTACTCTTTTAATAATTGTTTTAATTAAAGATTTGTTTTATAAAATAACATTAGTATAAGTTAGGCTAGAACCTAGACAATTAAGATCACGGCTTTTAGTACAGTTAAGTTTCTAATAATTTAAGCTAGAAAAGAAAGTTCTTTTAGAGATAACGTAGGTAATAAGTAAGTAGCTAGAATAAGTAGGTAGCTAGCTTTTGCTAAGACTCTACTAAAACTACAACTATATATAATAGTGTAGAACTATATAGAACTATAATTAGAAATTATAATAAACTAAATTAATTAGAAACTTCTACTATATTATACTTATAGGTACGTAAGTTATATTCTACTTTACTATAGTATCTATAGCGTCTTTATAATAGTTATATACTTTAATAAATACTTTCTTTTTTATTTTCTTTCTATTACTATGTACTCTAAATTTCTTTAAAGTTAATAGTTTCTAACTATTATTAACTATAAGAGTCTTTTTTTACTATATTTACTTTCTTTTATATAATTTATAGTATATAGTAGCTTTATTAGTATTATAAGTAATAAAGAAGAATTCTTTTCTTATTAGAGGTAGAGGGTTAAAGACTAACTAGAACCTTGTTACAAGTAACAAAGAAGAATTCTCTTCTTATTAGAGGTAGAGAGTTGAAGACCAACTAGGACCTCTAACAGAAGGCAATAATTATCGCAGAGCTAGGGGTTACGTAATATACTATCTTACTAAGGCTAACTATTAGAGACAGCAGTGTATAAAGAGATAGCACCGCTATTACAAATATTCTATAAAGATAGAATAGATAGAATAGCAGAACCTAAGGCAATAGGTATAAGAATGTGTTAGATTTTATTATTATACTTATTATAGTTAACTTAAATAGTTTATCTCTTACATAGATTATTAACTAGTTATTCTATTATTTATAGAATTAGATTGTCTTTACTTGTAGTTATTCTACAATAACTCTTTTCTATAGAATTGCTAGACAAACCTTACAGACTACCGCTTTAGTCTACCTCGCCTTAGTATAGACTAAGCCTAGAGAAGTATAGCCTAACCCTGTGTAACAAACCTCTAATAGAAGGTAATAATTATTATAGAGCTAAGAGTTATATAATATACTATTCTACTAAGGCTAGCTATCTAGAATAGTAGAGTACTAAAAAATAGTAACACTATTCTAGAACTTCTACTAAGTTAGAAAGAATAGAATAGTAGAACCTAAGGTAATAGGTATAAGAATATATTAGATTTTATTATTATACTTATTACAGTAGAGTGTTAATGCAGAGCAGAGTAATAAAACGTAGTTAGTAACTCTATATAGTAATCTTAACGTAGGTGTATTTTCTAAATACCTTATATTTACTATATATAGCTATAAGTATTAATAAAACTCTCTCTTAGTAATATTTACTATAGATCTAGTACTTTAATAATAATATACTTATAGGCGAAATAGTAATAAAAGTGTTTTTAGTAAACTTAGAGGTAGGCTTAAAAATAGTAATAAGTAAGCTATAAGTCTAAAGAGCTATATAAATATTAAAACATTCTCTATCTAGAAGTTAATATAGAAATAAGCTTTCTAAGCTATAAAGGTAAGTGCTAATAGTAATAATAAGTAGCTCTTATTAGTAGAAGAGCTAGGTATAGAAACACAGTATAATATTAAATAGAAGCCTTTCTATTAGCTATAGAACTTAGTAGACAACTGTAGTAGAGGTAGTATTAAACTATAGTAGTACTACTTTAAGAGTAAACTATAGTTAAAGATTAAGTTAAACTATAGTACTATAAAAGTTAACTATAGTTAAAGATAGTATTAAACTATAGTACTATAAGTGTAGAGATTTCTATAAGAGTCTAGTTTAGAGTTAGAAGAGCGTAGCTATAAGAGAATAAAACCTCTCTTTTACGCTAGAGATACTTCTCTTTATTCTACATCTTTAATTCTAATTCTAATTCTAATTCTAATACTAATTCTAAGAATAATAATAATACTAATACTAATAATAATACTAATAATAATATAATTAATATAAACTATAAGTTGCGTCTAATACTTAAGCGTATATACTCTAAGTGTAAGTTATAGCTTACTACTTAGAAAATAGTAAATAACTACTACTATAGTCTAAGTAATATACTAGAGAAAGTTATTCTTAATAGAAGAGTTAGGCTAAAGTACGCTAGCAGCTAGATTAGCTATACTTATAGCACTAACTTTAACATTAATAATAAGAAATTTCTAGATAAGCTCTATAGTAACACTATATTAGTAGTTATTATTTTCTTAGTAGGCGCAGTACTTATAAAATAGAGATTAGACCTCTTAGCTACTAAGTAGACCTTTATAAAAGTATAGCTATAGTAACTCTAGTATTTTAAAAAAAAAACTTCTTAATATATAAGTTTTATTAATAGCCTAGAAAAAAGACTTTATTAAGATTACTTTAGAAGACCTTTACAAGAGGTAGAAGCTAAAAGTTATTTACTATATTTATATAATATATAATCTTAAGTGTAGTATTTTATTATCTTTATAGCTATAGTAAAGAACCTAGAAACTTATAATTATAGATAGAGAATAAAAAAGTAGATAATAGTAAATATAGATAGTAGCTATAGTAGTTACACAATATAGCTACTACTAATATAGCTAGGCTTATAGATAATTACATATAGAATAAAAGTTACTAGTAATTATATAGATATCTTAGATTATCTTAGAGGCTTTATACTAGTGTAGATAGACTTACTAGGTATTCTTTTAGTATTGCGCGATTATATAAAGCTAGTATTAGTACTACTACTAATTAATAACTTAGATAACTATTAGTTATATATAATAAATATAAAGTAGTTAGCGCGTCGCAATTGCGCGCGTAGTAATTATTATGTTAGTAGTAGTAGTAGTAGTAGTAGTAGTAGTAGTAGTATAAGTATAAGTGTTATAGCAAGGCGCAAATCTATACTTACGTTAGAGATTTTTAAGTTTGCTATTAGATAACACAGTACTATGTTATCGCGTAATTACGTGATTTTAAAACAAGTACACTATAGGCCTTATCTCTTAGGCCTAGAGAGGATTATTATACTTATTATAGTTAACTTAAATAGTTTATCTCTAATATAAATTATTAACTAGTTACTCTAGTATTCATAGAATTAGATTATCTTTACCTATAAGTTATTCTATAATAACTCTTTTCTACTAAATTACTAGATAAACTTTAATAAACTACTACTTTAGTCTATCTTACCTTAGTATAGACTAAGCTTATCCCTCTAGGCCTAAGAGACGGGGCCTACAGTGTACTTGTTTTGAAACTACGTAATTATTACGTAATAACGCAATTACGCAATAACGTAGTACTATGTTACCTAATAGTAAACTTAAAAATCTCTAATATAAGCATAGATTTGCGCCTTATTATAATACTTATACCTACACTACTACTACTACTATAATAATTACTACGCGCGTAATTGCAACGCGCTAACTACTTTATATTTATTATACATAACTAATAGTTATCTAGATTATTAATTAGTAGTAGTAGTAGCACTAATACTAGCTCTATATAATTGCGCAACACTAAAAGAATACCTAGTAAGTCTATCTACACTAGTATAAAGCCTCTAAGATAACCTAAGATACCTATATAATTACTAGTAACTTATATTCTATATGTAATTATCTATAAGCCTAGCTATATTAGTAGCTATATTACGTAACTACTATAGCTACTATCTATATTTACTATTAACGTAAAGCACCAGTGAGCCGGCCACCCCAGTGAGCCGGCCACTTTTTCTTGGCATCGCGAACACCATGTACGAAACATAAAATTACTCTACATCCTCTACAGATCCTTCGTACGATGTAGCTACATTAGATTCAGAATCTTCTTCTGCATCTTTCTGACACGTACGAGCGTTGTGTCCAGTCTCTCCACAGTTGCCACAGCGCCGTTGAGCTGGCTGGGTCCTTTTTTGACTACCTCTACTACTACCCTTATTAGACCTCGTACAAGCAGCAGAAGCACTTTCAGCTACCTGCAATGCGCCTGCACCAAACTCTAGTGTACCGCCTGTCTGAATTCGCTTCCTTTTGCGCCCTCTGCGCTTTGTTAACTCTGCTACTTGCTCTTCAAGCTCTCGTACGCGGGCTTTGATAAGAACATTTTCATGCAGCATCTCTTCAGCTCCTTTAACAAGCTTTGAGAAGCCTTCTTGAGCACTTGTTGGAGATCGTACGAATGATTCCCTTACTAGCCTTGATTGCGACCCAAATTCGTACGTATTACTTGGTGTTCTAGACTGCCAGGGTGTTTCTGGTAGGACGACTGGTGGTGGCGTACGAAGACGGACCTCAAGGCGATCAAGGACCCTCTGCGCGTTGATAGGAACTAGTCCTGCTGCCTCAAAGGCCTTCTTGCAGTTCTCGTACGTGAATACGTCGAAAAACGCGTCTTTAAAGGCTGGAAGGAAGCCTTCTTTGTTGATGTGGTAGACGCGTCGGCGTGCCAAGTCTCGTACGCGCTGAGAGTACTTCAGCTTCAATGGCGAAAAACACACTACGTCAAGTGGCTGAAGTATGTGCGATGAATGAGCAGGCATACAGAGGGTTAGGATCTTTTGTTTGAGGCAGTAGTCCTTAAAATCCTGGTTGAGGTGGCTCTCATGGCCGTCTAAGACGAGCAGCCTGTACGACCCTACCTGACGCGACTTTGTATGCTCATCAAAGTGCTTTAACCACTCAAGGCCAAGCTGATTGTTTGTCCAGCCATTCTCTGATACAGAGAGCTTCCAGTCGTACGGTATTGAAGTCTCCTCGTACCATGCTGAGATATGGACGCGTCCCTTGTAGATGATGAAGGGCGGGGTCGCGTACCCAGCAGCGCAGATGCTCTGCACGACTGTAACCCACTCGCGATCGCCTGGCTGGATCAAGTTTGGTCTTGTACGACGTTCTGAGCCTGTGACTACTTTCATTGAGCCAATGACGCCCATCTGGAAGCCTGTCTCATCAAAGTTGTGGATGTCGTCGTCTGCAATGCCATACTTGGCTACTGTCTCTCGGACGAGCGTGAACCACGCGCCGATAATCTCTGGATCTTCTTGGAGTATCCTCTGACGATCTTTCGCTCGGTTGAAGGCCATCTTAAGCTCCTCCGTACGCTGAACAAAGCGCTCTGCCCAGTTCTTGCCAACGGGTGTCCTACCACGTACAGCTAGTAATTTATCTGCGATATCTGCTACCTCTTGCAGCCGGGGGGCAAACCCTCGGGAATTAAGCTCAAGGATATATCGTACGATCGTTTGCTCCTCTGTTAAGGTAAGCTTCTGGATTCCAGGTCGTGTTTGGTGTCGATTTGTGATTCCGTGCAGCCGATTAGAGAGCCGCTGATGTCGTACGCTAAAGGCAGCAGCAGCGCGTCGCAGGGTCTGAAATTGGCCTGAGGTATAGGCCTGAAGAGCAAGATCAATTCTGCCTTCGTTGTACGATAAGTTAGGCTTCTTTTGAGATAGCATTGTAGTTCGTACATGGTGTTCGCGATGCCAAGAAAAAGTGGCCGGCTCACTGGGGTGGCCGGCTCACTGGTGCTTTACGTTATCTACTTTTTTATTCTCTATTTATGTTTATAAGTTCTCTAGTCTTTTACTATAGCTATAAAGATAATAGATTACTACGCTTAAGATTATATATTATATAAATAAAGTAAAAAACTTTTAGCTTCTACCTCTTGTAAAGGTCTTCTAAAGTAATCTTAATAAAGTCTTTTTTCTAGGCTATTAATAAAACTTATATATTAAGAAGTTTTTTTTTTAAAATACTAGAGTTACTATAGCTATACTTTTATAAAGGTCTACTTAGTAGCTAAGAGGTCTAATCTCTATTTTATAAGTACTGCGCCTACTAAGAAAATAATAACTACTAATATAGTGTTACTATAGAGCTTATCTAGAAATTTCTTATTATTAATGTTAAAGTTAGTGCTATAAGTATAGCTAATCTAGCTGCTAGCGTACTTTAGCCTAACTCTTCTATTAAGAATAACTTTCTCTAGTATTTTACTTAGACTATAGTAGTAGTTATTTACTATTTTCTAAGTAGTAGGCTATAACTTACACTTAGAGTATATACGCTTAAGTATTAGATGTAACTTATAGTTTATATTAATTATATTATTATTGTTTTTAAAATTAGTATTAGAATTAGAATTAAAAATATAGAATAAAGAGAAGTATCTCTAGCACAAAAAAGAGGTTTTATACTCTTATAGCTGCGCTCTTCTAACTCTAAACTAGACTCTTATAGAAATCTTTACACTTATAGCACTATAGTTTAATACAATCTTTAACTATAGTTAACTTACGTAGTAGTACTATAGTTTAACTTAATCTTTAACTATAGTTTACTTATAAAGTAGTACTACTACTATAGTTTAACGCTACCTCTACTATAGTTGCCTACTAAGTTCTATAGCTAATAGAAAGGCTTCTATTTAATATTATACTGCATTTCTATACCTAGCTCTTCTACTAATAAGAGCTACTTATTATTACTATTAGCACCTACCTTTATAGCTTAGAAAGCTTGTTTCTACGTTAACTTCTAGATAGAGAATACTTTAATATTTCTATAGCTCTATAGACCTATAGCTTACTTATTACTACTTCTAAGCCTACTTCTAAGTCTACTAGAAACGTTCTTATTACTATTATATCTATAAGCACGTTATTATTAAAGTATTAGATTTATAGTAAATATTACTAAAAGAGACTTTTATTAATACCTATAGCTATATACAGCAAATATAAGGTATTTAGAAAATACACCTATATTAAGATTACTATATAGAGTTACTAACTACGTTTTGTTGCTCTACTCTACATTAACACTCTACTATAATAAGTAATGTTCTTACTTGATTCTTTATGTAGTTCTTGTATAAGGTAGGCTTTATTATCTACGCCTACTATAATACTTTCAACATTCTTTAGATCTTAATAAGCAGTTAGCTTATATCTATAGTTTATATAGTATAGTAAGTACTTTATAGTTACTAATCTTATGCTATTATAGGCTAATTATACTATTAGTAAGAGTTTAACCTAGTTATCTTATAGCTTATTAGCGTACATTCTTATATACTATTCTAGTGTCTAGTTTATTCATTTTATTTAGCTATCTATTTTAGAGTAGAAGCTAGTTAATAGCTTCTTCTTTACACCTAATTTTGCTAGAAATGTTATCTAGTACTTAGATGTAAATAGTTTATCTCTATCTATTATAAATTCTTCTAGTATACTATACTCTAATATTAATACTTTAGAGACTTTATACGCGTAGTCTTCTACTATAATAGTTTCTTTTATTAGCACAAACTTTGCTTCTTTAGTTAATTAATACACAATTACTAGAATTATATTATAAGGTTATTCTAATTCTAGTTCTAATAATTTTAGAAGCTTTACTATAAAGTCTATTATTACGCTACTCTATAGTATAGTTAGTAGCTATAAGAGTTATAGTAAGGTATAGAGCTTATATCTCTTAGGCTTATTCTAATAATAAGCTAAATAGTTACCTAAGACATTCTACACCTTTGCTTATAAGCGTAGTATTATAAACACCTTAGCTAGTTATTTAACTATTTCTTTAGTTAATATATATTTATATTCTAGAGATTTATATAGTTTTTAGATAAGACTTAATCTTATATATAGAGGTATATATCCCTCTCTAGGCCTAAGAGACGGGGCCTACAGTGTACTTGTTTTGAAATTACGTAATCACGCGATAACGCAGTACTGTGTTACCTAATAGCAAACTTAAAAATCTCTAACGTAAGCATAGATTTGCGTCTTATTATAATACTTACACCTACACTACTACTACTACTACTACTACTACTACTACTACTACTACTACTACTACTACTACTACTACTACTACTACTAACACAATAATTACTACGCGCGCAATTACAACGCGCTAACTACTTTACATTTATTATATATAACTAATAGTTATCTAGGTTATTAATTAGTAGTAGTACTAATACTAGCTCTATGCAATTACGTAATACTAAAAGAAAACTTAGTAAGCCTATTGCTAGTATAAAGCCTAACCTAAGACATCTATATAATATCTTTAAGATTACTAGCAACTTATATTCTATACGTAATTATCTATAAGCCTAGCTACATTAGCTATATTACGCTATTCTCTATTATTTTAATTATCTACTCTGCTCTTTATTGCGCGTTTATTAGTATAGTCTAATACTATACTATAATTCTAGTACTTTCTAGAGCTAGCAAAGCGCTATCTACTTCTAGCTAATAGAAATGTTATTGCGTATAACTTTAATAAACTTAAGCTTCTTTTAGGTTACTAGTATAACTACTAAACTAGCTAGTTTCTTATCTAGTATTAAAAGTTAACTAAACTATTCTTTTGTAATTATCTATATAGTAAGAGAAAAGAGGTCTATATAGGCTAGACACTATATAGCTATAATATATAAGCCTATAAGGCGTCTTTAGTTTAGGTTAATTACTATTATAATACTAATACAATTATATTAGAAGCTCTTTACTAGCTCTATTTATATAGCTAAGGCCTTTAGGTCTACTATCTTAGAGTCCTTAGTAAGGACTAAAAAGTTAAATAAGCTACTTTTATAAGTAGTAAGCTCTACTATAGTTATACGTTCTATTACGCTAATAGCCTAGATATTCTTAAGAATAGAGGCCTCTATTATAAGTATAAAAGAGAAGTTAATCTATACTATATATTCTTAGTAGTTAATAGATATATTAGTAGATATTTATAGATAATTTAAAGTATGTAGAAGTATTAAGAAAAATATAGAATAAAAAGAAGTATTCTCTAAGTGTGTAGACCTTATATATAAATACTACTTAAGGTAGCTATTCTCTAAACTACGTTTTAACTACGCGAAATACCTCTAGACTTATAGTACTATAGTATAATGTTGTCTTAAACCTAGAGTTTACCTACGTAGTACTATAGTTTAAAGCTGTCTCTAACCTACCTACTTCTAAGGTTAATAGAAAGGCTCCTGTTTAATATTATATTGTGTTCTAGCTTCTAGCTCTTTAACTAATAAGAGCTTACCTATAATTACTATTAGTATCTATATTGTTTTAAAAGCTTTTTTCTACATTAATTTCTTTAGAGAGAGAATATAGCTCTATAGCTTAACTACGTACACCTCTAAGTCTACCTTTAAGTCTATAGAAAGCCTCTATTACTATTACTATCTATAATTATATTATTAATACACTAGATCTATAGTAAACGTTACAGATAGAGTTTTATTAATTTCTATAGCTATATATAGCAAGTATAAGGTGTTTAGAAAATACACCTACATTAAGAACATTATAATAAGTTACCTAACTGCGTTTTGTTGCCCTGCTCTGCATCAACACTCTACTGTAATAACCTACTAGTATGTCTAGTTCTTCTAGATCTATAATATTAATATCTACTTAGTAATCTATGCTAGCTATCTATAGCTTAGTAGACTTAGTTTCTATTTATATTATACTATTTCTATATTACATAGGTTTCTTATTAGCTAGTATAATTAGAATTAGTTTACTCTTAATCTAGTATAGTATTTTATACTTCTCTACTACTTATAGAGAGATTATTGTTTATACAGCTCTACTATCTATAAGCGCGTATACGTCTTAGTCTTATATAGATATAGTTATAAGTAACTACTTTACTTAACCTTTAGTTTTCTATACCTTTCTTAGAGTTGTTTAAAGTATACTTTTACTAGTGTAACTCTATCTCTAGCAGTATCTTAGTTTTTTACCTACTTACTTTTTCTTTTTCTAGGAAAGTAGCCTATATTAGTTTTAAAACTATAATAGATTATACGTCTATTATTATAGTAAAAGCTCTAATTAAGGTTTTTATAGAGTATCTTTTTCTTAGTAATTTTCTTTCTTAGCTCTGCCTTCTTAGCTTTATAGATAGAGTAGTCTGTTACTTTATAGATATTTAATAATAGAGTAATATAGTAGTAGTTGTCTACTTATTATACTTTCTTAAGTTAGTTATAGTAGAAGAAACATCTATTCTTATACTATAGCTATAGAAGTCTTTTATAGATTTCTACTTTCTTAGGCTTATAGAGGTAGTAGTTGTCTACTAGATATTTATCTTCCTATAGGTTTAGGTAATAACACTTTTTCTAGTTCTTATTATAATTCTCTTTATTCTTTTAGTATAACTCGCATTCTATTTTATAGTTATACTAGCACAATTCTTAGTATTCTCTAGTATCTTTTTCTTTAGGTCTTTTAAGGTTAGAAACCTCTATTTCTAAGTTCTTAAAATATAGTTATTAGTATATTACCTAATACCTAACTTCTTTAGCGTCTAGGTCTATTATTATAATTTAGTTCTACTTTGCGTAGTTGTTAGTATAGTGTACAGCATCTCTATATACCTAACACTAGTTCTTTGCTAGTTGTTTTAATACAACTCTATTCTTAACTTTCTAGTTAGTTTTCTTATAGAGGTCTATATCGCTAAGATTGTTATCTAGTTCTATCTAAGCTAGGTAGAGCGTGCTCTATCTAACTATTCTAATCTTAATAGCTACTTACTTACTTACTTTGCCTATAGAGTAGTCTTAGGCAAAGTATCTAACTTTACTATATTAGAGACATACCTTCTTATTATAACGCCTTTAGCGTTCTTTCTTAGAGAGACTATTCTGTTCTTTTTCTTAGAGTTTTCTATCTTTAGCCTTTTCTTATACTTTACTAGCTATAATAGTATTACTATCTTTATTATACCTTCTACGCTGTCTCTTTATATTAGCTATATTAGAGTAGAAGTATTTCTTCTAATTATTTTACTCTTATAGCCTATTATTAATATATATAGTAAGCTTAATTAACGCGTATAGTATTCTAGGCTTATTATAGTGTATAAAGCTATTCTTAACATTTTTCTTAAGGCCTACTTTAAAGACTATTTAAAGTGCTATATTATTCTAATTAATTCTAGCCTATAGTTACTTAAATTCTACTATATAAGCTACTATAGACTTAGTTTACCTTGGTTAAGTAATTTATTTCTTAGTCTAATTTTTTGCGTCTACTTCTCTAAAGATGCGTTCTATCTTATATTTAAATTCTATCTAACTTGCAAATGTAGTTTAGGTTTTCTTCTTAGTTCTATATTATATAATATTCTTAAGGTAACTATTTATGTATAGCTATATCTAATTAAAAGCTTTTTCTTTTAGGTACGTACTTACTATAAGAATCTTTTTCTAGTTATTAGGTACTTTATTAAACTCGTAGTATAAGTTAATATTAGTAAGGAATATTTATAGTTCTTCTTAACTTCTATTATACTTCTTAGGTAACGCTATCTTAGGTTTCTTTATAGTAGATAATTATTCATTAGAAGTAGCTATTAGCTAACTTATAAGCTAATTAATTATATTTTATATCTTAAGCATCTACTAAAACTAAACTTAGACTTATTACCTAAAGTGTCTAAGCTCTATAGCACTAAAAGTATTCTCTACCTCTAAGTTAGATATATCTAGTATCTTATTATTTACTAGTACTAGTACTAAGAGTTCTAGACTCTAGACTATATTATTCTAAGTAACTCTTAGAGCTAACATCTTTCTTAATTAGATAATCTAGTTATTATTTATATCTACTAAATCTATAGGTAGTTAAAGTATTATATAGAGTTAGGCTATACTTCTCTAGGCTTAGTCTATACTAAGGTAAGGTAGACTAAAGTAGTAGTCTATAAGGTTTGTCTAGTAATTTAGTAGAAAAGAGTTATTATAGAAGAACTTATAGGTAAAGATAATCTAATTCTATAAATAATAAAATAACTAGTTAATAATTTATATAAGAGATGAACTATTTAAGTTAACTATAATAAGTATAATAATAAAATCTAATATATTCTTATACTTATTACCTTAGGTTCTATTATCTCTAGCCTTCTATCTAAGAGAGAGGTTTAGAAGAACTATAGCTTCTCTAGCTCTACTAGCCTTCTAGAGGCCTAGTCTTAGTAAGATACTAATTCTAATTACGTAACTCTAAGCCCTGCGATTATTATTGCGTTTTAACTTAGTTATAGTTAGCCTTTAACCTCTTTACTCTATGTTAAGTAGAGAATTCTTTATGTTACCTATAACACTAGAAGCTCTTTATTATAAATGTTTTAGCAATCCTCTAGTTCTAAGAACTTATAGAAGTAATAGATAATTAAGTACTATTTACTTTTGTATAGCTAAATAGCGTAGCCTCTAAGTATAAAGTCTAATACATTAGTCTTAAAACGTAGTAGTTATTTTATTAAGAATATATAGAAGTATAGTAGAGTAATACTTATATTCTTAAGTATTCAGAAGGTGTTTTCTACTTTCTTACTTTATATAAAAGGTATTACAGTAGAGTGTTAATATAGAGCAGAGTAACAAAACGCAGTTAGTAACTCTATATAGTAATCTTAATATAGGTATATTTCCTAAACACCTTATATTTGCTATATATAGCTATAGATATTAATAAAGCTCTCTCTTAGTTACGTTTACTATAGATTTAGTACTTTAATAACAATATGCTTATAGGCGTAATAGTAATAAAAGCGTTTCTAGTAAGCTTAAGAGTAAGCTTAGAGATAGTAATAAGTAAGCTATAAATCTAAAAAGCTATATAAATGTTAAAATATTCTCTATCTAGAAGTTAATATAGAAATAAGCTTTCTAAGCTATAGAGATAAGTACTAATAGTAATAATAGATAGCTCTTATTAGTAAGAGAGCTAGAAATAGAAACGTAGTATAATATTAAATAGAAGCCTTTCTATTAACTATAGAACTTAGTAGGCAACTATAGTAGAGGTAGTGTTAAACTATAGTAGTACTACTTTAAGAGTAAACTATAGTTAAAAATTAAGTTAAACTATAGTACTATATAAGTTAACTATAGTTAAAGATAGTATTAAACTATAGTACTATAAGTGTAGAGATTTTTATAAGAGTCTAGTTTAGAGTTAGAAAAGCGTAGCTATAAGAGAATAAAACCTCTCTCTTGCGCTAGAGATACTTCTCTTTATTCTTTATCTTTAATTCTAATTTTAATTCTAATACTATTTCTAAGAACAATAATAATACTAATACTAATAATAATACTAATAATAATATAATTAACATAAACTATAAGTTATGTCTAATACTTAAGCGTATATACTCTAAGTATAGGTTATAGCCTACTACCTAGAAAATAGCAAATAACTACTACTATAGTCTAAGTAATGTACTAGAGAAGATTATTCTTAATAGAAGAGTTAGGCTAAAGTACGCTAGTAGCTAGATTAGCTATACTTATAGCGATAACTTTAACGTTAATAATAAGAAATTCCTAGATAAGCTATATAGTAATACTGTATTAGTAATTATTATCTTCTTAGTAGACGCAGTACTTATAGAATAGAGGTTAAACTTCTTAGCTACTAAGTAGGCCTTTACAAAAGTATAGTTATAGTAACTCTAGTATCTTAAAAAAAAACTTCTTAATATATAAGTTCTAATAATATCTTAGAAGAAAGACTTTATTAAAATTACTCTAGAAAACCTTTATAAGAGGTAGAAGCTAAAGGTCCTTTACTATATCTACGCAATACATAATCTTAAGCGCAGTATTCTATTATCTTTATAGCTATAGTAAAGAACTTAAAGACTTATAGATATAGATAGAGAATAGGTAAGTAGATAATAGTAAATATAGATAGTAGCTGTAGCAGTTACATAATATAGCTACTAATATAGCTAGGCTTATAGATAATTGCGTATAGAATATAGGTTGCTAGTAATCTTATAGGTGTTATGTAGGTGTCTTAGGTTAGGCTTTATACTAGTGCAGGTAGACTTAACCTAGGTTTTCTTTTAGTATTGCTTAATCGCATAAGGCTAGTATTAGTGCTACTAGTTAATAATCTAAAGAACTATTAGTAATGTAGAATAAATGTAGAGTGCGTTGCAATAATTGCGCGCGTGAAAACAGTTGTCTTAGGAATTATAGAATACAGCGTAAAGTTGTTAGGCGCAAATCTAGGCTTACGTTAGAGATTTTTGAGTTTACTATTAGGTCTAATACAGTAACGCGTTATCGCGTAATTCTAAAAATAGTACACTGTAGGCCCTGTCTCTTAGGCCTAGGAAGGTTTATTATATTCTATGTATAAGTAGATATACTAGTAATCTTAGTTATATTTCTACGCTATAAACTTATATGTAGTTTTTTTATATACTAATTATATCTATATAATAGATTAGAGGTTATTATAACTTAGAAAGTAGAGTACTATTTATTTATTCTATAGGTAGATAGAAAAGCTATCTATCATATATTTAAACTAATATTTACTATACTTAAGTATACTATAAATTTATCTTAGGTACTATTTAGTTTTTTACTTATTACTTATATAAATTATATAAGTATTATATACGTATACTATCTATAAGAGCTTAACGTGCTTAAGGTTCTAGTAGTTTAGCTAGTAATATATATTAGTAGCTTAGCTAATTTTATATACTTTGCGCATATATAGTATTAGAGGTATCTTAGGTACCTCTACTAGCTTAGTAGACTTTTATATAGGTTTTTTTTATAAAACCTACGCGTTTTTAGTCTATTTATATAACTTTTTTTTATCTACTTCTTTTTTAGTCTAGAATTTGTTTAGTAAGTTATAATATATATTAAACTTCTTAAATTCTTTAGTTAAGCTGTGTAAGTTTAAAAAAGTTATTTTAAGTTTGTTAAAATAGCGTTATAAAATGTCAATCTTAAATACTAAGTTAGTTAGGTATTATATTAGTTTCTTAGATAGAGGTGTCTATATAATAACTAGAGAAAAGTTTTTCTTATTTATTTCTACTAGTTTAGTAAGACTATATAAGTTATTATATATAACTTCTAGAATATTAGAAGTTTTATATACGTACATAATATTATCTTTATTTAGAAGCTATTATAGCTAGTTATTATATAGCTCTATTACTAGTATCTGATTACTAAGTATATATAGTAGAGCTAGTTAATAGTTTTTCTAGAACTTTTATATTTTTCTAAACTTAGTTGAGTTAATCTTAGTAATTTATAAGTTCTTAAGAAGTTTCTTATGTTTACTTTTTTCTTAAAAAGTATATTTCTCTAGAGTAATTAAAGTTAAGTTATCTAGTCTATTTATAATTTCTTTCTTAAATTCTTAGAGGTAGTAGTAAGCTAAAGTGATAATATTCTATTTCTCTGTATTAGTAAATTTTATAGGTTATAAGATATTAAGCTATCTTACTACTTTATCTTAGCTCTTGTAGTTCTATACTATATCACTTTTTTTACTATAGGCGTAGTAGTTAAACTTCTTATTTTTACCTTTCTTATTATAAAACTTTAGTTTTCTAGGTCTTTTATTAATATTATTAAAGTGTATAGGCTTGTAGCTATTTATAGCGTACAATCCTAAGATTTTAGGTACGTAGCTTTATTAATATTGTTAGTTAGAGTATAAATAGTAAAGTAGCTAACGCGCTTAGTTATTCTTATTTATATTTCTAGGTACTTACATTCTCTATGTAAATAGTTATTTTTCTAGCTATAGTTTATAGAGTTTATTATTAATATAAATTACTTTATTTATAAGTTTTTAAAGCGTAGTAACTTATTCTCTACTTCTTATAAGTTTCTATTATACTTAGAGCTTAAAACCTTATTTATATATTTATATTAAAGCGTAATTATTCTAGTTATTAGCTACCTAGTACTATTAGATTTTAGTAGTATAGTTAGTAGCAAAGTACGTCTAATATAGTTATTAGATTTTCTACTTAGTAATTACTACTTCTTAGAAGAGTAAGAAGACTTCTTATATCTTTATCTTAAAAGTATTCTAGTCTTTAACTAAAGTCTTAATATGTATATTATTATTATTCTATTCTATATATTATTAGATAAGAGGCGTAGTCTACTTTTTAGCGTTTCTTTATAGAAAAGAAGTAGCCTAAACAACTTAGTTATTGCTTTTAATCTTATTGCCTTTAAAGTAGAAGTATTAGTCTATTTAAAGTAGCTAGTACTTAAGCTACTTTTAGTTACTATTATAGGTATTAGACCTATTACTCTTATTAGATACTCTAGTAGTATAATAAGTAGTAGAAGTATCTATCTCTATATTACTTATCTTAAGAGTATTTAAAATATTAAGAATATTCTTTAAGTTTATTTTTAGAGACAAGTAAGTAAAGTAGAATAGAGTAGTATACTAGCATAATTAGTAGATCAATGTAATAGTATAGAAGTGTAATAGTATAATTAGTAAATTAATATAATATTATAAAGGTTTTATAGAAAGAAGTATAATTCTTAGATTAAATACTAAAGTCTTACATAAAGTTAAATATACTAAACTATAGAAATATAGTGTCTAAGCTATATACTTATATAGTAGTTATAGTAACTTCTAATAATAGTAGGTAAACCTTTCTAGAAGTAGTTATAATAGTTATAATTACTTCTAGTAATAGTTCTTAGTAAAGTAAGTAATAACTCTTAGTAGAGTAATTAGTTATATAACTACTAATAGTTATTACCTTAGAGGGTTATTATTTAAGTTCTAAGTTGTGTAGTGCGGTTACAGCGTAGTTATTAGCGTTTTAACTCTAGGTTGTAATATCTATAAGTACCTTAGAATCTTTATTATAGTATACCTAGATAATATACTAGTATACTCTAGTAGATTACTTAAAAAACATATAGAATATATTAAGAAAGTACTTAGAAAGATTAAGAAATATAAGCTATACTTATAGCTAGAGAAGTATAAGTTCTATATTAAAAAGATAGAATTTCTAGGCTTTATTATATCTATAGAGAGAGTTAAAATAAACCTAAAGAAAATTATAGCTATATAGAAATAGCTATAACCTAAAATAGTTAAGAATATATAATTCTTTCTAAAATTTACTAATTACTACTAGAAGTTTATTAAGAATTACTTAAAGACTATAGTACCTCTCTTAGAGATTATAAAGAAAGAAATAAAATTTAAATAGAATATAAAAAATTAAGAGGTATTTAATTAAATTAAGTAGATCTTTCTTAAAGCACCTATACTAAAGATATATAATTCTAGATAAGAAACGTAAGTTAAGACTAACGCGTTAGATTATATACTTAAAGTAATATTATTATAGTAGTACCTAGAGAAGAAATAGAGACTAGTATTCTACTATTTAAATAAGTTCTCTAGAGTAAAACTTAACTATAATATTTATAATAAGAAACTACTTAGAATAGTAGCTACCTTTAAATAGTAGAAAGTTTAATTACTAAAACTACTATATATAATTAAGGTTTTTACTAATTACTAGAACTTAGTAAGCTTTATAATAACTAAGAAACTTAACTAATAATAAGTTTAATATACTAAGATAATAGCTTAGTTTAACTTTAGAATAACGTATTACACTAGAATACTTAATAGAGTAGTAGACACTCTAAGCTAGAGGTCTAATCTATAAGAAGAAAATTATAAAAAACTATATAACACTATATTTAAGAAGATGCCTAATAGTATACTATAATATAACTAGCTAGAACTAGCTAAGGTAGCTGAGGTAGCTAAGTAGGTAGAAATACTTTAGTAATAATAGTAATAGAAAGTAGCTAGCTAGTAGTTTAAGCCTAATAAAGATAGCTTTAATAAACTACTATAAGATAAATAAGAATACTAAGATATAATTTAAAAAAATTAAACGTATATACCTTTATATATAAGATTAAGTTTTTTCTAAAGACTATATAAATCTCTAGAATATAGATATACATTAACTAAAGAAATAGTTAAGCAACTAGCTAAGGTGTCTATAATACTACGCTTATAAGCAAAGGTGTAGAATATCTTAAGTAACTATTTAGCTTATTATTAAAATAAGCCTAAAAGATATAAGCTCTATAGTCTACTATAACTCTTATAGCTACTAACTAAACTATAAGCTAGCGTAAGAATAGACTTTATAGTAAAGCTTCTAAAATTATTAGAACTAGAATTAGAATAACCTTATAATATAATTCTAGTAATTGTGTATTAATTAACTAAAGAAGCAAAGTTTGTGCTAATAAAAGAAACTATTATAGTAGAAGACTACGCGTATAAAGTCTCTAAAGTATTAATATTAGAGTATAGTATACTAGAAGAATTTATAATAGATAGAGATAAACTATTTACATCTAAGTACTAGATAACATTTCTAGCAAAATTAGGTGTAAAGAAGAAGCTATTAACTAGCTTCTACTCTAAAATAGATAGCTAGACAGAATAAATAAACTAGACACTAGAATAGTATCTAAGAATATACGCTAATAAGCTATAAGATAACTAAGTTAAACTTTTACTAATAGCACAATTAGCTTATAATAGTATAAAATTAGTAACTATAAAGTACTTGCTACACTACGCAAACTATAAATATAAGCTAACTACTTATTAAGATCTAAAAAATATAGAAAGTATTATAGTAGGCGTATATAATAAAGTCTACTTTATATAAAAACTATATAAAGAACTAAGTAAGAATATTACTTATAGAAACTTTATAATATCTAAAGTAGGAAATAAATAAAGAATTAAGAGACTAACTTTTAAGAAAGAAGATAAAGTTTTTTTATTATAATAGAACCTAAAAACTAAGCAACTAAGCAAAAAACTAGATAACCTCTAAGTAGAACTACTTAAAATTCTAGAGAAAATAGGTATAGTAAATTATAAATTTTAACTACTACTAAGTATATATATTTACTTTATCTTTTATAAGAAACTTCTAGAACTAGCACCTCTAGATACTAAGCTAGTAATAGATATAGAGCTTAAAATAATAAGTATAAAGTTAAAGAAATTAGAAACCTATACAAAATTAGTTGTTAGTAGAAATACTTAGTTAAGTAGTAAGAATAGCTAGAGAGCTAGAATACTTAAGAACTAAAGAAAAGCTTAATAAACTATAAGTTACTAGTACTTAAGTACTATTAGAAACACCTAGAGAAGTAAGAACTAGGTTCTTAAGAGAAAGAAAGTAATTAAAAGAAAAGTTTAAAGAAGCGTTAGCCTATAACTAGCCTAAGTTAGTTAATAGTCTAGATAGTAATTGTTTAGTTATTAGAAAATCTATACTAGAGGCAGAGTTTCTCTTAGCTTACTCTTTTACATAGTTTTATAAAATTAAGATAGTAAGAGCTTAATAAGTAAATATTTACTTCTACGCCTTAGCCTCTAAAGGCTAAAGTTTACTCTAAGCTAGCTAAGCCTTTAAACGCGTAACTTTAAAATACTTTTAATATTTCTTTTACTATACTTTTTTCTACTCTTTCTTAGAAATAAATAGACTACACTTAGCTTTTATAGAAATACACCTAGTATAGTAACTAGTTGTAGTATCTATAAAATAATAAAGATTCTTCTTTTTATACTACTTATAGCGAAAAGATATCTTTAGACCTTACTCTCTTATATAATTAGCGCAAGTACGTTATTTAGAAGTTAAGCTTTAGAAATAGATATAATAAGAAGATAGAACTTTAGATATAGTTAGAGACGCTAGAAGTAAAAAGAGGTAGCTATAATAGCCTAAGGCCTACTAACCTTATATACAGCTAACGCCTTAACAAGTAGTATAAAAAAATAAATTTAGAGTGTTAGAATGATACGTCTAAGAGAGAGAATAATATTGTAAGTAATAAAGAAGAATTCTCTTAATATTAGAGGTATAGAGTTAGAGACTAACTAGAACCTCTAATAAAAGGTAATAATTATTATAGAGCTAGAAGTTGTATAATATACTATTCTACTAAGGCTAACTATCTAGAATAGTAGAGTACTAAGAGATAGTAACACTATTCTAGAACTTCTACTAAGTTAGAAAAAATAGAATAGTAGAACTTAAGGTAATAGGTATAAAAATATATTAGATTTTATTAGTATACTTATTACAGTAGAGTGTTAATGCAGAGTAGAGCAACAAAATGTAGTTAGGTAACTTATTATAATATTCTTAATATAGGTGTATTTCCTAAACACCTTATACGCGCTATATATAGCTATAAAAAATTAATAAAACTCTATCTATAATGTTTACTATAGATCTAGTGTATTAATAATATAATTATAAGTAGTAATAGTAATAGAGGCTTCTTATAGACTTAGAGGTAGACTTAAGAGTGTATATAGTTAAGCTATAGAGCTATATTCTCTCTCTAAAGAGATTAACGTAGAAGCAAGCTTTTAAAATCATAATTAGATTACGCTAATAAAAAGAATAAGCGCATTAATAGACTAATATTAAATAGAAGCCTTTCTATCAACCCTAGAAGTAGGTAGATTAAAGATAGCTTTAAACTATAATACTACTACGTGTATAAACTTTAGGTTTAAAATAATATTATACTATAGAACTATAAGTCTAGAAGTATTTCGCGTAGTAAAAACGTAGTTTAAAGAATAGCTACTTTACATAGTATTTATATATAAAGTCTACGTACTTAAAGAATACTTCTCTTTATTTTATATCTTTCTAAATACTTCTATATACTTTAACATATTTATAAACATCTACTAATCTGTTTATAAACTACTAAGAATATATAGTATAGATTAACTTCTCTTCTATACTTATAATAAAGGCTTCTATTCTTAAAGATACTTAAGCTATTAAAGTAATAGAATATATAACTATAGTAAAGCTTACTACTTATAAGAGTAGCTTATTTAACTTTCTAGTTCTTACTAAGAACTCTAAGATAGCAGACCTAAAGGCCTTAGCTATATAAATAAGGCTAGTAAAGAGCTTTTAATATAATAGTATTAGAATTATAGTAGTAATTAACCTAAACTAAAACTACCTTATAGGCTTATATATTATAGCTATATAGTATCTAGCTTATATAGACCTCTTTCTTTCTACTATATAGATAATTGCGGAAGAATAGTTTAGTTAACTTTTAATACTAAATAAGAAACTAGCTAGTTTAGTAGTTATACTAGTAATTTAAAAAAAGCTTAAGTGTATTAAGATTATATATAATAACATTTCTATAAGCTAAAAGTAGGCGGCGCTTTACTAGCTTAAGGAGGCACTAGAATTATAGTATAGTATTAGGCTATACTAATAAACGCGCGATAAAGAGCAGAGTAGATAATTAAGATAATAGAGAATAGCGTAATATAGCTAATATAGCTAAGCTTATAGATAATTACGTATAGAATATAAGTTACTAGTAATTATATAAGTATCTTAGGTTGTCTTAGAGGCTTTATGCTAGTGCGGGTAGACTTACTAAGTTTTCTTTTAGTATTACGCAATTGTATAGAGTAAGTATTAGTACTACTACTACTACTAATTAATAACCTAGATAACTATTAGTTATATATAATAAATGTAAAGTAGTTAGCGCGTTATAATTGCGCGCGTAGTAATTATTGTGTTAGTAGTAGTAGTAGTAGTAGTATAGATATAAGTATTATAATAAGGCGTAAATCTATACTTATATTAGAGATTTTTAAGTTTGCTATTAGGTAACATAGTACTACGTTATCGCGTAATTCTAAAAAAAGTACTCTGTAGGTTCTGTCTCTTAGGTCTAGAGAGGTCTCTTCTTCTATAAATATCTTCTTTTATATAATTTCTATTATACAGATACTTTATTAGCTACTTTGAGTTTAGCATTACGCTTAGTTATTAATACTAAAGAGTGCGCTATTATCTCTACTCTCTTTATAAGCTTTTTAACAGCCTTAACTATAAAGATTAGTAAGCTATCTATATACCTCTAAAACCTTTTAAGAGCTAGCTTTTTTTAGACTTTAATTCTAAAGTTTTACTTAGAGTTTATTACTACTAGAGACTATTCATAATAGTAAGTAATAGTAAAGTATATAACTAAATATTAAATATTAATAATATAGTCTCTAGATTTAATAGAACTAAGCTAGCGCCTTAAAAGCCTTCTAGAATAGAAATATTTATAATTAGAGTATTCTAAATAGTAATAAAGTATAGTAAGAACTCTATTTAAGTAATATAAGTAATTTTATTATATATTAGCTTCTTAGCTTCGCACCTATACGCCTTCTTTAGTAACGTAAGACACCTAACCTTAAGTAGCTATAGTAGATATAAAGAGTACGTAGGTATATAGAGAGTAATTATCTTATTCTTCTTATAGAGCTAGTAGAGATTAATTAAGTTATAGCTTTTATAGCTCTTAATAACTAGTAGATAATAGCTACTAATAACTCTCTCTTTTATATACTTATAAAAGTACTCTAGCTACTTAATACTAAGTATATTTATTTTTTAGCTATTCGTAGAGACTCTAATAACCTAATTTTTTAGTAAGTCTTCTTCTTTATACTATACTAAGAGGTAGTACTTACTAGTAAAGATAATAAAGAGTAGAATTATCTACTTTATTACGTTAATACTCTAAATAGCTAAAACCTACTTCTAATAAATTCACTATCCTCTCTAGGCCTAAGAGACAGAACTTATAGTATACTTCTTTTAGAATTATGTAATAACGCGTTACTATATAAAAGAGACTTAATAGTAAACTTATAAATCTCTAGCGTAAGCCTAGATTTGCGCCTTATAACTTTGCGCTGCATTCTATAATTACTAAGACAACTATTTTTACACGCGCAATTATTATAACACGCTCTATATTTATTTTATATTACTAATAGTACTTTAGATTATTAACTAATACTAATACTAGCCTTATATAACTAAGCAACACTAAAAGAAAACCTAGTAAGTCTATCTACACTAGTATAAAGCCTAAACTAAGACACTTACATAATGTCTATAAGATTACTAGTAATCTATATTTTATACGCAATTACCTATAAGTCTAGGTTTATTAGCTATATTATATAACTACTATAGCTAGTATCTATATTTACTATTATCTATCTACTTGTTCTCTATTTATGCTTATAAGTCTCTTAGTTCTTTACTATAGCTATAAAAATACTAGAATACTATATTTAAAATTATATATTATATAAACATAGTAAAAGACTTTTAGCTTCTACTTTTTATAAAAGTTTTCTAAAGTAATCATAATAAGTCTTTTTTTTAGACTATTATTAAGACTTATATATAAAGAAGTTTTTCTTTAATTTACTAGAGTTACTATAACTATACTTTTATAAAAGCCTACTTAGTAGCTAAGAAGTTTAATCTTTATTTTATAAGTACTATATCTACTAAAAAGATAATAATTACTAATATAGTATTACTATATAGCTTATCTAGAAATTTCTTATTATTAATATTAAAGTTAGTACTATAAGTATAGCTAATCTAGCTACTAGTATACTTTAGCCTAACTCTTTTATTAATAATAACTTTCTTTAGTATATTACTTAAACTATAGTAGTAGTTATTTACTATTTTCTAAGTAGTAGGCTATAATCTACGCTTAAAGTATATACGCTTAAGTATTAAATAGAACTTATAGTATATATTAATTATATTTTAATTAGTATTATAATTAGTATTAGTATTATTATTATTCTTAGAATTAGTATTAAAATTAGTATTAGAATCAGAATTAAAGATATAGAATAAAGAGAAGTATCTCTAGTGTAAGAGAGAAGTTTTATACTTTTATAGCTACGCTCTTCTAACTCTAAACTAGACTCTTAGAGAAATCTTTATACTTATAGCACTATAGTTTAATACTTTTTTTAACTATAGATTACTCTTAAAGTAGTACTACTATAGTTTAATACTACTTTTACTATAGTTACCTACTAAGCTCTATAGCTAATAGAAAGGCTTTTATTTAATATTATACTATATTTCTATTTATAGCTCTTCTACTAAGAAGAGCTACCTATTATTATTATTAGTACCTACTTCTATAGCTTAGAAAGCTTATTACGGTAGAGTGTTAATATAGATTAGAGTAACAAAACGTAGTTAGTAACTCTATATAGTAATCTTTATATAGGTATATTTCTTAAACACTTTATTTTTGCTTTATATAGCTATAAGTATTAATAAAACTCTTTTTTTATATTATTTATTATAGATTTAGTATATTAATAATAATGTTCTTATAAGTGTAATAGTGATAAAGGCGTTTCTAGTAGACTTAGAAGTAGGCTTAAAAGTAGTAATATGCCGGTGCACAGGGTTCCTTAGCGTGAATCGGCTATTTGATTATCTGAAGATTGCTAAGAACAAGAACTTCGACAGATAAGAACACAAGAGAAGGCAATAGCATAAGAGCATCTTTTAGATTATCTTTTTAATCTTTGTTCTTAAGACGAGGATAGCTTTTTAGATACTCGACACTTGTACAGTACTTGAGACTAGAGAATCTCTCTAGAATAGGATCTCTTCCTACTAAACCAGCGCCTACATATCTCTTTACTTATGCTAAACTACTTTATATACTCGTAGCAGTACATCTTTATATCCTCTAACACCTATACAGTAATAAGTAAGCTATAGATCTAAAGAGCTATATAAATATTAAATTAATTTTTATCTAGAAGTTAATATAGAAATAAGCTTTCTAAGCTATAAAGATAGATACTAATAGTAATAATAGATAGCTCTTATTAGTAAGAGAGCTAGAAATAGAAACGTAATATAATATTAAATTAAAGCCTTTCTATTAGCTATAAAACTTACTAGGTAACTATAGTAGAGGTAGAGTTAATTATAGTAGTGCTACTTTAAGAGTAAACTATACTTAAAGATTAAGTTAAACTATAGTGCTACATAAGTTAACTATAGTAAAAGACAGCATTAAACTATAGTGCAAGTGTAGAGATTTCCGCAAGAGTCTAGTTTAGAGGTAGCTACAAGAGTAAAAAACCTCTCTCTTACGCTAGAGATACTTCTCTTTATCTTATATCTTTAATTCTAATTCTAATACTAATTCTAAAAATAATAATAACACTAATACTAATAATAATACTAATAATAATATAGTTAATATAAACTATAAGTTGCGTCTAATACTTAAGCGCATATACTTTAAGTACAGATTATAGTCTACTACTTAGAAAATAGTAAATAACTACTACTATAGTCTAAGTAATATACTAGATAAAGTTATTTTTAATAAAAGAGCTAGGCTAAAGTATACTAGTAGCTAGATTAGCTATACTTATAGCACTAACCTTAATATTAATAATAAAGAATTTCTAGATACGCTATATAGTAACGCTTTATTAGTAATTATTATCTTCTTAGTAGATAAAGTACTTATAAAATAGAGGTTAGATCTCTTAGCTACTAAGTAGGCCTTTATAAAAGTATAGTTATAGTAACTCTAGTATCTTAAAAAGAAACTTCTTAATATATAAGTTCTAATAATAGCCTAGAAAAAAGACTTTTTTAAGATTACTCTAGAAGACTTTTATAAAAAGTAGAAGCTAAAGGTCTTTTACTATATCTATATAATATATAATCTGAAGTATAGTATTTTTTTATTTTTATAGCTATAGTAAAGAACTTAAAAACTTATAGATATAGATAAAGGATAGGTAGATAAATAATAGTAAATATAGATAGTAGCTATAGTAGTTATATAATATAGCTACTAATATAGCTAGGCTTATAGGTAATTATCTATATAATATAGATTACTAGTAATCTTATAGATGTTATGTAGATATCTTAGGTTAGGCTTTATACTAGTATAGGTAGACTTACTAGGTTTTCTTTTAGTGTTACTTAATTATATAAGGCTAGTATTAGTACTACTAGTTAATAATCTAAAGCACTATTAGTAATATAGAATAAATATAGAGCGTGTTATAATAATTGCGCGTGTAAAAATAGTTGTCTTAGTAATTATAGAATGCAGCGTGAAGTTATAAGGCGCAAATCTAGGCTTATATTAGAGATTTTTAAGTTTACTATTAGGTCTAATATAGTAACGCGTTATTACATAATTCTAAAAAAAGTACACTATAGGTTTTGTCTTTTAGGCCTAGAGAGAGGCTTAGAAAGCTTATTTCTACGTTGACTTCTAGATAGAGAATATTTTAATATTTATATAGCTCTTTAGATTAATAGCTTACTTATTACTATTTTTAAGCTTACTTCTAAGTTTACTAGAAATACTTCTATTACTTTTACACTTATAAGTATATTATTATTAAAGTACTAGATCTATAGTAAATATTACTAAGAGAGAGTTTTATTAATACTTATAGCTATATATAGTAAATATAAGGTATTTAGAAAATACACCTATATTAAGATTACTATATAGAGTTACTAACTACGTTTTGTTACTCTACTCTATAATAATACTCTACTATAATAGCCTATCTCTTACTAACTAGGTTCTAGTTATAGACCTAGAGCAAATTATTAGCTATCTTTCTAATATTAGTAAGCTAAGGTAGGTATTCTTACTTTACTAGGTTTAGAATATATTAGATACTTACTACCTCTTCTTAGCTTTAGAGAGCTATTAATTTAGGTATTATATTATATTATTAAGACGTCTTAGTAAGTTATCTTTATAGTATACTCTTAGTAACGTTATAGGTAGCTATAGCACGTTATAGCTTGTGTATTGCGTTTTATTTAATAGTCTATAAAGTAAGCTTTAGATCTCTTTTATCTAAAACCTTTTTTACGTTACTTAGTTAAGGTATTATAGTGTGCTTAAAGTTTAGTTAGGTCTTAGCAAAAAGGTTCTACTCGTTTATTATTTGCGTTAAAAAATGTTAAAGTTAGACTAATTTTAATTTTCAATAAGAGTGCCTAGATACTTATTTACTTAACTTACTACTTAATACAAAAAACTATCTATAATTCTATATTAAGATACTAGAACTAGTATACTCTAAAATAATACTATAAGAAGCTATCTATCTAGAACTAGAAGAGAATAATATCTATAAGATTTAAACATTCTTATATATAGATAAGATAATAATAAAATAGAGTACTTAATTATATAGTTAGAGTATAATAAGAACTAAGCTATATAGAAACTAGATACAGATGTAATAAATTAGTATTAATAGCTTATAGAGTACTACTAAAGAACTTAGCATAGCTATATAAAGCTACTATTATATTAAAACTACTTAAAGTAGACTATATTTTAAGTAAAAAGACTATTTAAATAGACGCTACTAGATAATTTATAATCTTTATATTAATATTCTTACTTTCTACTTCTATTTCTAATATAAGAAATAGCGCCTTCTTCTACGTATACCTATTAGCCTGCACTAGTATCTTTATATAATATAGTAAACGCGCAATTACCTCTAATAATAACCTTTAATCTTTATCTTCTTTAACTTAAAACTTTTTCTTAGTTTTATCTAAAGAGGCTTAAGATTATTAATGTATAATTTGCTAAAACGCGCGTATTCTATAAACTTAATAGATAAATTTAGTATAATATAATAAAGCTTATTTTAAATAAGTACTTATTATAAGTAATAATAGAAACAAAATTAGTGTTAAGAGTTTTCTAGGTAAAATAGATTAAATATTTGTAAAACTTAGATAAGATAGTAGACCTCTAGAGCTTAAGATATACATAAAGCAACTCTACTTATAAGCTTAGTAAGACTAAGGTTAGATAATAAGAGACTTAATGCTTAGAAGAGAAAGATAGTATTATAATCTAGAGTTAAAATACTTATAACTATACTATAACTACACTATAAAACTTAGAACTAGAATAGTATTTCTTTAAAATAATAACTATTAGTAGTTATTTAACTAATTGCTCTACTAAGAACTATTACTAGAAGTAATACTAACTATTATAACTACTATTAGAAAGTTATACTTACTATTACTAGAAGTTACTATAACTACTATACCTCTATAATTTAGTGTATCTAACTTTATATAAGATTAAAGTATTTAGTCTAAGAATTATATTTCTTTCTAATAACTTCTTATAACATTATGTTAATCTACTAAGTATACTATTACACTACTGTGCTATTATATTAATCTATTAATTATACTAGTATAACTACCTCTATTCTACTTTACTTATCTATCTCTAAGAACTAACTTAAAGAATAACCTTAATAGTAAGCGTCTTAATATACTATATAAGCTTTATCTTATACTATTAGTAGATAAAAAGGTATATAAGCTTACAAAGCTAGATTTACCTCTAGTATTTTTAATTAAGCGTTTATTAGTTAGCACTATACTTTTTTATAACTTATATCTATATAAAAGTTACACTTTCTTTATATTAAATAATCTCTTTAATTACTTTATAAATAAGATTTATACTAGTAAAGTTATATTATAATTTGTATAGAGGTTGTTATATTATTGCCTAGGCATTACGCGATTAGAGCATTTCTCGCGCTAAGATAGTAGTACTTTACTAGGCCGTGTATTAAGCTAGCGCGTATATTTAGCAACCTTTTATATATAAAACTACGAAAATTCTTAATATTAATTTAGCTTTATTCTTATTACTAGAATAGATATTAAAGAAATTCTAGTACTAACTTTATAGAGAAAAAAAAGCTCTATATTTTAAAAAGGAATAATTTTAATTTTTTCTAAATAAAAGCTTTTTTAGATAAATAGTACAAAGAAGTATATATTAAATATACTTACTTTTAATTCCTATAAAGTATAGCTTTTAATTCTCTATAACTCTTCTATTTAAAGCTTTTTAAAATATTAGCTATCTTAATAGTTATTTTAAATTTAAGCTATTCTCTTAATAATTTAAATTTAAAGTTAAAAATCTAAGTAACTATTTAAGAATGTTAAAAAGCTTCTAATACTAAAGCTATAGAGAATAAAAAGGCTTTACTTTATAGAACTAAAAAAAAAATTATTATTTTAGTTTTAATAAAAATGTTTAGTATAGAGAAATTTAAATTTTATATTAGTAGTAAAGTATTCGTAGTTTTTATATTCTATGTAAAACTAAACATACTTTATGTACTTTTGTACATTTTATATTAGCAGAGTTATGTTAATTTAAAAAAGAGAGCTTTTTAAGATTCTACTAGTAAACAGTGGCTCAATTTGCGTGCCGGCTCAATTCGCGGCCCTGTACAGTAGCTATGTTCTAGATCGCAATCGAATCTTGGATACCTCACGCAACCCATACATCTCGAATTGAAGAACGACGCGACAGGCCATCGCACCAGCAAGGAACCTTCCAACGACCTCGAGCGCTGTGAACAATGACATAAACAAGTTGCTTGAAAGTACCATGGTTCCATAAAGGACTTGGACCCAGACCAGCAATCTGATTGCCCAGTCAAGTATCAACATCCAGTATTGTGTGCCTTTTGCCAAATTGTCTCTCTTCTTTCTCCCCATGCCGTTCTTGCTGAACGCCAGCGGCGTTACTTCCCTTATCGACCATTCTCTCACGCGCCCTGATGCTGGAGGACACTAAGAAACCAACAGGGGGTGTTGCGAAGACGCCTGCGATGGAGACTGATCTTCAAACTCGCTACCGAGATAGAGAACACATATCCCAAGCGCCTGGAGTGGAAGTGGAAGGAAGACCAAGAGTAATGGAAAGAAGCCTTCAGCCGTGTTACAGTATGTTCCAACAAGCGTTGAGATGAAGTAGATAGCCCAGAAGCTGAGCTGCCACCCCTGGATGACCGAGTTTGCCGCTGCTGTGCCAACGAGGATGTATTCAAAGCCACATATCAAGGCTTTGGCGCAGAGAGGGGCGACATTCAGCTTATCCGGCCAGAGAATGTCGTCCGATACACCCTCAGGTGCGTGACCTATGCTCCTTGCGGTCTCCAAAGCCGAACGGTCGCTCTCTAATGTCGGACAGGAACTACCCAGACTCATCAGGGTTGCCAATACCGGACGCTGCATGCCCAAGATCGCGATATCAGCCACCTTTGGTCCGATAAATTGCAGTGCCATGGGCAATAGACCTAGTATGACGGATACAATTGCGATCTCCGTCTTTCAAATTTCGCTGTAGTTTTCTAGGATGCAGGACACCAGGACCCAACCACCTCGCCCCAGATCAGCTTGCAGTTCCGTCCATTCCGCTGCGCAATTACTGTGCATGGGGTCTTGCAAGATAATATCCCAACCTCCTGCCGCGTAGAACTGCCTGAACTGTCCATTGTCGCATGCAAGAACCGGGGCAAAGCGTGAGTAGATGACAAGACCAACTAGGTTCTTCATTAGGTGGAAAAAATCTCCGACTAAGAAGCCATAGTCACGGAAGCTTGAAATAGCTGTAAGCATGTGGCTGTTGGCGCGATACCTATTAGTGCTATAAGCCAAAAGCAAACGGGACGGTCCGCAGGGGAAGGCCACATGGCAGAGCTTAGCATCCGGATGGCTTCATCAGCTAACATGCAGCTGAACTGGTCCCCTCAGCCGTACCTTCGGCGTGTCGTTGAGAGACATTTCATTCGACGGTGAGTAATTTGTGATGCAAGCCAGCGGTGCAGTGCTACCATCCGAGCGTCATCCCCACCAATGGCTGAGCCCCAGCATATCGTCGCAGTGGCCAAATCGGGCATGTCGGCGAGGTTTAGTTGTCAATTCGTCTCGTCGTATGTGCATGAAAGCAATATCAACGAACCAGTGGATGCGTTCTTGGCTCGAAATAGGGACCAGGTCTCACGTTGCGCCAGCGGTCCATCCCTGTGGCTATTGCACGACTACAGAAACCTGCGCGTGGATATATACTGGGGTGCATGCTTTGCGGAATGCCGCATGAAGTGCCATTTAATAGGTGTCGTATACGGTGTATTGTTGCTGAAATCTCATGAACTTCCCAGTGATGAAGTCTGAGCTTTTACTGCGACTCCATTATGGAAACAGGATCTCGTTCTTTCCAGAGGCCAAATTTTTGCCTTTTTACGTGTTTGTTCCACTTAGGTCATTAAGAGAGTGCAGGTCCAATCGCGGGTATGAATGCGTCGCGCTTTATTAGGCTATCTGAAAACCACGATCCTCATGGTTCGGGTCTTGAATTGTGACGTTCTGGTAGATGTCGGTAGCTGTAGGTGGAACGTCACACTGCATCCCCAAATCTCTCATAGTGCTAGCACAGAGCGAACAAAAGTTGGCGAGCCCATGGTACGCCGGCTACGCTGCTGTTGCGAGTCGATATAGAGAGAATATGGCATGTTGGGGCGCAAGGTTTCGCCAGTCACAATATACTTTAATTCTGCTTGGACAGGTGAACTAGTAAGATGTTTGTGTACACACACTGAATGTTGACGCCTCGAAACCGTAGATTCGTTGCTGAGTCGATAGCGTGCACATCCTTTGCATCATTAGATGCTGTGCTATGCTGCGCTGATATTTAATAATGCTACTATCCTACATGAACTCCGTCCCTTGTTATCCTACACCCTCCCAAACCAATATCGGAGAAGTCATCTCACCCAACATGATGCCTCTTGATTACGAACGCCCCTGTCTACCCTTTGCAAATACCCGTCCTTTAGATGGCGCCATTGTAAATATCCCTCAAGATCGGTCTGCCCTCGAATACGCCCCTCTTTCCTGCTGTAATGACTTTTCCGGGTATCCGCTTCTCTTCAGGACTTCCACTTGTGATTTTACCACCAATCCTCTTCTTCGGACTCCTAACGTTCACCTTGCCAGGTTTCGCTGTGAGATCGCCGAGTACTTTGCGCTTCTTCGAAGGACTGGGCGTTAGCCTGGGGCTCTTTGCCATCTTGCTGGTGAACATGGAAGAATTCGACTGTCTCACAGGTGTCTTGCTAGTTTGCGTGATGCTTTCGTCGAAGGAATGTGACTCCACCATGTCGGGTTGGAGATCAAGCACCCAGTCTTTCTCTCGGCAGAGGGCGACCATATCACGCAAAAGCTCGTTGCTTGATAATGTCTTCTCACTACCGATAATGACAAGTTTTGATCGCGCGCGTGTGAGAGCGACATTGACGCGTCTACGATCCTTTAGAAGATCACCGACTGTGCCGTTCTCGTTGCTTCGTACGCAAGACACGATGACGACTTCTTTGTCCCGACCTTGAAATTTGTCCGCAGTATGTAGCTCGACTCCAGCACAACCTCGACCACTGATAGTGGGAGCAGCAAATTCGGAGATCTGTGTTTGGGTGTGTGCAGAAGCGAGGCTTTGTCGCAGCAAGGCGAGCTGTGAACGATAGAATGCTATGATTCCAACTTCTCCGGCGGGGACACCCAGGCTGAGAAGAGACACCGTGAGCTGCGTGACAAGCCGTGCCTCTAAGGTGTTGGTGATGCGTGATCCAAATTGCGCTTCTAGGGTTGATGAGATGAGATCGGTGTTGATGAACACGACAGGTTGATCTGGCGATAAGGAACGAGAGATCCAACAGTGTGTTACATTAGTGCCAGTACAAGCCTCTACCACACTCGATTTTGATTGCTGCGGACCATGGTGGTAAGCAGTGAGACCGTCAGGCCGGAGGAGTTCGAGCTTGCGGGAAGCGACAGCAGCCGTACCACACTTCAGTCGTCCTGAGTAGATGAAGGTGTTTGACAATAGCATGACCTCAGCACACATTCTATACTGATGCTCCAAACTGACGACGGCTTGTGGGTGAGCCTCACAAAGGAGCTTGAACAGGGACACATCCAGTCCACCCTCCATGGCTTCCTTGTTCTGGACCAGCGGGGGCAGCTGGTAATGATCGCCCACCAAGATGAACTTCTGAGCCATGCGAATTGGCCCCAAGCATACAGGTAAGGTGATCTGAGATGCTTCATCAACGATGCAGTAATCGAAGACGCGCCGGCTGAACAGGGGATGATTGATGGTTAGACACGTCGTAGCCACGACAGGCGGTTGCATCCACGATCGCTCAAGCTCTTCAAGACTATCTTTCGGTTCCGCAGCAAGCGTGGCAAACTCTCTGACTTCAGGGTGGATTTTCTTCGCAGCGCCTAAGCGAAGTATGCCGATCTTATCATCTCGAATCTTGAGAAGAATGTTGTCAACGGCGGTATGAGTGTACGAAGTAAGTAGAACACTCTTGCCTTTCGCGACCAGTGTACGAATGATGTGCGCGATTGTAGTTGTCTTTCCGGTTCCCGGCATACCCAACACTAGAGCATAATCTTTTGCAGACATGACCTTTGCCACAGCGGCGCGCTGATCAGAGTTCATGGACATTTGTGATGACTGAGGTAGTGACCATGCATCTGGCACGGGCTTGAACGCAGGAGCTCGACCATCTACGATTAAAGCGCGAAGGTCATGGGCTTTATAAACGTTGTTGTCCATGATCTGGATGAGGTTGTTGCGGGCTGCGGCCATGCCGTTGCTGAACTCGTCTTTATCAAGACGATATAGCACTAGCTCTTCATCAACTTGATAATTCGCTGCGGTCTCACCCTCTTTGGTGACCTCCATGATACCGGTAAAGGTTTGGTTGACTTGTGAATGGAACTCGGGCAGCTTGGTCCGGGAGTTGTGCAGGCGTCTGTCAACAGCCACAGTTATGCGACGCCTCTTTACGTTGGTGACGTATCCATTGGCCAACGCGAAGTGGCCTTGCTCATCCGAAACCACGACAGGCTCTCCAGCGATGAGCTGGGACTCAGTGAAAGAAAATCCTGGGGCCGGCTGTTGTTTGATGAAAGTGTAGTTGTAGCGGTTGATCTTCTGACCATTCTTGTCTTCGTGTGCAGATCCGGGCTCCAAGATCACGTTTGAGAAACAGCGACCGAGCTTCTCCCGTTCAGTGCTCAACATGGTCCACAGTTCTCGTCGAAACTTCATCATGTCCGTCTCTTCCTTTGTCAACAACGTGTCCCACTTCTTCATGAACTCTTGATGAGAAGGTTGCAGTGGCTTGACAAGCTCGTCATATTTTCCCTTCGCCTTCGGGTTCAACATCTCGCCTTTTCCGTCTTCAACGAGATTATGGTAGAGGAAGCAAGGCTCCTGTGCGTAACATTTTTGACACTTGAAGTCTTCCTTGAGAATCGGTGGTAGCTCGATGCGGTCTCGAACATAGCAGGCCAACTCGTTGCGCTTGATGATCATGTGAATGATGTCGTTGCGAATCGCAGGAATACGGCTAATCTCGGAAGTCTCAAGGTAATACAAGATACCGTAAGCAATGTCAACGTCTGCGAAAATTAGCAAGGAATGCAGTACAGCTTGAAAGACATACCATATCGGTCCGACAATAATAGGTTGTACAAGGCGGTCTGAGCAACGTGTGCCGCGTTCGAAGAATTCTTACCAGTCTTGACTTCGAAAGGCACTGTCAATGTGCGTTCACCCAGGTCATCTCGCATTGTCACTTGCACAGTAGCATCGATGTTGCCTTTCAATCCATACATTGGAGACCAGACGTGCTCCTCCACATCGAGTAGCTTATTAATGCTCATGGTCGACTGTCGTCCGTTTCGCTCTCGAACGACGGCATCAGCTTGAGGTTCAGCGCGAACAAACATCTTGGCCCATGCCTGTAGCTCAGGCAGCTTGCTGCTCAAATGTTCCTTGACGGCTTCGCACGTTGAGTTGATCTCCAGTATGGTCTCGAGATGGTTCGGCAAGAGTATCTCGATCGTGTCCAATAGGAATACAGAACTCCATTCGTTCGATTTCACGGCTTCCTGGAACAGCTCGTGAAGCAGTGTACCGTAAAGCATTGGGGCGTTGGCCTTGCTGGTGGCCTTGACACGGTCTTGAAGCACCGCTCTTCGTAAACACCCGAAAGAGTCAGCGACAACGGTCGATGAGATGAGATGATCAGGATGAAGGATGACCATATTGTGGTGATCATCAATGATACACTGTCCAGTACTTGTAAAGTCGCCGATGACATGCACAAACGAGCCCGTAGTGCATGGGGTATCAAACCAAGCTTGTCGTAGAGTGATCGCCTTGAATAACTTCGTCTTTTCTTCTTCAACTAGCAGAACCTAGATTGTGTTAGCTGCGGCAGCCAAACAGCGTTTGAGTCAGTGACTCACCTTCTCGGGCATCTGGTAGCCGCGATCAGTGGTATATGAGCTTTCGTCCACTCGCTTGATAAGGTAGCGCTGGATTGCTCTATTGTCCTGTTGACTCTTCGAGGTTTAGCAGGCTTCTTTAGTTAGGGCCAGGTTTCTATTCCACTTACAGTATTGGCAGGTACTTGCGTGGCTGCGACTTCGGCGGCAGCGAATTCGTCAGCATCAATATCCTCTCCAAAGTCGTCGTCATCATCGTCGTCTAGAAGGCTGATGACAGGTGCAGACACTGCACTTGCTGTATCTGGCACGCCTTCCGCCTCTGCGGTCAAGACCTGGTCTGCCGTTGGAGACTCTACAGATCGCGTATCATATAGCGATGCTACATGTTCTAGATCTGCAGCGAAATCGTCCTCATCGTCCATGCCAAACTCATCGTCATCACTGCCTTGTTGTAGTTCTGACTCTGTATGGTGGTGTTGTGCGGGAGGATGGACGGGCTCAGTGGGTATGGTAACATAGCTTGTGGAACAGTCTGGAGGCGCTGATTTTGCGGGCGGTGCGGGTTGCACAGGTCGAGGCGATATATCCAAGGCTTCCACCATGTCAGCATCGAAGTCGTCTCCGAAATCATCTGAGGATCCCTGCGATGCCGGTGGCTTCGGTGCCGCCGCTCCCGTGTAGTTATCTTCTTGAACGAGCTCATCATCCATGTCCACGATGTCTTCTAGAGGTGCCGACTCGTGTCGTATAGTTTCGTAGGTTTCAGCGTGATAATCGCGTGCGCGCCGCTGTAGAGGGGAGCCTGACGATTGGTCCTGGCGATCGCCTGCCCCAGGCAATGGAGACGAGCCTGAGGGCATCTGTGACGATATGCGCGGCTGTGACTTTGACACGCATTCCCTCATGCGCTGGACCATGCTCGCGATATTCGGTTTCGCGGGTTGTCCAAGCATCATCCCATCCGAACTAGATGCGCCAGCAAAAACGTCCTCTGTAGTGTCCTGCTCCGGCTGAAACACACCGTGGGTTCTCCGTTTCTTCCGGGTCGATGCTGGGAACTCTACGCCACAGCTTGCCCATCTCCGAAGTCCACTGACACTTCCAGCAGCAGCCATGGACCTGGGTGACGATTCGTTGATGAGATGTGCAAACGCCACGCTCTTGTTGGCGCTCGGTGTTCCCTTGTTGTTCGTATATCGTGACCACAGCTCCATGGCAGGGTCGGCCTGGGGTGTTGTGATGTCTTGCCTGGCGCCGTCCAGTCTGTGTTCGTCTTGCGACGGTCCGACGGGCGACGAGCTCCTCGCGCGCTTCTTGTTCTTCCTGGGCAAAGGCGTGTTCACTGCTTGTGAGCCTCTCCATATCAGCGTCTCTTCGGGTGAGGCGACGGGTTGCAGCACGTGTCTTGAGGAATCGTCAACGTTGCCAACCAGGTCCGCAAGCGGCAGCCTCGTAGTGGCGGGAGTTGATGGCGGCGGACAGTCGAGAACGGTGGGCAGTTTTGGAGTCTTGTTCGCGGTTGCTACATCCTTCGCGACCCTGTTCGTCTTTGGTGTGCCCATGGGCTTGGCTGTCTTTCCTCGCGCCGTAGGTAGATTTTCCTTCTCGGCTTCGCGCTGTCGGAGGGATTCGGCGGTGGGTGCGCCCTCGATGAACTGGAAAGCTTTGAGCTTTGTGCGTGTCTGGGTCGAAGGCATGATCGGAGGGCCAGTAACTACCTGCCGAGCCTGCGGCGCCGTCTGGTTACTGTTCTGGTGGGGGAAGTTGCGCGGGCGATTCCATTGGCCCTTGTAATGCTGCTGCGAGGGTGAGAGGTGAGTAGGCGCCGGCAGTGGAGGCAGCGAGCTATTCAAGTACCTTTGGCTTCTGGTTCTGGTCAAAGAAGGACCTCTGTCGCGTGGACATGGAGATGGTAGGTAGCGTAAGCGTCAAGAATGGGCTGAACGCGAAGACGCGTCGTGAGTGGCCAATCACATTGGGCGAGGCGAGAGCTCGTCATCACGTGGCGATACGCGCTCGGGCCGGCTGACTCGAGCCGATGTGCGACTCAGCTCCGAGTGCGGGGACCTGCGCTGGGCTGAACCACCCTTCGCATCTATGGGGACATGCAGACACGATGAAATATGGACTGTTCGATTGGCAGCTACATCATACATTGGAAGTCATAGATAGCCTCGGTCTGGGGTGACCGGCATGTGCAAGCTCCCGTCACCGTCGTCGGATATCCTGATTGATACAGTCACGGAATTGACACGACTTGGCGTATCGCAAGTAGCTCCGCGTATTACGAAAGTATCAAGGCATGTCATAGAGGCAGGGACGGGTCAGAGGGCTGCTTTTGCGCCAATTGAAATCTTGTCAACCGAAGACGGGAAGCTAGGACCACGCCTAAGCGGAGTTTGGACATTCATCCCACGCTCTAGCACTCTTTCCCCAGATTGTGCGCGCCGACCGTGAATCGCTCACTCAACAGCGGCCATCTCTCTTCTCTTCCCCTCGGCCACCTCATTACCTCCCACCACTACCGCCAACATGTCTGCTGCCGATGCGAAGCCATTGCCTTTCGTCTACCAGTTCGCGGCTGGTAAGTTTTAATTGTCTTAACACCGCTCAGCTCCGATGCGACAGCTACCCGAGAGAAATCTAGTGCTCGCTCCAAGCTAGAAATCAAGATCTACTTCCCTCCGATTATCGCGCACAGCATTATCGCGGCCAAGTGGAGCTTCGCTATGTTAATCAGCACTAACAATGTACAGGTGCCGTAGCTGGTGTGTCAGAAGTGAGTGCGCAACCGTTTACGAAGCTCGCGTGAGATAGACTGTGCTAATGCAGCTCATGTATTTAGATTCTGATCATGTACGTATCGTCCACAACCATCCCAGTTGGGGCTCAAACACTAACGCTATCTCAAGGTATCCGCTGGACGTCGTCAAGACCCGGATGTAAGCGACCGCACAACAGACCAACCCTGAACCGCCTCTAAATATACGCAGACAACTTCAGACCTCTGGCAAGGTGGTCGGTGACGAGGGCTACAATGGCATGATGGACTGCTTCAGGAAGATCATCAAGAATGAGGGGTACGCTATGACGCTCCTGCGATCACGAGCAAGAGGGGTTGACATCTGCCAGTGCTTCGAGATTGTACCGCGGTATCACCGCGCCTATCCTTATGGAAGCTCCCAAGAGGTACGCGCGCTGCCATACTACTTTGATTGCAATAATGAAGAAACTCATCTCACGCGACACAGAGCCACCAAGTTCGCAGCCAACGACTCATGGGGTTCCTTCTACCGCAATCTGTTCGGTCAGGCCAAGATGAACCAGTCGCTCTCCATCCTCACCGGCGCAACCGCAGGTGCCACCGAAGCCTTCGTCGTCGTACCCTTTGAGCTCGTCAAGATCCGGTTACAAGACAGGGCTCAAGCCCACAAGTACAACGGCATGGTGGATTGTGTCACCAAGATTGTCAAGCAGGAAGGACCGCTCACCCTTTACCAGGGTCTCGAGTCGACCATGTGGAGGCACATCCTGTGGAACGCTGGATACTTTGGCTGCATCTTCCAGGTCCGCGCTCTCTTGCCCACAGCAACCACCAAGAAGAGCCAAATCACCAACGACCTCATGTCCGGTGCTATCGGTGGCACTGTCGGTACTATCCTCAATACTCCCATGGACGTCGTCAAGTCGCGTATTCAGAACTCCCCCAAGGTCGCGGGATCAGTACCCAAGTACAACTGGGCATGGCCGGCTCTCGGTACGGTCATGAAGGAGGAGGGCTTCGCAGCACTTTACAAGGGATTCACACCCAAGGTTCTGAGATTGGGACCTGGAGGCGGTATCTTGCTGGTCGTGTTCACCGGTGTCATGGACTTCTTCCGCAACATGCGCGACGGCAAATAAGTCATGACTAGACTCATCGTCAGTCTGTGTAGTCTTTGGTCTACTTTAACCATTCAAGAACCGGGAGGAATCTTGCAATGTAGATTACGTATCCTGTATCCGCTTGTTACGAAGCAAGCCAGGGTCAAATCACATCCTTCAAACCATGTTATAATGATATGAACTCGTGCTGGCCATTTTGTTGTATTTGAGAGTATTGCTGTACTCTCCGGTCGAATCTACTTCGTATCCTTCTTTCATGACACGCCGCAGCATCCGCACTATGTATATATCTGGGGCTGCCAATAGACGGATTCCACTAGTGTTAGGTTCCTTGTCCAGTCTACGTGCGCGGTATTATGAAGAGCTTTTCTAAACAAACGCCTGCGATATCTCTTACAAGTGAAAAATCCCAATCCGAAACCATTGCACGCCGACACATGCCAATCCCGCGTTCTATCAACCCCAAACAACCCCACTTAGGCGGCTAGACACGGGTGACGTCACCCTCCCCTCCAAGCACTCACTACAGCCCGTCTTGCTGCCTGGTGACCCCTAAAGCCCAAACAAACAAGTTAGTTCACGCAAGTGCCAGCCAGGATCTACTTGCATAAGTACTGCCTGCCCTCTACCCCACTATCCAACTGCAAAACAATCCAAACACAACAACCTCCACGATAAGACTACTCTCAAAACTCCGCGCAAGCAAACCCATACATCCACACAAGCACTACACCACCAGAACATCACCGCACAACATGCCTCTCGTAGTCCCTGGTCTGCAGTCCAAGGACGGAAACTCCAACGATGACTGGATGAGCAAGCTCATGGGCAAGAAGCTTGGGGATCAACATGATGAGATGGTGAGATGATCTCCTTATTCCTCGTTCCTCTCCCCTATTCCACAGCCTGAGTCTGAGCGCTGACTCAATGCCACTCTCAGACCTTCGCAAAGACAGACCTACCCCAGCAACACCGCGTTCTCAAGCCCGACGATATGAAGACTATGGACATGCAGCCCGACAGGCTGAACATTCACGTCGATAACGATGGTACTATCAACAAGGTTACCAAGGGTTAAGCGGCTAGAGTGTGAGGGCATATCTAGTGGGATGACATGGTGAGGGATGAAGGCGTGAGGGCATAGGAATGTAAGAGCTAGGCCTCAGGGTTGGGCAGAAGACAGCATAGGACATATTGAGTCAAGACACCATGAGACATCAGTGCACACGAAGTGATGAGTGATGAATGATAGTTAATGAGAGTGTATCTGGAAAAAGATGTCTGTCGCCACCTTTCGGACTAAAAGTAAACAACAGAACTCCGAAAACGCCTTGCCATGATATCGTACAGTAAAGGTGAAGGTATATACATCCGTACAAAGAAAGTAGAGGTCAACCCTAAATACCCACGAATGTTTTCGAAATAGTAAGAGAGTAAGGCCACGCCTTGTCAGCGCCGGGCCTGAGCCCTACAGCCCTATATGAGCACGGATACCGATTCGAGGTGGAGCATTCGGAGACGCCGAAAGACATCGCCACTGTGGAGAAAGCTTGTCGCAACGTCGTTTCCTTCGAGATGTGCAAATGATAGCGGTTTAGAATTTCGATCGTTTCCTCGACACGAAGCTGTCGTTTCTTATCAGTTGTCCCTCACCAGACTTTCTTCCTAAGGCTGCAATGACATCAGTCATTCTCAGCATCGTCGAATGAATCGCTTCAGGATGCTCAAAGCACAGCATGATGCATGCGCGCATAGTCGTTGCAGAGAAGTGTCTTCGCAGGTTCTTGTCTTTGCTTTTGCTGCTTGCGGCTCCCATGACCAGGCCTATCCATAGCAGCACTCCGGCCATATCGGACCAACAGTCTGAGAGGTCGGACTTCTCGAGGGCGTCTCGTAGTTGTCGGAGGATAGTCTCTCCACTGCCTGGTTTGATAAGCACTTGTTGTCGAAGGTGGACGTCCGATGAGCTTGATTGCAATGACGAAAGAGAAGGTCGTGAGTATGTGGATGAGTTCGAAGGTCGGTGGTCGAAAGGAAAGCCTTCCTTGTATGAACCAAACATTGGACTCTCGGAAAGGTCGGTAGCCGGACTAACATCTTGGGGTTCCAGAGTCGAGGAAATGGAGTCGTTGGATTGTGAGGCCATGGACGAGCTGTACATGACCGGTTGTATTTCCGGTGAATGCACACGATTAAGCGCTTCTGATAGGGGGACTTGGTCGAGCATAGCCTGGGCCTGAACGATCGCGGCGAGGCGGATCGCTTCATACTTCCAGTCATTCTTGTTCACAATAGCTCTTCCGTGAGATTCTTGTACAGACCGAGATCGAATGATGCGGTTGTAGGCGCTTCGTGACTTGTTAGAGCTGCCCACACGCTTTGAGCTATGGGCGTCGAGAAATTCATCCATCATGGTGTAAACGTCATCCAGGAGTGTTCGCGCATCTGGATTACAACTTGCTGATCTTGCAATCGTCATGAATCCGCCGTGTGGCTGGTAAAGTGGCGACTCCGGTATCGTAGCGATCAAGGAGTATACCTTTACCGCCTTCATCTTGCAGTAGTCGACGTACATCGGAGTCGGCGAAGCTTCCTGTAAAGCCGCGGTCGCGAGGTTTGCCCAGGAGACTGCAGATGCTAGCTGACCATTGACGCCCAAGTTTTGGAGTCCGCCGCGCTGCTCGATCATTTTCGCAATGCCCATCTGGTGGTAGCGTAGACCTATATCGGCCCGGCTGATAACATCTCCCAGTATGAGTTGGCTGACGGCGATGATATTGTGATCTGCCACACTCTGCTCCACGTCGGTGAGGTGACCACCTACAAAATGTATAACATCTTGGCGCAGTGCTGCAGTTTCCAAACTCTCTATTTCGCGGTTGTGAACGACATCATCGTATGCGGAAGCCATGTAGAGGGTGCTGAGGAAGGCATGTGCGTAGTTCAGGCATTCAGGGATCCAGTGTTTACCCAGACCCTTCGTGCCGAAGTATTTGGAGCATTCGACCTTCAGCCTCTCGACGTTCACGCGAGTATTTCTCGATTGAAACATAGTTCCGAAGGGGTCGATCCCATTCCCAAGGCAGCGCAAATCCGGTACTGGGTATTCGTCGAATGGATACACGCGGCCACTTCTCACTGGGATAACAATTGGTGTTTGGGGAAGGGTTGTTTGGCGAGGCTCCGTCCGTGCTACCTGCATGTCATGTTGGGGAGACTCCTGACTGCTGCTCGTAGACTGCGACAACCGATGTATCTTATCATCACACTTCTTCCCCTTGACTTTCGGGGTTTTGAATGTACGTTCTTTCGTGGCGCCTTCAGATCCAAAACTCGATCGCGAACGATCCGAGGCTTCGCTATTAGCCCTGCCCTTCTCGCCGGCCTCTTTCTTTGTTGTTTTCAGATAGCTTCCCATCGCGGTTTGGCGCACGGCTTGCATATTGGGCTTTGATTTGAAATCGCTGGGTTTGGTGGCGGTAATCCATCGAAGGCTCGCATTGTCAGGTGACTTGGCCGTTGGTGAGGAGCTTGATTTCCGAGACGGCATATAATCTAGCGGATATCAGCGTCTGGCACCCCTGAATGAGCTGGAAATGACGATCAGGGGTTTTGCTGATATTGGTGATCGTGTTACACACCGCGTAGGTGCAGCATGCGCAAGCAGTGAACCTCGGCCCTAGCGAGAGCGCCTTCGGCATGTAGTACGCGCATCAAGTCCATTCAATGACACGAAAAAGCACGCTCACCAGTGAGTTGTTGCGGAGGCGACATGACATTTCCATAGAAGCTCGAATCCGATGCAATCGTCGATGGTGGTGAAGGATAGGCAAATGGCATGTGATGGGCGGAGAAGAGCGGTCGTGCGGCTGGAGGGGCAGTCATTGTTGTCGACTAGCCCGATACTCAAGGATAATTGGCAAGCGCGATGATGGTCGATTCGATGATCGAAATGTGTGGGTCATTCCTATGGCAGATGTAGATATTTTAGATGGAATCTCAGCAGCAGAAGACGAAGGATCGATCGGTATTGGGTAAGGCTGAAAGTAATGGGGCTAGAAGTATATATACGCGGCTGGCGACAGTGTGCCTTGCCGCCCGTGAATATTTCCAGAAAGGGCGCAATGCCAGCCATACAAAGCTTTGTGCAACAGATGAAGCGGAAAGCAGGCGATAGTGCGTCATAAAGCGTGTGTTGAGCATGCGCAGCAACGTGCTGGTGCTGGGACGAGTATACGGTGAAGCCAGTCGTGGCTGTGTTCTTGATGCTTGTTGTGACGAGTGAACGAGAGGCCTGCGCGCCGGGGATGAGGCATAGTTGGTTGCCTGAACGCCGACCCATTGCACTGGTGCTCGCTCTAGCGCGGGACCCGTCTTAGATGCAGCGTGAGGAAGTAGGGCTTTCGGGGATCCGTCAAAAATCTTAAGTAGTTCGCCATGTTGAATAGAATGCGCTTGATGCGCTGCACGCGTTACCACCATGAGCAGAATCACGAGGCTATGCTCTCTCAGTCCCTCCAAAATTCATGTGAAGGACTTCACCCACATCGATTGCCTTGCGAGGAGGCAAGGCCCTCCATTGGACGCTGCTTCGCACGTGCGAAAGCTGACCACCGAGCCCTGAAGACGCTGTAGAGGCCCAGCGCGTCTCACCGCCCGGTAGATGCCACCGCCTCCCCCAAGTGCATGCCAACCCTGCTATCTTATCTAAATCCAAAGTTTGGTCGAGTGGCGGACTTAGATGTCTCTACCAAGACATTTCGTCCCATAAAACCCTAGGCTCAGCTACGTACCTTTTCGATACACACGACACGAGACATCAGGCGATACTACATTAGACGGAGAACACAAATACTACCACAATCTAAACGTTGGCTTACAGGTGGACCATGTACGTGGGTGCGCCGTTCCTCGGGATTCCATACAAGAAGCGGTAGAAGAGGTCAGACTGGTCGACCTCACCAATCGCTAGGTATAATCCTCTTCTTGCCGTGAGGTTGGGTAAGCAGCCCTGTGGGGTCAATACGACCCTGCATGGCTGCTCATTGGAGAGAGAGCAAAGCCAGACCAAGATTTTGGGACCATCGAATCGCTCACGGCATCCGGAGTACCCAGATCGCCTAACATCACCAGGTGGCTGTTCAATTGTTCAAGTGGTGATCAGTGTATATTTCAGTGGTACCTAGGTAGCGAAGGCAGCTGAACCATGAGTCCGAGCCCCGCGATGCGACGCCATACATAATTGTCGTGAGTATTGCGGGGTTGAATACACGGAACGCTTGCAAAGATGTACATAGCTGCGTCAATGGAACCAACCATGAGAGACTCTGGCTGTGACTACTACTGACGCATATTGTTCAGCCCAAGGCCGAAATAATCGCCGGGTGTTTGTGACGGGCGTGTATCGCTACCATCACTTACGTCGCTCCCACCGGGGCTAATATCACCACTCTCTCGCGCCATCATACCAGTACCATCGCCCCCCAAATCACCGCCTGTGCCGTTCAATGTCTTAAGCCCATTGTTTCGTCCTCGCAAGGGTACATTTAGCCGTGCGGTTTCGAACGTGAAGTGCGACTGGCCAAGGCCTGGCTCCGCTGATGGTGTCTTCAGCTCAACAAGCTCCAACGTACTTCGGAGTGTTGCCCCAGATTCATCGAGAGCCATGAGAAAGCGCGCGAGCTCTTTGCACAGCTCCCAATCTTGTTCGTCTTTGGCGCGTTGAAGTAAGCGCACGACTTGATCACCTGTCGGTCGCAATTCTTCGAAAGTGTGAAGGACGAGAAGATAACCACCTGCGGTCTTAAGGTTCCCTTTCTGTAGCGATTCTTCAAAAAGTTCTTCCGGTGGAGGCAGGTTCGAGAACAATGTCCGCCATGAACGGACCTCAGTTTTGCGGGTACATTGCACAACAATGTCGAGATATCGAGGGAAGGAGCTCAGGAATGACAGCACGCTCGGCAATAGCGCCTGTTCGGGTGGTGGCTGCGTATCCACTTCTTCATCCAAGACTTCATGCAGTAAGATCTCCAGTGCATGGGGGAAGTAAAGCAGGTGCTGGTAATGGTGGCTAAGATGCAAGGCTGCAGGGTGATTGAACTGCGCCAGGTGATACCGCAGCAATGCGGGGAGGAAGAGGTGTGTCTAGCATGTGTGTCAGCGTAAAACCAATGTGCGGCCAATGACGCGGGATCAGAGCGCAGCAGCTTACCCTGGTTCCGAAGCGCAAGAACGCGAAGCTCGTATCCCTGCGTTGAATCAACTCTGATTCCACCCCGAATATGATTGCCTTATTAATCAATGCCGAAAGGGGATAAAAATCGACAGGAATCTGAACAGGCGTGGGCACTTCCCTGCCGATCTCTGGTGATGCGGAAGCAAGAACATCCTGCATGTCTATCCAAACTCGCATGTCGTTACCATCGAAGAACCACAATGAGTCCCGCAAATCGTGGCCGTGTACACTCTCCATGGTCAGTTCCATAGACGGGCTTGCCGGCAAAGAATCGGCATGTCGGTCCAATGCGAACGCAGGGTGATCTCGCATGAGAGCATACGTCTCCACGTTCTGCGCGATGATGCGCATCTCGTATTTGAGTTCGCCACTCTCGGTGGTCGTTGGCTGCAGGAGCACAAGTTTGCCATCTACGAGGAACAGGATAGTCGCGACGGCCACGTCCTGTGTTGGATCACCGTTATCTAAGAAGTGTAAGCAATTACAGAGCTGTAGGATTCGACGGACCCACGTATCTGATCCTCTGGCAGTATCCAGCTGAGTGCTCGCACTCGTGTAGGTGCCCGGATAATGCCATGCAGCGCAATTTGGCCGACTTGCACCAACTTCACACTTGCGTCGGATACACTGATCACATAGTGGTATAATATGTTCTCGTAGGTGTAGACCAAGAGTGAATCTTCACCGGAAGGTGCTATCAGGACAATAGGTGCAGGTAGCTTCTGCGTATGCATGACATGGCTGTTGTCAAGAGCCGCCTCGCGTGAATATACTCGTACCTTGCGAAGAAAGTGTCAGTACAAAGAAAAAGTGAGCGATATGATGTGCATACCTCATGAGACTCGCGGCATTCGACAGCCGCAATCAAGACATGCTGAAACCAGCACATGCCGCCTCGGACAGTAAACTCGTTTTCTATAAAAGGATCATCGAACATTTTCCACCGTCCGCTGTTAACGGAGTAGTGGGCGAGCCCTCTCTTGCCTGCTATTGCCACATATCTACCATCGTTCGAAATGACTGCGCTTCTAATCGGCCATTGGTCGACAAGATATGCTGAAGGAATTTGAACATGGTGCCAAAGAGAGACGTCGGCGGAGATTGTCGTCAGGTCAGGTAGGTCGTAACCACGGTATATCATGAACCCAGTACTGGTCTGCATCAAAGAGCGTGAGACATTTGCCGAAGAGAAGCAGCCAGTGACTGCACTGCGAGCCATCTCCAAAACAAAAAGACGGTTGTCGTTGTCGCCCAACAGTAAGAGCTCCGCGCCACCTCCAATCCAGAAAGCCTCTTTGACGCTGAGAAGCCAACCTTCATTGTTTGTCTTGGAAAGTGTTCGTTCTGCAGTGAAGCTAGTGGCCCCAGGCTTTCCGTATACACTCCACATCGCCCAACCATGTTCATAGCCAGCGAACAAACAGTACCCATCTGGCGAGTAGGTCAATACGGTCAATTTACCGGGCGAAGTGACGTTCGGCCGTAGCTTATGAGATAGAGGGATGTTGCCGGTATAGTCGCGTGCGGTGTATACATGGATCTCGCCACTGGAGCAGCCGACAGCAAGCAAAGAAAATCTCGCATTGATCGCAGCTTTAACACCATAATCGGCATCAGTCTTGGGCGTGTGGAAACCGTAGCCACGGAAGAGACTAGAAGCAGCGGCATCTCGTATAGCCGCTTTTTGAACGGCAAAGGCTTGTCCGTTACTTGTGATCCAGCACGACAGGTTCATGGGCCGATCGTGAACCATTTCATGTATCGATGCGTTGTTCCCAAGCCATGCCATCTTGGTCAGGAGCTCGGTGCTGGTCTGGCTTCCAGTGTTGTCCGGTGCCCACCGGATACATTGTACGGCTGCCGGCTTCTCGGTGGCCACGACCAACTCGTTGTCCAGAGCCAGAGCCCTGATTATCCCAGCATCCACCCGTATCACCATGCGGAACCGTAGACTGAGCTCTTTCAGGCCATTGCCTTCTCCAGGTCCGGCATTGACATCATGCTGTCGCTGGATCTTGAAGCCCGTGATTGCACTGCTTTTCCTTGCGTGGCCTCCATGTGTGTTGGTGAATTGAGCCTGGTATATGCGGGATGAATGGTCTGTTGCGAGCGAGTATGTGATGAGGAAGCCGAGCGCGGTCTGTACGACGAAGATTTGGGAGTCGGGGCGGAGTAGGACGTCTGTATTAGCGCCATATGTTCCAACGGATTGCTCTGAACGAAGCACAGAAGCTAGAACTACCGTAGGCTGTGACGAATTAGCACACGAAGCGCCAGGCTGGCAATGGAACGTGCCTTTGTTTGCCAGACTGTGAGGGTTGTCCTGGTGAGGGTCGCAAACATGTGACCACTTCTCGTCACTCTGATCGCGATGATGGTGCCATGTATATCGTCCTCTACTGGTGGAACCGACGCGCCTGCTTGCAGCGAGTGCGCGCCATTCTTCTCTTCTACCCCACTCTTACTTTCGGTAGAGGCCTCATGTTCAGATTGATTCTGCGATTGAGGGTTCGACCCTTCATGCGCTCCGTCCGATTGCTTGTGTTCCTCGCCATCGTGCGAGGTATTCGTGCGCCCAGAATCCGTACGTTTGGTGGCCGTGAAGACGGAGGGCGACGAGATGGGCCAATACGTCATGGCGGTTTACCGCAAGCGATGGCTGCATTTGCGCGCGCCCATCTCAATGCGGGGATGTATGCTTCACGGAGCTCATGCTAGCTGGGTTGGTGCAGGGGAGGCTGGTGGTGGAGCTGGGCGGTGAAGTCACGCGAGGCGCAGCAATGTGGCTGCTGATCCGTGCTTAGATGTGCAGGCAGTACTCGTATCGCGGGGGGAAGATACGGTGGCTGTCCCGCCGATGCACCACACCTAAATATTACAACGGACGTATTGATTCAAGCGCTCATTGTAACATGTGGCCGAGAGATGACGGACCGATGCCGAATACTGCATTGGGAAGGGAATGTTTACCGTCGATTACGGTGCGCAGATGCGCATTTGCGCACATGCATGAGCCAAGAGATCACAGAAGCCCCGAAAATATTCTGCTTTGCCAACTAACCAGCAGCACTGCGTTCAGCCACTCCATTTGAGGTGGTATTGAGCGCCCGTTGAAGAAATCAAACTTAGATGTCTACGTTGCCTTCAAGGTTGGTTAACTTTTGTTCCTTCCACAGATGTAGACAGCAGGGCACCTGTTCACTCCCAGGGTTCTTCCTAGTGTGAGGGGTAGCAGTAAAACCGTACTCGGCCTTCTTCTTTGTTCTTGAGGTGCGGAATGTAGTGTGCATTTTAGAGTTGGGGTATGCTCTGCCACTGTTCCGCAAGTCGTGAGACAGCCTTTCTGGAAGCATGCATCGGCCAGTCAATGTTGCAGAAGGGTAAAAGCTCTGACTCCTCAAAGGAAAAGAAGTGATGCACATCAGAGATAAATAACCCAGAAGTCTACCCTGCCCTGGAATCTGATCAACTCATGGTCTTAAACCTATTTAGATTGCGAAGTACCACATAGTTTCTTCCCGGTATTAGGTGTCTCGATAGCAACGCTGATCTTGAATGTTTTCGTTTTCTAGGTTGAGTCTGGTCCATGGTTGGCGTTGGCGTGGTCCATCTTACCAAAATACCCCACATCGCTCAAGTGAGTTTTCTCACAACCATCGAAAACGCTACAATATGGATATACGGCCTCACCATTTCCTCATCGATTCCTAGAGAAGGACAGATGGCCGAGTAAGAAATCCCTCTTCCCACCATCTCACAAGCTTCGTCCTAACAATCAATAGGCTGGTTATGGCGCCAGGTTAAGGTTACTCTTAGCAATATTTCCTGGTCACGAAAGTGGCGTGGGTTCGAGTCCCACTCTGTTCAGCATTCGTCTGGCATTGTCAGATACTCCAGGATTTTTTTTGCGCTATTGTGTGGTCCTTGTGGGGTATTCTTCACTTGGTGGAATCCCTGCTTTTTATTTTACCATGCCGCACATACCGAGGCCCCTTACATATCTAATCTAGCCTAGATAGGAGACATCTTGTTTTAAGAAAGTAGCGGGAATAGCGGGTTCTGCCTTAGGCGTCCTAGCCGCACCCTCCTTGCGCGCCTTTCCCGTTTATCCGACCTTCCAGGCTAGCGCGCAGTAATCTTAGTTGAGCTCTATATTTTGCTCACAGATACATGTTAAACTCTCACTTATAACACGTACTGTACTATCCAATGCGTCTCTTACACATTGCGGACGATGAACGCCTCAGCCTCGTGGAATTCATTGAAGATGACATCCCACCGTACGCCATCCTTTCACATACCTGGGGCCCAGATAGCGAAGAACTTAGCTATCGCGACATGATAGACGGGACTGGAGAACAGAAACAAGGCTATCGCAAGATTCGTTACTGTGCAGAGCAGGCTTTGCAAAATAACCTAAGATACTTCTGGGTCGATACATGCTGCAGGTTAGTTTTCCATACCCATCGTGTTGGCTCAACTAACAAGACTTTTAACAGTTAGTGATTTCCCTTATTGCTACGAAGTAGTTCGTCGCAAGCTGTAGCCTTCTGTATCCGCTAACAGCTATTTCACTATTTACAGTTAATAAATCCAGCAGCGCTGAGTTAACCGAGTCAATCAACTCCATGTTCCAATACTACAGACAGGCCATCGTCTGCTATGCCTATCTCGAAGACTACCCCGATGGCACATTACTCAAAGAAGGACTTTCACAATGCCGATGGTTCTCTAGAGGCTGGACGCTACAAGAACTGCTTGCTCCAGGGATTGTCGAGTTCTACGCCCAAGGATGGAGATTCGTCGGAACCAAACACGACCAAGCCGCCGCCATATCCAGGTTCACCAACATACCCGAGTCCGTATTGACCCACGCGCGGAGGGACATCATAGCCGAACAATCAGTTTCTGCTCGCATGTCATGGGCTTCGCAACGACAAACAAAACGAAAAGAAGACATGGCGTACTGCCTCCTCGGTATATTCGACGTTAACATGCCGTTGATCTACGGCGAGGGCAAAAAGGCGTTCCGACGTCTGCAAGAAGAGATCATCAAGCGCGACAACGACCTCAGCATCTTCGCCTGGAGCAGTGTGTCGGAGCATCAAATCAACAGCCTCGTTGAGATATTTGCAAGCTCACCGGCCGCTTTTGAGGATGTGTTTGACACAGGCGTCCACAAACACCAACTAGCCGAGTTTTCTGTCACAAACCGAGGCCTACTGCTTGGCGGCGACTTCGAAATATATGGTTGGTACGGTGAGCGCGGTTATACCGAAGTTCCGAGACATTACGTCCTTTTGGTCGGGGAGTCGAAAAAAGACGACAGCAGTATAGGCATCTTTCTCCGAAAATGCGGTCCCGGGCTGTTTTGCCGCATTGGCGGTCTACCTTTGGCCAGGCTGCCGCATAAATCTATCACATACTCCGCGCAGGAACTCATGCATACAGTCTACCTCTCAACGGATGCCTTCCTTAAACATTCAGTTAACCGTCTGGTGTCCTTTCGTCTCGATGCGCTCCATATTCCCGTACAGGAGCATCTGCGAATGCGATCGGTGGCTCCGCTGCATGCATGGGATCACTTGGACAGGATGTTTCTTATTCCAAAGCCCTCGAATCACAATGCAAGCCAATCGGTACTGGCTGCTCAGTTCAGCGTAACGATAGCGGGGTATACGGCCGAGATGGTCGTTGTCTGTCCAATTGTCTGTCCAGCTCATCACGAAAAAGCTCCGAAGGTCTTCCTTGCGAAAGATCATCTTCGCGAGACGAGATTGTTGTTCAAAGACAAAGCTAGTAAAGACGGTATCGTATGGGAAGATTTGGTCAAAGAACTACCAAAGCTTCCGCTCATGAACAGCTGGATTTATGTCAAACCCAAGCATACCTTCAAAATCAGCGTTGATCTGCAGACGATCGATATAGATACCGACTGTGGGCCGATCAGTGTTAGAAGCCTGACTTCATCAGTCACACGTGTATAGACTTAGCCTGGCTGAATACCAATGTGAGTATACCTCGCCACGATACTGCACCTACCATACAGTGACTCAAACTTGATAGCGATAGTCTTCTCTCCAAAAACTTCAAACAAAAACATGTCACCCATTAAACTCTCTGAGATGTTCTAGTAATCGAACAATACAAACAGCAGCGACGCTGATAGATTCTCATCGCTCCCACAAATAGCTCGCCATCAACGATGATACAACGCCGACTTCCAAGGTTGACTCTGACTGACCACCGTGCGCATTTGATAAGCAATCCTTGAGGACGGATGATGCCTAGATATCTGCAAGCCAGGCAGGTGCAAGAAGGTCCTGGATCATCATGTTCGACCCCATGCCAATGACCACGGTGAGTGCGATCTCACTTGAGCAAAAACCCTACAAGCAACACATATCGCGAAAACAATGCGCCGCATCCGCGTATGATGCAACCCACAGCATGCGCCAGCATATACCATCCTCCACGCCCTCTCATCGTACATCGCTGACTGGCCGATGTTCCAGTGCAGAATTGTCGTAATTCGATGCAGACGCACATTGCTTGATCGCTGGCGTCAATCGAGTTTATGATGTCTAAGGTTGGTCAACTTAGTACATACGGCCATAGGATCATGGAAATTAGTTCTCCCTCGCGATCCGTCAGAAGCTACGGTGCCGTTCTGAGGTCAATTTACTATTTTCGGAAACGCAACTCTGTCACTTTGGCACCCCACCACTATAGCCACAAATGACTGTTAACGGCCATTTGTACTCCTGAGACCTGTCGCCTAGATGTGCGCATGTTCGCGGTCGTGGGCTAGGAACTTGAATCCCTCCCCCCATTGGAAGAAAGGGTTGTACAGTAATACTAGTGGCTTGATTGGTGCGCGTGTTTAGAAGAGTGGAGGTATCTCCACACCCCGCAATTCCAACACCGGCGCTTCTCGTCACTCCCAACAACGCTTATATTGCGCGCAGCTGCCTTTCGGTTGTTTTTTGAGGACATCGATTAGCTTTCTTAGAGCTCACAAGCATCCTTGTAACGTTCAGACTCGTGCCTAGCATCCACATGCTCATAGCGAATAGGCTGTAAAGGCTCAGAGCAACTTGAGAAGAGCGCGATGGCCGAGCACGGCTACTACCCCATGCTCACAAGAAGGGCTTAGTGACACAGACGGCATGGACGGAAAATGGACGCCGTTCTCGGTTGGCAAGGGTAACATTGCCGGAGCTTGTGGGCTAGCGCTCGAAACGGTAGCTATAGGACGGACTGGGACAGCAACACAATACACTATTGAGACTTACACGCGAATTGACGAGGAAGTGGACCTGGTTTTCGACTGCTGAGACTGGTCTCCCAGATATCTTTCGACCACGTCATTACTCTTCACTTGTCGTGAATATACACAATAATAGTTTTCGCGGTTTCATCCATGCTCGATAAGCACGTACTCTACGAGTCGCCCGTATGATACCATGTCTAATCAGTCGCGCTACAGACCGGGCCGGTGCAATGCTTATCTGGAGTAAACAAGGGGCACCATCTCCCAATCACGTTGCCGGCCGATATTCTCTAGCACTCAAGTCCTACATAAAATAGAAGCGTATCATGAACGGTGTTCAGTAAAAGTTTTGTCATGGATTACTCGCAGACTAAAGACGCCAAAGACGCCAAAGTGAAGGACACGGAGAATGACGGTGGTGAGGACATCGCGATCGGATCGCAGGAAGAAGTTATTGATTACGACTTTCTGCGATCTTGGAAATGGTCGACTTTGTACCGGAGCGTGCTATTCCAGATGGTGATGTTCGGAGCGTAAGTAATCCTCTCAGCGACTACCATCCGGATGCTGAACATGATTAAGGCTTTCATTGGTTGGCCCAGCCATAAGTGATGCTATATCCAATCTAGGAGGAGGCGGTCTGTCTACGCCATGGCTAGCGAATCTTGCGAATTCGCTGAGTTACGCCATGAGCTTCATCAGTACTATCCTCGGAGGCCCCATCATCAACAGGATAGGGATCAAATGGGCGTGCTTCATTGCGGCTCTTACAATGCCCCTCCAAGGATCTGCGTACTATTTAAACGCTAGATTCGGCGTCGACTGGTACCTCATAGCATCCAATGTACGATAATCACTCATACATACAAAGGAAACATACTGATGGGGCCAGGTTATCAACGGTCTAGCGGGTGGGTTTCTTTACGTCGGCGAAACGACGGCCATGTTATGCTACCCAAGGCCAGAAGAGAAGGGTTTATACCTTGGTAAGCATCTGCGTGCGACCTGAAGTATGATTATTTCACTAACCTCTGACAGGCATCTGGTCGGCTATGCGAAGCTCCGGAAGCTTGATCGGTGGCGCGATAAACTTTTCCACGAATTCAGACAGAGCCTCTGCTGGAGGCATTGCATGGTCGACATATCTGATCTTTGTTGGGTTCGGTACGTGGCGGATACCTAGGCATCTGCTCTGAGTGCACAGTTGTTAACCAATAGCAGAATGCACTGGAGTTCTCTGGGCACTGTCATTGTCCCCCACATCCCGAGTGCGTCGTCGCGATGGCAGCAAAGTCCACATGTCGGGAAGGGTCACTTGGACGCAGGAATTCGTTGCTCTGTGGAGTTATCTACAAAGCAGCAAGGTAAGAAAAGAATTAATCTTCGAACTTCGGAGCACCTAATATCATGCCAGGTCTGGTTGATCTTTCTGCCCTCGTTCTATTCTTTCTTTTACGGAGGGACGATGGGTACCTATCTCTCGCTACACTTCTCGGTCCGCGCACGCGCTCTTTCATCTTTTCTTATCCGTAAGTATGGATTCTGGGAACCGCTGACTACATGCTGACTAGTACAGCCGCTATCACGATTCCTTCGGTCGTCATATTCGGCAAACTTCTAGACAGTCAACGGTGGCCCCAACGGCCCAAGGCATGGGCTGCATTCTTGCTCTGGATCTTGCCACAAACCGGCTGTTTCATCTGGGTCGCTTTTGAGTACCACTACCTCGGCGATAGATCGGCGCTGGATTACGAATCGTAAGTTATCTCGCAGAGAGGCATGCCCCAGTGTGACTGAGACTGATTTGAACAATAGAGAATCTGGTAGATGGGCAAGGGCATACGTGCCGTACCTTATCATCTTCGTGAGCGGCTACTGGACGCAATTGACACTATATTGGATTCTCGGCACATTCTCCAACGACATGGGTGATTCTTCACGGGTGGGAGGCTTGTTTCGCGCATTTGAGACGGCGGGCCAGGCAGTTTCCTATGGTCTGAGCTCAGCGAGTAGCATCGCTCCTGTGGTTCCGATCTATGTGAACTGTGGTTTGCTGGTTCTTACTGTGCCTAGTATGGTCATGTTGATCACCAAGATGCCCAGGAGACCGTTGAGCAATGTCACCACTGAATGAAGTTTGTGTCGCGCGTGATGGCTCTCAACAGAAGGATCGCAGACGCGTGTGCCGCGAGCTGGAATTTGGGAAAGCGTCTTCAGGGCCCCGCTGTGGATAGCAATTATCAAGTCGTTCAGAACATCTATCATAATAAAGATTGTGCCCTTACTGTAAAGTTGTACCCTGCTAACCGGACTGTTTTCCTATACTTATTCGCACGACTCCTTCTCTAGCACCCGAGCAGCCGTTGCTGATGGATATTGTCCAGTAAAATTGCCCGATCATCTCGCATCTGATGCAGCGTTTTCGGTGAAAGGTAAGACCGGAGAGCTTTTCCAACACTGCGTTTGCTATCACACGGAAAAATAGCTTCTAAACCGGATTGTGCTGCTCTGAACGGATGTTTGGTTGCTGGGCGGCAATGTCAACTGGGTCCTTATCGGTGACCGGACCGGAGACCGGCCCGGTCGCAATTGCCTAATGATCACCGTCTTGCGCAGCCACTTGAAGCTAAGGACTAATGTTCTGGGCTTACGTATTCTATCTGTCTGATTAAAGTACGCAAGTTCCCAGGTTGGGTACAGTAGAAGCGAACCTGCCCTGTGAATGACTAAGCGTGAGTACCTACATAGCCCACCTTGCACTTAGGATAATTCCGTAAAACTACCACCAATATATGCATATGATTCACACCCTACATCTCCAACATGTCTTTTCCTGGTCCTGGCGTCAAACCTTTCCCCGTAGCGGATGCTGTTCCCTCATATTGGAGAAAACAAGTTGGGCCCATCGACAACCATCGCAGCACTGAACATCTTCCCACGCAGGTTGATATTGTAATCATTGGCGCGGGGTATGCTGGAGCATCGATTGTGCATCACATAATCGAAGAGTTTGAGCGTCGCGATCGCCCAATTTCATCAATACTTATCCTTGAGGCACGCGAGGCCTGCTCTGGCGCTACCGGACGTAACGGTACATATCATATGCCCTTGAGATCCAAGTTCAATCTCGCACGTACTAAGTCTGAGAATCTAGGCGGTCATTTAAAACCAGATCCTTTGTCAAGAGCGGCCAGCGTACTGGAGACGCATGGGAAAGCGGTCGCGGAGCACGTGGCTACATTCGAGGCCCGCCAGGTCGACGCAATCAAAGAACTTGTTCGGCGTGAAAATTGTGACTGCGACTTCGAAGAGACCAGGGTCACAGATGTCTGCTTTTATGAAGCCGGTCGCGATAAAATCAAAGCTGACATCGCGAAAATCGCTAAAGCGGATATCTCAACTGCGAAAGGGATAAAGTTTACTTCAGGCAGCGAAGCAGAAGAGGTATGTAGTGTTGGGAGTTGAACATCTTGATATGCTTCGTTGAATCGTTTCTTTGGAGAGGTCTGACTAAGCCCATAGGTTTCCGGCGTTTGGGGTGCAAAGTCTTGCCATACATATAGTGCCGCTCGTTTGTGGCCTTACCGACTTGTGGCGCACTTGCTACAAAAAGCGGTATCTATGGGTGTCAACTTGCAAACACATACCTCAGTAACATCCGTCTCGGCAGCCGATGGAGGCGCAAAAGATCATCATTGGGTCGTGAATACACCGCGCGGCCCCGTCAAGACTAGCATTCTCGTTTATGCTACGAACGGTTACACGTCTGCTCTCGTACCGGAGATGAAGGACAAAGTCGTCCCAGTGAGAGGCATAGTAGCGCGCTTGGCGGGCGAGAATGCACCAAGAATAACTGATAGCTATATGATGCGGTTTTCCGACTATGAGTACGACTACATGATTCCTCGACCGGACGGTAGTATCATCGTCGGGGGCGGAAGGCGCGACTACTACAAAGACTTGGACGAATGGTTTGATGTATCCGACGACAGCAGACTGATGGATGGCGCCCGGCATTACTTTGATGGTTACATGCAACGGCATTTCCGCGGGTGGGAGAACAGTGGTGCACACACAGAAGACCTCTGGACCGGTAGTAAGTGTCATGTCTGCACCAGCGTCCACGATTGAATGTTTGAGAACTGACTTATCTTCTTCCGTGTTAGTTATGGGCTATTCCAACGACGGGTTCCCTTATGTTGGTCCAGTCTGCGAAAAACCCGGCCAGTATATGTGCGCAGGATTCAGCGGGCACGGTATGCCGCAGATTTTCTTCTGTGCGAAAGCCGTCGCTTCCATGGTCATCACGGGCGATGCAGAGGATGTGGATCTTCCTGTGCCATACCGCATCACCAGGAGTAGATGGTACCAGCACAAAGAACATGTGTCTCTCAAGATGTGGCAACAGATTGCGGAAAGCGAGCCTGCTCAAGCACGGTTGTGACCATGAGATAAAACGACGAGTTGGGACCTGAATTGTACCCATTTGCAATGCGAAGATTCATCCACCAACTTTCACACGCACCTTGTTGGCGAAAAGAGTTAAAATAACGCCCTTCATCGCTCATACATTGGCGATTCTAGCGTATGCACAACGTCACTTCGGTAGCCATGAAAGGCTCTCAAAGAACTCCCTCTCTGTGTTACCATGGTCATCAAAGTCCGAGGTGAAGAACGCCACGCCTCCATCAGAGTTGAGTAGATCAAAATCGAACGGATAGCCATCAAGGGGTACATAGCTTGGCATACTGTCCACTGTTGCATCCGCTCCATTTGGTGTCATCCTTGGGCCTTGCGCTGTTGCTGCCTGTACATTCGCATGTTCGGATGCTAAAGGCCCAAAACGAGGATTCGTGGTCCTTTCCGCTTTCTTATACCAGTTAAGAAGACCGTTGTAGCCTTCTTCAGCTGAATCATTCGCTTCCGTGACTGCAGGTTGACTTGGTAATGGATTGAAAACGTGAAGTCGATGCAGCGCCGCTTCCAATGTCTCTAGGAGCGACACTTCTGAACGCGCGGAATCGCCCGCCGAAGCCATTTCTCTGATCGCTTGAAGACCTATTTGTAGGGTGTTTGCGAACTCGTTTGTACGGTAACATATGCTATAGGCGATCAAGACCAGCAGAGACGCGCGGCAGGAACTATACTCGGCATATGACGACTTTGCAAGGCCCATGTCGCCCGTCTGCATGATTTGACATGCGCTGATGACTTCCTTCGCAGCCGCAACGCAGTCCTGGACCAGGAAGTCCCACTGTGAATGGGACTCGGATGCTTTCCTCCGGCGTAATTCTGGGGATGCGGCATTGGCGTCCTTGGAATGTACATGGGTCCGCGCCTGACGGTGCGCGAGGATGAAGGGTCGTCCGATAAACATGTGCAACAGGCAGCACTCCAGTCGAGAGTGAATCAATGCGCGGGATTTTGGTAACTCTGCTTGGTGGTTCGCGGTTGGCAATAATGCACTCCCGCGAGGAGGCGACCAGGGTCCTTGCAGATCCGCCTTCATGCGCTTGATACGATTCAGAATCACCCCGACTTCAGCGTTCGCACATGTTCGGAGACATGATCTTGCAAAACATAGTCAGTTGATTGTCTTCTATTTCTGTGTATCAAGAAAGTCTTGATCTGGACTTACATTTCGTGGAGGAATGCTTCAGCGTGCCTTGTGAGCTTGATTGATTCCAGGAGACCTTGAGGATCGAAATGGTCATCATTCATGAGGTGTGTTTCAGATCCCTGAGGTAAATCTGCATCGATATCGGATCTTACTATGGATATTGGGCGGCCGTGGTATATACCAATTTTTCTAGTAGGTCAGATTTGTGAGCAAGAGGACGAGGTGGTATCGGAGAGTCAAGAACCAACAAACCTTTCCATGCAGTACACTGTCCACCAAATGCGACGCCTGACTTCTTTGGTTCTCGCATCGAGGACGTTGCGCGAGACCTTTCGGTGCATTCCGTTTTGTATGGCCACCTTGATAGCCAAGTTTAAATAGATGTAACTCAGCCCAGATGCATCAATGGGTAAGGAATATAGTCCGAGAAGCAAAAGTACTTGGACGCTGAGCAGCGAGCCAGCGTGGATGACTTCCGAAAGAAGCTTTGCTACGTGACGGTAAAAGCCGGATCCAATTTCGAGCTCCCAACTACTCTGAACTTCGGAGTTTGTTGGAACGCCCGTGCTGCAAGTCTTGTGGCGATCGGGTGATTCTAAATGGACGTATTGGGTTCCGACTGCCAGCACCATCAGTACTACACATATTGCAGTAACATCTTTGGAGCGAAGTGGGATGGGGTTGGTGTATATCCTGTCTAGGATGTCGTCAAGCCAGCGTCGGTCTACATAGTAGTAGACGCTTGTGGCATGATTGAAGAAGACATTGGTCAAGAAAGTGGCAACCGGACGGGGTGGCACAACAGCAAGAATGTCCGAGATCGAAGTCGAGGCTGGATCTGCCTCGCCGACGCGAATAAAATCTGGTACTCGCGTTACGTTTTCTGAATTCTGATAGATATGGTGAGCAAATGGGAATAGACTAGGCTAACCGTACGTACCTGCACATTGGCTTTGGCCATAAGTTCGTCTATATTGCGTTTGATGTGCATGGAAAAGTTCCAATGGGAGAACTCGCCTGAGTAATCTGTACAGCGACCAAAGCTCTCGTCAGTGTGCCTGCGGAATTACGAGGAGGTTTAAGAAGCACGTACGGACCGTCGTGCCGTCTACGCGGTCAATGGTACAATCCTCGTCTCCAATATCAGGGCTGTCAGACACTTGAGCATTCACCGACAGCTCGATAGACTCGGGTACGATCGCGTTCTGGTCGCGTGGTGGAGTGGGCGAAGACAGGGAATCGCACGTGCGTTGTAGAGAGACGATATCCAGGGCGAGATTGGGAAAATGGTGTTTGATTATGAACTCCATGCATCGCATGCGTTCCATCAGCTCATTGGGCGAGTCGGGAAGGCCCGGTCCTCGCTTGTCCACTGCAGCAGGTGCAACATTGTATCTACACGGTCGCCGCAGATGGCGACAGCGTCTGCACGGTGACCCGTCCTCACATTTCTCTTTGAGACGGCGACACTCATCACACCTATGCGATGCTTGTCAGTCAAGACTCTACCCCGCGTTCTTCGGCGAGACAGTGGTGGGTCTTACGCGCGAACTGCTCGTTGTCGCTCTTCTGCCGCTAGATGACGCTTCTTGGTGGGTCTTGGAGGCTCGACGTCCATAGCTCGAACTGAACAAAACAATACTAGGTATGAGCTGAAGGGATTGGGTCGGCGGAAGGGCTTTGAGCATACGTCGTGAGTTCGCAGCTGTCACCAACGCCCACCTACTGAAGCGCGAGCGATAAGACAGCTGAATGACGCGCAATGCAGCGACGTTGAAGCCGTCCAGCCACCTGCAGGGACGCTCCGCACAAAGCTTGTCCGTTATCGGTTAGTAATAGCCCCGGCTTATCACAGACGGCGATACACCTGCTAGTCCGCATCCTGACAAGAGATAATGGCGAACATCGGGCAAAACGCAGGGAGGGGTGTATGGGAAAGGGCATGTGGAAATGAATATTCTTTGCTGATGTCATTGAGACTTCTCTACAATCTGCTGCGCCATTTCTATGAGACTTCCAGCCACCACCTCTAATTTCACATCACTAAAAACGTCGAGACAAGCTTCCTTCTCGTACACCGAGCTCCATGCTCCACGAAAACCAGCTTTTGTGGCCGCTGCGACATCCCACATGTGCGCGGCAGCGAACCATTTCACATCGTTTGCTCCAAGTCGTTTCCGTACAGCCTGATAGGCGAGCAGAGCGGGTTTGGCCACGCCTATGTTGTCGCAACTAACAAAATTCTCCAGCGGCATGTCTACACCGGCGCGCTCGAAATAGCCTCTGACGCGTTGCACATCCCCGGTGGTGAAACACCAGACGGTAAAGCCGTTGTCGCGCAGCAACTGGAACGTCTCCTGACAGCCAGGTCGCAGCTGTAAAGCGGAATAGCCTTCGATGCATTGTTCCCGCTCCTCTTCAGTGGCTACAGCCCGAGTATCGGCGATGCCACAAAGACTAAGGGTACGGTAAAATAGTCCTCGGAGAACATCCTTATAAGGCTTGTAGCTTTCGGAGATGGACAAGAAGGTGAATTCCAGCTCAGCAGCTGTCTGCCAGGTGTACCCGAAGTGTTGCGGGGTTATGTGGTGATGGCGAAGTTTTGCACCCAAGACTGAGTCTATGCGTTCGTAGTAGGCGTCGAACGATACGCAGGTGCCGACGACGTCGAAAACGACATGCTTGAGAGGCTGTGTCATTTTGACTGTTGGTATGGTGTGTGATGACCAAAATCAAGGAGCTCGACAGCGGTTGATGCAAGATATGTCGACTTGGCATAAGGAGTAAAAGACTCATGGAGAACAGGCCCCTGCGTCATGCATAGTACTCTCATCGTTTGCCATAGTGAGTAACGGTACCGGTAGATGATAGAAGGCCGGCCCGGTCTGAGGTGACTGCCGCAGCGCTCGGGCCAAGTGGTTATCGATCGCGACCGGATCGCTTACCCGGTTCTGCCACTAACACATAGGTACCTAGGTACGATAACGATGAGCAATATTCTCAGCAGACTCCGGACCGGTGTCATTGTCTCTCAAGCTCTAACTTCCTAAGTTGAAGTGGTAAGCTCGATAACCGGGCTAGGTACCCGGTCGATTTTCGAAACAGCTCTGGAGCGGTGTTGGACTGCAGATATGAAAACGTGTACTATGTGGATTGCCATGCGAAAAGTGCTCTCTGCTCCGCTGTAGAAAGTAATCAGTCGTTCTCAATTCCTCGACATGGTTTTGCCAACTGCCAATCCCACCAAATCCTATTGGATCGAGGCTGCGAAATCGCCGTTGCGCAACTTCCGCTCCAGCGAGACGTTACCAGAGGAAACCGATGTGGCAATAATCGGCGGTGGTTACGCCGGCGCATCGACAGCTTACTGGATCAACAAAGTTTGTGACCGCACCAAAATGGGTTGTCCGCTCATTAAGTCTGACGAGTGGTTAGTACACAGATAATGCTTCCAGGCAGCCTCATGTGACTCTCCTAGAAGCTCGTGATATTTGCGGAGCTGCCACCGGACGCAATGGTGATGGCACTTGCATCTTGCCCCTTGGAGAAAAACCTAACAACGAACAGGAGGACAATTGAGGCCGCATGCTTATTCCCGCTATACGAAATGGTCGAAACGATTTGGCCCCCATGGTGCCATGGAGCTTATCGAGCATGAGATGGCTCATTTGCCGGCATTTAGGGATCTAACTGAGGAAGAAAACATCGCGGAAGAGGTCTGTCTCAAGTTCGGAGAAACGTTCGATGCTGCTATGACCGATGAGGCCTGGACGAGGCTCAAGGGCGCACTTGAAGCCATGCGGAGGGATCATGGCGACGATCATGAGATCGTCAAAGTATGCAGAGTGATCGAAGATGCACGCGACGCGGAGGAGTTTACGCAGATGAAGGGTGCTCTGGCTGCAGTGGTACATCCTGCAGGGCAAATGTCGGTTCCTCTCGATTGTACTGCTCCCACGCAACCCTACTAATATCGTCTCAGATGGCCATACAAATTGGTGCACGCGCTTCTGCGCATCGTTCTGGAGAAAGGCAATCTCAATCTGCAAGCTCATACCCCAGTCACTGATGTTTCAGCGCGAGACGCCGAGGGCTGGATCACAGTCAAGACTGAGCGCGGAACCATTCGTGCCAAAACAGTCGTCCACACGACAAACAGATGGGCTTCTCATCTTCTTCCTGAGTTCAGTAATCTTATACTGCCTGACAGAGGGACTATTGCCGCGATCAAAGCGCCTCCGGGATTCATAAAGCATACTGGTGCCCAGCATTGGGACTCAGTTGTCAACGTAAGGCTTACAGATGCTCTCTTCACAATCAATGACCCGCTGACGAAGACAGAATTATCATCTCCAGCTCCCTCCACCCTACAACACAATCATCATTGGAGGAGCAAGGCAGCTTCTTGTCCACAAGCCAGAAGATTGCTTTCCCAACGATAAAGAGGATCAGCAGATTGCCGGAGTAGCTGCATTCTACGAATCTTGGGGTGCCTCAGACGTCGCAGGCCCGCCGGATGCAGTTCCCGCGGGGCTCAGCAAGGAAGTTGACGAAGGCGGTTGCTGGACTGGAAGTAAGATATCGCCATGCCAGTGAGCTTGACGTACATTCGGCTGACTAAAATGCAGTTCAAACCGAATCTGCAGACGCGTTTCCATTTGTTGGTGCGGTGCCACAGCGGCCGGGCCATTTTATTGCGGCCGGATTCGCGGGACACGGTAAGCTTCTCATTTGCTGAGGATTACAGACAAGCTGACGATTAAAGGTATGCCTCGCGTGTTGGGTTCAGCTGCTCACATCACGCCTCTTGTTCTGGAGTCGCTTGGTGTCGAATACAGCCAGCCTCTCATCGCCGCTTCATTTCCTCCACTGCCTCAACCGTTCCGCACCACCGCTGAACGGATTGAGAGACTCCAGGATACGAACCTCAGTGCGCTCACTGAGGAGTACAAGCAGAGCTGTGAGGAGAGTGCGAAGAAGCCATTTTGCAATACTGCGAGAGTCATGTCTGTGCTTACGATTCCGCCCTCATGGGATGGTGGCCACCAGCAGGCCATGGCCCAACTATAATGTGAATGTGTGTAGTTTGGAATAAGGCGAGAGTGTAAGGACATAGCCTCGGCAAACCTCTACGGTATACTTCGAGCTATCTTCTTACTTCGACTTCGAATACTTCTATCTCCAAAGCTACTAGACTTTGCGAACAGATAGTATTCACTAGTTAGAACTAGTACTATCTAGTACTAGCTTCTAACTAGCTCTTCTCTATATAGTTCTAGCTACGCGCTCTTCTAGCTCTGCGTCTGCTATTCTCTCCTCTTGAATATAGAACCTATTCAACCAGCTTCGTTCCTATGCTTGACGTCTGCCTTACAGAGAGTATTAGAGAAAGCATAGTTAGGTACATAACTACTAGCGAATGCCCGCTGTTGTATCTATCTTAATCTTTTTGCTCCTCTTTTTTGCTAGTTTAGAATAGCTACTTTGACTAACTCCTCGATATCTATAATAAATACTTATCTACTACTGCTAGTTTTAGACGAGGTAAATGCTAATAACTTCGATAAGACATTCTTATAACAGTTCTGTGTCAAGGGTGTTTACTTCTAGGCACATGAGGTATCTGCTAATAGGCCATTTCTGCACTCTTGCAAAGGTCTCTTCCTGTATCTTTTGTGCCTATACAGAACCCTAATCTTATATCCCTAAATAATACTTCCCCCGCTCATACGCATAGAAGCTAACGGCAGCCATAGGAACAACCTTGACATATCCAATCGTCAGCCCCACAAAGAATCCTTTGTACCCTCTCTCCATGTATATTCTCCTCGTAACCTCCGGTATACTAAGCCGATGCCCATCGCCCACGACACCACCAACCTGCATGCGCCGCCGTATGACTTCCAGAGGATAAGACACAGTCTGTGAAAAGAAGCCTGCGATACCGCCGCTCGTTAGCTCAGCCCAGTAGCGCAGCTGCGCGGGCTTATGGCTTGTAGTGCTGGATTCCTCGCGCGAGGTGTTGGGTAACGTGGTATACGGTGCGAGAACGGGTATGCGCAAGAGATCGGACATGGAGTCGTGAGCGAGGAACGAAGCGCCTGCGTAGGGTATCATGCCGAGGAGGGTGGGTGTGAAGCCGCGGAAGAAGTTGGAGAGGCCAGAGCGCGGGGTGACTTTCTCTACGACTTGTGTTGCGGTTGCGGTGATGGGGCTCTTCGGTTGTGATATACGTGGTGCTTGCTCGGCGTAAATTTTGCGTACGATGTCTGCGAGACTGCTGCGGCCTTGTTCGCTGGTTTCGAAGGCGAGGCGTACGCGGATGACTTCCAGTGGATATGTGAGGAAGACGCTCATCATGCCTGCTAGACTGCCTGAGAGGAAGCGTCGACCGGGAGTTTCCTGCGCTTTGTTCTTTATTATGCGTCCGCGTATTTGCTCGTAGGCGAGGAATTTGATGCCCGCGTAGGGGAAGATGCGGAGGAGGGTTGCCGAGTGCCCTTTGAAGAGCCCTCGTACGCCGGTGCTGGTGTAGATGTCGTGGATCGCTGTGGGGAAGCCGCTCCATGAGCCGGCGTACTTTGCGAATTGGGGATTGCGGGTTTGAAAGAGGATCTTGACGCGGTCGAGGGGTCCTACTACGGTCTTTGCCTATGAAATGTCAGCATCCGTATTCGGGAAGTCATTTCAGACGTAGAGGAATGCCTTGACATACAGCGCACCCTGCGAATCCACCCGCCAATCCACTCTTGATCAGGTATTCCATGCTATTTCTGTCCATCTTCTGCCTCTTCGGTTCCATATCTGCGCCTCCTTCCTTCTTTGCCGACATGGCAGCGTCATGATCGGGTATTGTAGTGCCTGCGCTGTTTGTTTGCGCCGCAGTTGTGGTCATGATATTCGCTTTCCTTCCGTCATAGCGGAGGAGATCCGTGGACATTCCAGAACAGACGTGCGTGGGGTTACCGCGACATGAATATCGTGTGTTTGCGCTTCCTTCGGTGTCGTTGTTTCGCGTGGCTATGGCAAGGCACGTGTTCTGGGGGCGTGGGCGTGGTCGCGTGTGTGTGGATTAGAAAGCAACGCCGTTGTGTGGTTTGGTGTTTGAGATGCCGCGATGACGTTTACCGAGGCTGATCTGCTGTTTTCGGCCGGTACTTCGCCCAGACCGTTCATCCGACGCTACCCTTCGAAAATGGTTTCCATGCAACACCACGACAACATCACGAGATCTCAGATCAGATATCCTACGTGAAGTGTGTTTACGATAGCACGCGATGATTACTTGGTGTGTTGTCGATGAGATTGCAAACGGGAACTAGCTATGACGTAAGACTGTAGAATGGGTAGGAACTTTCCATTGCTGTTTTCTCTCTTCGATTATCCCTCGTCATGGCTTCGTCAAATCCAATCATCTACCAGAACGCGGAGGCGGACGTCATTCTGATTGACATACCGACTTCTATCGCAGCAGCACAAGGCGACCGCTCGGGTGTGCTGCTCTCTACTGCGCCCTTGGAAGCGCCCATCGAATCGAAGGAAGACTACCGACCCAAGGCGAAGAAACATAGAGCGAACGAGACTCAAGCCCAAGGCACGGTGACTACGCAGCATGTCAATCACCGCAGTTTGCCACCTGTGACAGTGGCAGAAGCCTCCCAACACGAGTTCCATTCTCTGCATCTTGACGACCTGCGGTACAAGGTTCTCGCTGAACATGCACTCCGCAAAATTCGCGCGCAGGTTCCAGGACCGTGGTGCGCACAACGCAAGTTAATGACCCTAGAATCAGTCCGTGGGAAGGATGTCGCCATGGACGTTGATCAAATTTCTGAAAAAGAGCTCGAGTCCCGAATGAAGGAGTGGGCTTCATGGAGCGAGAGCAAGGAAGACGATACCGCATTCAATCTGCAGCAGATGATGGCGTCTCTTGGCGCAACTTCCGAGGTCGCAGAACCGGCCACTGTGGCACCAAAGTGGATCATGTCGTCCTGCCCTGCCCGTGAGACTGCAAGTAACACACGGGTCGCGGAAACGGTCTCGCCAGACATAGGGGCACAAACCGACCCGTGGACAGGCGCCTTCCACAACCCCAACCACCACTCCCTGTCGCTATCAATCGCTCAGAACACGTCGCAACCTGCTCAGCTGGGTCCCGAGTATCGTTTCACCGTACCACCTCGATCCACATTCTTCCTCAGCGATTCCACAGCGTCGGAAGCCTTCCGTACCTCATTTCGTGAACTCACAGATGAGTTCACCCTTCCACGACACTTCGACCTAGTACTGTTGGATCCACCATGGCCCAATCGTTCAGCCAAGCGGAAGGGGGCGTACGAACAAGTCGGCGGCATGCCGTACCTCAAGAAGATGCTGTTGAGCATGGATATCGACAGCTATCTGGAACACAATGCGCTGGTCGGCGTCTGGATCACGAACAAGGAGGCGCTGAGGGAACATGTCCTCGGCTCTGGTGGACTGTTTGAGATATGGAACGTGGGCTTGATCGAGGAGTGGATATGGATCAAGACAACAACCAAAGGCGAGCCCATGTTCGACATTGATAGCGCCATGCGCAAGCCCTATGAAATTCTACTGCTAGGTCGCGCAGCCCCGAACTCATGGACGACAATGACACACGCGCCAACAGTCAAGAGGAGAGTTATTGCTGCTGTGCCAGATATCCACTCACGAAAACCATGTCTGAAGCAGTTACTCGAACCCTTTCTTGCGGATCCGACTGATTACAGCGCGCTTGAGGTCTTTTCTCGGTACCTTGTCAGCGGATGGACGTCTTGGGGTAACGAGGTACTGAAGTATAATTGGGATGGCTACTGGGCCCCGGCTAGAAGCACCGTGGCCTCTACGAAGTAGGGTTTCATTTCGCTGGGACATGGCATCTGTAGTGGCAAACCGTAGTTGAGTGGTATGTGCATCTCATGCAAGGATAAAGCTGAACACCCTGGATCCTAGGTTGACGTTTGCATACCTACTTCGCATGTTTTTTGTCTTAATGTAGGCTGCAGATCTGTTCAGGCCTTTCCTTGTATGAGGTACGCGTGGGAACCGCAAGTTGGCTGATCTAGACCGACAATGGTCTGTGGAAGTATGCGTTGCTCTGATGAATAAACCACGTGGTTTTTGAGAGGGCATATCAAACGATCATTCATCCAAAGGATGAGATAGTAATTGTAGTATAGTGTAACAAAGATGAAGACATAGATCATCCGGCCAGTTATTCATCCGTTCATGTAGATCTGAACTACAGCCATAGCCGATTACCCGCCTGATTTGCATCTACAACCACATGAACACACATCTCAACACACACACTCAAACACTACCATATCCACAGATCAGCAGGTATACTCGAAACGGTAACTGCCGAGACCCTTTACTTCCTTTTGCGTCTCCACCATGACGCCATCTCCCCACCACCTTCTCTACACGGAAATGCCATTTTCAAAATCAAGAAACCGGCTAAGAAGAGATCAGGGTCTTGAAAAGCCCACTATATCTCCACCGCACACTGGAGAAATGTATGGAGCAAGAGGCAAAAGAGTGTGGACCGTGGAGGTGCACTTCCACAGCTCCGCCCCACCACCCCAAATCCTACCCCACGTCCCGAGATAATGACTGCTACATCCCCGGAAAGCGGAGTATTCTCACTCTCGCAAACTGAAACAGAGTGAAGCAGTTCAAATGCCGAATCAACAACAATAACCGCGGCACGCATGAAAAGTCTCGACCCCGTGAGGCGAATTCACATGTCAAGCCAGGTGTGGCGTGGGGAATGTGCAAGCGCCCTCCGCCCTCGTGATGTGATGGACACTGTGTGCGCCCCGCGTGGGGTCCATTGGGGCAAAACTAAAGCAAGTGACATATGCACGACATCCAGACTAACTAGCATCTTGTCTTATCAAGTAGGCGAATGAGCGGAAGGGTACTACCGCGCTGTGAACTACGTGCCGTGGGGAAGGAGAGGAGCGTTAAGTGAAGCGCCTTTGTCGCTGCTTTCACAGTGCATGGCAGGACAGGACTGCGAGGCAGAAATGGGCCGATCGGCGGAGTTCACTTCTACCTGGGTCAAGCAGGCTACAAGCTTGATTTTACGCTGGAGGTCGTCGCCGATGAAGGACGTAGAAGAGCAAAGGCATGGGGCGTCTTGTAGGGCTCACCCATGGCCCGGCTGTCTCCCAAGTATGTCCATCTGACAGATGCATACCGACTCCGACTACGGAAGTCAAAGGATCGGCGTACTTGCATTCTAGGTGTCGCACTGCATGAAGCACAAGATGGAGGTGAGCGGTGTTGGGACGCGATGTCCAGGCGGTGAGTCACCGCTTTTGGGGTTTCCTTTGTCTACAGGCGCGATATGGTGTTGTTGGATTTTGTTGCGATGGGCTGGGAGGACGCTGTGTAAGCCTTGTGATGTGCAAAGGTGTTGGGGTTGTAAGGCTGAGTAGTTGATTGCCTGGCATGCTACGTGGTGACTGTGCGTTTGTAGGAGAGAGGTTTCGCAGAAGTTTACCCCTCCATCGTGGGATCTGCATGTGTGCAACGAATGTCGAACGTATGTCCCAATCGCTGTCAAAGATGGCGAAATTCATGTTCAATGAGACTTCCCTGTCACAGTATGAGTTTGACGATACGATAACCGTAGTCGCACCCAGTCGCACCTGCCAGATCAATGTAGTTGCGTACCCTACTGCAGCGCCAACGCGAGAAGTCACTACCACGCCCGAGTACGTATCAGTATTTCCGCACTTCTACGGGGCGACAATCCGACAAGTGATCTCGCACCAGTCGAGCATGTGCATCCCCGCGTCCAGTCTTCATGCTGCAGGTAATTCTCCGCCCAACATCAGCCACCGGAATTTCTCCCCTCATCTCTAAACGGAAAAATTCCAACCGAAAGCGACTAACGACCGTGTACTTTACAACCACGGATGATCTCTGTTAGAAGCCACCCTACCTGCCTGTCGAGTACCTAGTGACATGCAGCTTCGATGCAGGGCGATGGTTGATCGCAACGGCGGTCTAGGCTGCGAGATTCCATGGTACATTTCATTCTTGCCAAAAAGCCTACTGCCGGCTGCACTTCCCAAAGGGGAAAGTGCAAGCAGTCTGGTAGTGTTTGCAAGATGGCCCTGGATTCCCGGGCTTGCGCGTCCGATAGCAAAGTAATAGTGTGAGGCCTTGAATCTGTGTTTTCTTCGCTTGAACCGTTCGTACCGCTCAAACCGCGGCCGTATTAATTTCTTCACCACGGATCCACTCACCGCCACTGCACGGTATGTGTTGCATGAGCTGAAGCTCCAACACCTGCTCCACAGCCACAGCACCCGGCCGGTTTTCGCCAGCACCCATGAATCGTGGGTTTGCAGTCTCACGAAAACATGTCGGAGTTACTTCTTTTGTTACTCCACTTCGGAGCGCTGAAATTTTTACCCAGTTGAGCCGTCTTATCGTTCGGATCCACATCGGACCTTCCATGTGAGGGAATGACGGGCTTCTAGTCGAAGGCTGTAGCCGCACCATAAGCACGATGATGCTACCGGCCCACTCACGTGCAGTTTCACCGAGATGGAATTTGTTGACTTCGTACTGGTATGTGGATATCATGGCAGAGACTTTTGGCGATGGGTTCACGTTTGCAGGACTGCAGGAAATAATAACGCCGTGGCCGACGTAGTGCGGCTCTGCTGCCCGACGACGTCATTTTTGAAGTTTGGTGATGGCATAGAGACTTGATGAAGGCAAGTGATACGGGGTTGGTATGGGGTCGTGGATGGGGTCAGCGGCACAGTTGCTTTGTCGGCCTTGGTTGTGGGACAAACGTCGTCATGAACAGGTGCTGTTTCATGGGTCGGCAGACCCTGCAGCGTGCTCGAGGTTTTGCAAACAGCCAGGTGGTGCCTTGCATGCGCACTTGCAAACAGGGGAACCCTCCTGGACGGTTAGTTGAAGTTTATTGACAACCTTCCGAGCTTGGTCGCCCGCCCGCATTCTGTGCAGCAATAGCTGGCGGGCTAGGAGTAGCGGGAACGTGGTCTGGACAGCTGGCCGACCTTCTGACCGAATCGCCAAAGTGACCAAACTGTCATCACGGCGAGAAAGTGACCGTGGTTTGAGGGTGAAATGGAACCTCGGCAAAGGTAATATGGGTGTTGCTCGACGCGAGGAGTCGTGCACGAGCCCGCTTGAACGGTGGCGCATGGAAGAATGGAAGAACCTTCCACACTAGGCGGACGGACTCACGATCCCCAGTTTCCTGAGGGAGCACAGACACTTTTCTTCACCCGACCCCAGATTACCGGCAGAGTGTGCAGGCTGAACGGGTCGCGAAAACGTGGAGATGAAGCAGGGTGCTGTAGTGCTGTATCCAGCCGAACGCAGACGCAAACAATGTAACCGACAGGGCTGACCTTCGTACTCCGTTTCCTTTATGGCGTTTGCGAATTTATAGGCACAAAGGGCTTATTTGGGGATACCGTTGCAGTAACGATGCGAACGGGAGGGTGTGCTCACTGCATGCGACGGACATTACAGATCTCTTCTCAGCCTCCCGCACACTGCAGGTCAGCCGTAAGCAGTTGTCGTTTGTGCAACGTGAATGCACGCATTTGGATCATGATAACGCAAGGAAAGTTACTGGACTTTGTTCGGGGGCAAGACGGATCCGCAGCGGCTGCAAGTATGACTCCTGCGAGGCGTCTCACGGCGCGATAATGGCGGTTGTGAAAGTGTACATTGTATGCCGGGCCGGCATGTACCTCGCTACACCAATTGGTGGCAATGCTACTTCGCTTCGCGCGTCGTAGAGTATCTGCCGGCTATGGAACGCTACTCGTGGTGAAGTTGTGAAGGGGACCCGCAGGCTAGAAATTGTCTCGGAGGGCTCGAGTGGGGAAGACCCTGAGATCGTCGGGATGCATGTGATGGCGACTAATGCACCCCATGAGCTTGACCGGGTAAACCTCGATGCGAAAGGAAAGCACATGTTCCGAGGGTTCTTTCTTCAGACTGGGAGAAGCTTTGTGGATTGGTTTCGTTTCGAAACAGCGAGGATCTGCTTCCAAGCGTGTGGTCGGCGAAGGGACGGGGGCAAAACAGGTGGCCACTTGCGACACATGAATCAGGGCGTCAAACAGCCGGACGACGGTTTGGGCAGCATGCGCAAAAAACAATCGATATATTCATTTCACAAGACGCACGGAGAAGCGGACAGCAACCCGGGGCAGGCGTTTGGGTTTCCTTTTGCGGATGTTAGAAGCCGCCGGATGAAAGCGTGGGGAGGGCAGCTAGGGTCTCCCTATGCCATCCCCGAGATGATCTTCTGACACCAAGCTTACTGCATCTGGGTATGCGATGAATTTTATCCTCGCGGAGACGGGCGTGGCGCGAATGAGCCGTGGGGTGGGTAACCGCTGTCACTGTCACATCCCTTGTCCAGGTGCTTTTTCAGGATGGACTGCGTCCAGGATTAAACAAGCCGGGTTTCTAGACGTGACGAGGCAGGTTTGGAGAGTTTAGCAGACAGCAGAGCAGGCAGCAGACTCTGCCTGCTGGACGAGTCATCGTTGCATTTTGCATGTGCGCACGTCGATAGGGCCAGCGATAGACAAGCGTAGACAAGCGACAGCCAGGCGATAGGGCGAAGGATGGGCTGCCATGTCACGGTCTTCGAGCCCCGACAGCCGGGATGGACTCGCAGGCGCAGCGGAGCATACGGGGCTGACGGCTGCGGTAGCCAGAAATGGCAGCCTTTGTGAAGGGGCGGTCTGAGCTGCGTGGAAGCTCCGCCAACCACAGTGCACCCCCTCCAAAGAGCGGTCGCTCACCGACTCACAACAAAAGGCAAATCACAAAGCGCCAAATAAATGCGTTTCATGCGGACCGGAGCGAGGCGTGGAGGATTGATTGTTTACGGCGGAGGATATATGGAACCCTCCCCACGGCCAGGCCTTCATCTGATCTTCATTCGAGACACACACACACACACAGACCAGTGCTTCTGCCTGACTCGAACTCCTGACCAAAGCAAACCCGTGGCTTTTATTTAATCAAGCCCCCGAACGTCCACCGCCCACCGTCGCATCGCTAGATCCAAGATCGCAAATCTCCCACATCGCTTTCCGAGACGCAGCCCGACGCTACCGGAGTAGCACCCGCAACCCTGTTTTTCCACCTGCCCCCAAACCCACATCGGCGTCATACATCATCAACCGCCCCTGCACCTCGGTCCAGTTGCCGCGACACTAGACTGACGAAAAAACCACGAAAACACACTGCAATCTTGTAGTGCCGAAAGTGCCCGCAAGTGTGTATATACAATAGCGACCCACCCCGTACGCTATAGTCACATCAATATTCACCCTCACCACCATGCACTTCGAATCTTCTCCAGGCTCCTCTCCAAGCTCCTCGCCATCCAAGTCGATGCCCATCAGCATCTCGCCCAGGAACATGGCTTCACCAACATCGTCGCTGTACAGCAACTACTCTACCAGCTCTTCATCATCGCGTGGCTCAACATGTGCTTACCCATCATGGCCTACCGGTCCATCGCTCGACCACCGCAGTGCACCTTCATCCTACATCAGCGACGCAGACCTCTTTGGTGAGGACTTTGACGACGACTTTGCCTGCCCCTTCCTCGACAAGGCTCCCGCTCCACCACGCCAGTACCCCATGGCGACAGCACTCCCCGTCTTGCCACCACTGTACGCGCCCAAGAAGCCCAAGAGCGAGCGCCGCCGCAGCAGTGGCAAGCAGCGTCGCACTTCCAAGCCCATGACTCCCATCTCGGAGTCACCAGAGCAGGTTGAATGAGCAAGCATCGAGCGATAGCATTCGTGTTATTTGTAAGTCTAGTCCGCATGCATCGAATCGCGTCGCAGGACTAACGGCGTTATTAGAACCTATCTTGACGACATCAACGTCACTATTGTAGGCGCGCGCGTCAGCAGCGCGCTGGCATGGCTGAGTGAGTCACATGAGCTCGCAGTCAGTCAGTTGCCACAGTCAGCCTCACTCAGCATCCCTCACCGGGACCTGAGTTTGCCGCGTGTCGCGCCTCGGCCATCTGACATGGCATGTGTTCTCGCATCTTACTTCAAACTCTGCGACATGTTACAGGAGCTGGTGGATGCAACCTTCCCCTCTCCCACATGCCAGCCCCAGTCACACCGTTTGCTTGCCAACGGTGTGAATGTGGACGCCCCCACCGTCGCTGGCCACCACACGACAGACGGACCTGGGGTCGCGCATTCATCACTTGCATCGTCCAGAGTCGTTTGTGTGCGCAACCGTCTGGACCGCGTTCTGGCGCAGATCGCGGCGATCACGCAGAAAGAGGAGGAACTCCAAACACCTTGGGGAGTGACAGAAGAAACGGATTGGAGGAGCGACAATGTGACAGATCTTCACATTTGCAGGTTCTGCGGCGTTTTTGCCAGACCTGGCCTTTCTTTCTCTCGATACCCCCCGCTTCCGCAAATCGGAATGCGAAATTTGTATGCGCGCTTGTGTGCGCGCAAAGGAGCGAGGCTTATTGTGGCTGATAAGCTCTCTCGCCTGTTTTTCCCTTATTGATACCCCCACCATTCAGCCATCGTTTAGATAGATACCCCATTTGAATTTTACAGCTCGTCTTACCTTGACAACAAGAACAAGCCCTTGCCTTGTCCACATAGATTGCGCTTTTCGTGATGCCGACCCTGAAATAGGATGGCGATGTGATGGGGATGTGATAGGCTTCGTTAGCTGAATTTTGGTGTGTGATTGTTGAGATGTGTGGCGCTCCCAGAGCGGGCTTCGGTAGTTCTACCATGTTTCTTCTGCATGATGCAGCGAACCCGAATCCGTGGTGGGATATCGCTTTCTCTCTCTCCCCTATATGTCCCTCGAGTCGCGAACGAAAAAGCAAACTGCTGAACGACCAGTTGGGCGCTGTGCAAGCAACGTCACTTTGCAGATTCTCGCATGTTTGGTACAATGTTGTAGCTGGGAGGCCCTACCGTCTCAATACGGCAATTCCTTACTATGCGCGCCCTTGATTCATGGCAGAGAACCCTTACCTTCCTCATCGTCAATCTGTCCCATGTATCGCGAAGATGTCCTAAATTGGGCTTTCCTTCAAATCGTGCGGAATCTGTTTGTACTGAACGAACATTCTTTTCTTGCACGGATCCGCATGTCGGCCATGCTGTATCACAATACGGTCTGGCTGGACCTGCAGTGCTGGTAAGCTGCATGCTTGCCTCACCTAAATTAGTCCGTACACAAGTTGTCCAGGAACGACACGCGATTTGTGCGAAACATTTCTCTAATTTTGCATCCCCCGCTGTTGTCCTGCTAATGTCGTGGGGCAGAGTATACTGTACATTCAAAAAGAGGGGCGAAATGCGTGTGGCTGGTAGACGGTGTAGAGAAGTCCGGGATGAAGATCCTTCGTCGGGCGCTTCGCTTGCATCAAGCCTTGAAGCGGAAAGGAGTGTGAATAATTCATCACGGAACTAAGGCAATGTGCGCCCAACTTCATGACACCCACCCCCGTTTCTGCGATACCGTTGGGTATAGCTCGAACGGTGTAAGACGCTGTTGAGAGCTAATGACACGGCCTGAAGCAGCTTTGCTAGATTGTTTCTTCATGCCGAGAGGAAACAGGAGGGTTTTGTAGCCACTATGAACTGGCATGCATATATCACGACCAGGGAACGACGCTCGCATGCCAGATCGGCAGAGCTTTGACTTGCTTGAAGCTGACGGGGCGGGAGTAGATCGATTGTGCTTGGTTAGCGACGTGTGCTTCTGTGTCTCCTGCCTCTGCAGCGGCACGTTATGCTTTGTGCTTGGTTCAACGACAGAGGGTGGTGATTCCTGGGCCGTATATGTAGGTATCAACACATTAGTCGAGCACGGATTGCAAGACGTTACCAATGCCCCCGCGATACAAGCGGCTAGGTTTGAATGTGAAGTCGGAACTACCATCTTCTGGGGTCTCCCACGTCATGCGCGAGGTGTTGATGTTTCTTCCGGGACGGGCCATGGCTTGTGCAGGATAGTCGTTCAGGGACCGTGACCTTTGTGCCACCAACTTACATATCCGCTCCCGAGCGTTGCGGGTTGAGCGCGTTGCGCAAAAAGCTTGGGCACGACGCGCTAGCTGCCACGATCAAGGCAGCGCAGTATGCGAACGGCTGGCCAAGCGGCAGGAGAGAAAATTGTGAACATGTCGTGATGGCGCTACCGTCACCGTACTTTGAGAAGAGTCATGCCAGCGTCGAGAACAGAGAGTCGTTATATGCATCGAGTCGACGAGGCATGTCGCATATTTGAGCACGTAGGGATCATCCTTTACGGGCCGGTCCAAGGCGGCCGCACCGCGATCTGATACGCTGGTTTCGAGCGCGAAAGTGTGATGATTGTGCGGTAGGCACATGTGCTGGCCAATGAGGGCGGCCATCTCGTGTACTCTGTTGACCCCAGTCTTCCGCGTCCTCGTCCCTGTGCCGTTCAGCCCTCTGAGAGGCTGGTCTGTAAACCCACGCAGGCACGCCGGCGCGAACCTAACCATTAACGTGCGGTGTCACCAACTTGGCTTCCAGGATGGCAGCATGCGTCTGCTTCGTTCGTCGAGTCCCCGAAGGTCCAATGTCGACCTTTCACAGTTGGCGAGCGAATGAGGCTGCGCAACCCCAGCCCGTTAACGCCTTTTGCTGCCGGGTATGCTGCTCGTTGGCTGGACGGCACCAACCGATGCCATTCGTACTATTTCGAGCGAGTATCAGTCGGGCTTTCGAGCTCTAAGCGCCGTTAGTGATAGGCGGGCGTCCACGCGCTTCAACTCACACATCGCCTGCGCTGTTGTCGCTTTTTCTCTACCTTCTCGCTGCTTGCTTGCTTGCTTGTCTGTCTCTTCAGCTGCACGTTGTTGTACCGCCGCATAATACGAAAGCGGTACTCGAGTTCTGTTTAACCGCCTCAACTTTGATCCCTGTAGAGACCGGGGCGGGGCCAAAGGGTACCCTCCTCCAGACGCCGTGGAGCTGTCAGCGCATTGCTGTTTAGCGCGCTCTTGCTCTCTGCAGTGAGTTGGATTCCCCTGACTTCTTGCAGTTTCACAATCGCTCTTGTGCAAGCTCCTGATTGTATTCCCGTTATCCCAAATCGCCATCGTCTTCAACGTTATGCGCTTCGCGGGCCCTTGCGGACCTGACCCGACTGACGACCACCCATAGATCCAGCCCTCACCATGTCGACTGGACTAAGACAGCGCGCGAATTCCAATTCTATGAAAAGCAACTCGGTTCGGTCCACAGACGTCAAGCTCAAACCCCCGACGCCGGGCCAAGATGAGTTCGCATTCGAGCCCTGTGCGGCGACAGGGTCGTTCCTGCTCTATGCGCAACGCAACGTAATACTGGTCCTTCACCACGACACACTGGCGATAGAGCGACGTTTTGATAGGCATCGGGAAGATGTATCGTGGATATCAGTCGACACAACAAGCGAAAGAGGAGCAGGCCGGTTAGTCGTCTCATACGACGCCGGCTCGACTGCAATTGTGTGGGACTTGTTCACGGGTGACGAGGTGGCGAGATTTGCATCGTACGAGCAGATTCGCGTCGCAACTTGGATGAGAAATGGAAATGTTGCTTTTGGTGAGTGACGAGGTCGGGCAGTCGCCATTGCCTGTTCGGGTGCTAACATGTGCATAGGGAATGCGCAGGGCAACATCATCCTGTTCGAGCCTTCCACATCCGAACACCTCTCAGCCAGAACCATCTTCGACCCCATCACAGCACTCGCGCCAGCTTCAGACTGCAGAACATTTGCCATTGGGTACGTACAAAAGGCAACCAGTGAATTGGGCATCAATGCTAACACCTCCAGGTATCTCAATGGCTCAATCCTCATCGCCACCCTGCAGCCATCCTTCACTATCCTACACACTCTCACCACCCCGAGAAACCCTTCTCCTATTGCAGGCCTCGCGTGGCATGGCTCTTCATCAAAGCAAAAGTCTGAGATGTTGGCGGCCCAAACATCGGACGGGGACCTCCGGGTATGGAGTGTTCCCAAGGCCCAGCACGGCAGTGACGCCCCATGTGTAATCCGTGTGCTCAACCAAAAGGAACAGAGAGAACCTGGACCTTGCTGGTTTGCCTGGTCAAAGAACGGCAGGATCATACAGTACACTGAAGGGTACGTATCTTGGTATGCGCTGTCAATTCGTCCTCCATGCTAACACGTGACATTCAGTCAAACCTGTGCATGGGATGTTCGCACCAAGAGAGTGTCATATGAAACTGTGCCGACAACAGATGGCATTGCTGCTATCTGCAACTACGGTCCTACTGCGACTCTCTTCACCATTGGACGCAACTCGAGTATTCAACAATACGATATCAACCCCAGCAATGGACCTGCCACCATGGTAGCCAATGTTCAGCATGCGCCTGCTAACACGCCCCCATCTCCCCCAAGCTCTCTGGACGAACAACAGAAGCAGATGGAGACACCACTTACCGCCCTCCCTTCTAAGACGCTTCCCATAATGCTTGCCGACTCGGAAAGCAGTGCTGACGAGGGTGTCGCCATGTCGCCACTGCAGAAGATCGCTCAAGAGATGGACCAATTGGAGGAGGAGCGCCGCGATCGTGTTGGGCCCCTGAGCCCCGTATCCAGCCGAGGTTCCCAGAGCTCTCGATCATCTGGTAGCGGCCGCGCTCCCCGTTACCGATACGACAGACCATCGCACGGCTCAGCATCGCAGAAGTCTACCAGATCAAAGAGCTCGAATGGCTCCGGTACGATTTTCTCGTCTGGCACGTCGTCCATGGCTGGCACCTCAACACGTGAAAGCGTTTCCATCCGATCGATATCATCAGCTGCATCTTCCTCCCGGTATGGCTCTTCAGCTCTGCGCAAAGAGGTCCTCAGAAGCCCAGAAGAATCCAAGAAGAACCAACACATGGACCTCTTCCCTTTCACCAAGATGAGGCTGAGTGACGTGCCCTTCCGTCCAACAGACCTTGGGCCAGATCGCACTCCAGACGATCTTCGACTCAATATGCTCAAGGTCGTATTTGGTTGGGACCAAGACATCGAGGATCTAGTACAGGACGAACTGGCACGTCACTCCCCCGGTTCAGCCGCTGCTGTCCTGCTTTCAAAATGGCTGGGCGACCTCGGTGCTGACCTCATGGCTTCCATGGTCGGCTCTGAGTCAATGACTTCCTCTGACTGGATGTTGCTGGCTTTGAGCAACATGGGTCAAGGCTCGCAAAAGAAGGTCGGCGAAGCCTTTGTTCAGCGTCTGCTGGAGAAGGGTGACATCCACCCTGCCGTCGCCATTTTCCTCGGACTGGGTGAATACAACGACGCTATCGAGGTCTACGTGTCTCGGAAATATTACATGGAGGCCATTCTGCTAACCTGTTTGACATTCCCAACTGACTGGCAACGGCAATCTTTCCTGGTCCGGAAATGGGGAGAGCATGCAGTCCAACATGGCAGAGCGGAGCTAGCAGTGCGGTGTTTCTCATGCATGGGTCTTGAAACTACAGAGCCTTGGTTCTCACCCCGAGCGCAGGATGCCGTTTTCTCTGCGCAGAAGCAAGCGCTTCTTGGTTCACAGATGAGCCCACCTCTATCGCCTCCTAGTGGCAGTGTTGGCAGTAGCCGAGTGGCGGCCAGGATGGCCTCACTCAAGCTCGTTACGGACTTCACGCGCGGTCCTCAACCCAAGCAGATCGTCCGGGAAGAGGACGAAAAGACACCCATGAACGCCGGTGTGACGCCCATCGCAGAATCAGCCATCAGCCCAGCTGTAGGCCATAGCGGCTGGCTTGGTCGTGCTGCCCGTGATGCTTCAAGGGAGCCGTCATCGGCACGGACTGCCACACCAGGTTCATACAGTAGGAAGCGTTTCCCTTCGCGATCTGATGCTGGGCGCAAGACTACCAACAACGAAGTCCTCGCATCGTTAGCCATCCCGGACCGGGGCCAGCGTAACGAGTCCCATCCGAGAACCGCCATCGACAATGTTGGCCGCGAAGCGGAGACCTTGCCATTCTCGACGCGCCGAGCAACAAGTGGTTCCAAAGATTTCGTCCTTTCCGCAGCAACGTTCAACCCGGGAAAATCGAGCGATCACCTACCTTCCCCAGCAGCTGGAGTGTTCGATGTCCTCGAGAAGAAACGTGCCGAGTCTCGTGGCAGCTCGCGCAGTCGAAACATCCAGGAGCTTCACCTGGACATGCCGGACGCTGTAGTTGAAACAGGTCCAGAGACAGGCTACAGCAACAGCAGACTCAGCCCACCTCTCACTGGCGCAAGCATCAAGAGCGCTAAGGCACGCAGCATCGATCAATACATCAGCAGTCTAGAAGAAGCAAATCACTATGCTCAGAACCGCGCCAATTCCCGGAATGAGGAGAGACCAGCATCGCGAACGGCACGTAATCGCAGTCGCACGCGCGAGGAGTCGCAGAACCGTGGACGATCAGGTGTTCGCTACATTCGTCAAGGAAAGCGTTCTCCATCCTCACCTGTGCCTATGTCTCCTGAAGACGCAGGTATCTACTCTTCAAACAAGAAGGAAATGGGAACTAGCACGGAAGATTTCGATGATGAGAGGTTCTACAAGATGAGCATTGCTTCTCCGGCTGTTACAGAATCTGTTGCCAGCACCCGCACTGCACGCAGCCGGGCACGACAGGGAGTCAGCAAGACAAGATCTTCGTCCAAGGCAGCTACCCGCCGCACTGAGTCTCCTGAAGGTGCCGTACGGGCCCGAAGCAGAGGGGCTAGCCGCGCATCAAGTCGTCGTCCAGCTGAGGGTCGCGGGCGAAGCGCTCAGCGCGGAGAACACTCTCCAGTCTCTCCTCAACCCATGCAACGCGACGATGATGAAGGCTTTGCTGGACATGAGCCCCCTCGCCAGCGACACCGCAGCAGTAGCCGCCGGCCTTCTGACAGTGCTATGAGCAGTCGTCGAGAAGCCTCCGAGGAGCGCCGCGCGCCACGAGACCGATCTGTGAGCCAGAAACCCACGCCATTCCTGAGGGAATCTAGCCGTACACGAGGTCACGGACGTGATGCCTCTCCTGAGTCTTTGACTTCTGGACGCTCGGGCGCATCGCGCATGCGCCCTACCACCTTGTCAAGGAGGGCCTTAGCTGCTCGTGAATTGGAAGAGCGCAGACTGTCCTTGGCTAGGCGACCATCCGCTCCCGTCATCCCCCATCCTGGAGACCTCGCATTTCGACCAGTGTCCCACGAGCGGTCGAACACTGATGACATGCTGAACTCAATGTCGATGTATCGCGATCCAATTACAAGGAGCCAAACAGCAGATCCGGAAATGACCAAGAGAATCGGCGGCGCCGGACCAACATCGACGACATCTGTACCTATTGGCCTTCCAGCTAACCCTCGTGCCATGCGCCATCCCAGATACATGACTGCTGACCCGAATGATGAAGACGACATTCCAGCAGTGCCAAGTATCCCGGACAACATACAATTCCAAAACTCGCACTCCGGAGAGACAGACGACATTGGGCCTCTACTTCCCGCAACCACTTTTGGACAGCCCACTGCACCTCAGCGGTCCATGTCAGCACCTCCTCAGGACATACTACCATCGAGTACCTACAACTCGCCTACCTTTCCGATGGGCAGACGCCCCTCTCTAGGCGGATCTCGTGGTCACTCTCGACAGAACACCATGCCCGATGTCCTGCCTCAACCCAACTACAAGCGCCATAGCCCACCGCCTATCACTGCCAGCATCGCCGAGACAATTCACGAGAACCAGAACCAGGTCATCATCATTGACCAGGAAGAAGACAGAGCCCCTCCTCTACTATCTCAGCTCCAGCACCTAGCAACCCCACCGCCTCCGCCACCACCGCCGCTAAACCTTGGCGGTCACAACGGCAACGGCATCGGTATGATCAACATTGCTATCGATAGCAACAGTCCCGGCGAGAAGCCCATGGAAGTGTCACCTACCAACCCTTCCGCTACAGGCTCCCCACACGCACACCGACGGGGACGCGGCAGTGTGAGCGAAAACCTGGGTATGACCTTCAAGCGCGTAACTGAACGCATGCGTAGCACCAGCCGTGGGCCTCAGCGCGCCAAGTCCCCACCTATCACTATGACCCGCGCTGAGCGATCCCCCTACGAGAGCGTACCGGAGTTTTCGTTTCCTCGTGGACCAAACACGAGATCGCCTCCTGGCGATTCGGGTAACCACTACGACTCGTACTTCAACCAGGTTCCTCCCCCACCACCTCCGCCACCGCCGATGCCCCAACCCATGGAGCAAGTCATTCCTCCGGACAATGGTCAGCCTTTCTACAGGAACCCCAAGGAGCTCCGCGCCAACATGCCTCCCAACACCCTCCAAGCTGGGGTATACCAGGGCGGCGAAAACACCCCTATGATCTAGGCTCTTAGGCTTTCATCACCCTTTCCTCATATACCATGTACAACTGAGACGGCCTACCATAACGACAAACTTTGCATCTTCAACACTCTCCTTGGCAACTTTATTCGTTGATAACAACATCTACTTCTCCTCCACCTCCTTTGGAACCTTTTACCGTCATCAAGCGTGTCGTTGTCGCATTGCTCTATTCATCTTCCCTTTTTGTTTTCCAAAGTATCATTTAGCGAGTTGGGTTTAGTTCATCTTGTCCACACATTTTTGTATCTTCAAGCCAAAGACCTGGATCTGGGAAAACACCTTATCTTTCCCACTAACGCTTCGCGGCGGATTATGTCGATACCCTTTTTTTGTATGTAGTTAGCTTTGGCATTTTGTGTTTTGTACTTGCGGGCGGGATTAGCATTGCATTCGGAGGATGAGGGATTAGGGGATGAATTCGCATTATGGTGGTTTGATGGCGGGGAATGCGAAACGCGAACGGTACATGCGGGAAAAGAGCTGGAAATCTTTCATCTTCAACGTTAATGTACATGCTTCATGATTGCGCTTTCTTGCTCACCTTGGTCTGCGACTTCCCCTTGCTTGCTCTGCTCTGCTCTGCTCTGCTCTGCTCTGCTCTACTATCCTTCTCACACCTGCCTTTTGCCCAAAGCGACTCAACTCCGCCACCATCATGTCTATACACATCACTGTTGCCACTAAATTGCCCAGCCTCTTATTATCGCGTTGTTTCTTCACTCAATATACCAAAGATAAGCGCCTCACGGCACCAAAAGCTCGCTATTTCTCTTTACCACACTCCTTCGATGTCAGGGTACGAGGGTAGGAGTAATAAGGACATCTTTAGTCTAGTTTAGTACAATCTAACCATATCCACTCTCTACTTCGTCTTGCACAAGATAGGTGATAAGGGCCAAATCGAGTAAGCAGATACACGCATCCTATTGACGTATCTACTATTGCGCTAAACTTCTGCCATGCTGACCCCAAGCATGTATCTCATCGCCTCATACTCATGTCCTTGTAGCAGATGCGGTATCGCATACGTTGAAAGTATATTGCCACGCGTCCTCGTCAATTGATCTGCGACAGCATAAGTATGTCTTCTTGTACGCGTATCCGACATGCTGTGGTCTCCGATATCGATGATTGGAAGGCTATGCAAGATTAAGACCTAGCAAAGAGACATGGCATCTCAATCTAGGTGGTATGGACTGCGATGTAAAAGGCGGCCGTGTACGATAGAATGTCGCCGAAATGCTTATGGCTCGTCTCTGACACGAAAATATGCAGGTTTCGTTCACGTAGCGGCGTTGGTATTGGCGACAGGTGCTGGAGCCGGAGTAACGGCAGCTGGCGCAGGCGAGGCAGCATCGCCAGCGCCCGCAGCTGGAACGGGGCCAACATGTGCGCCGCCTCTCGCACCTCCACGACCTCCACGTCCCCCACGAGGTGTGAAGTTGCCACGCGCTCCGCCACGGGCAGGCCCGGTCGGTGGGCCGTTAAAGCGAGGAGCTCTGGCGACCTTCTCCTTTCGTTCAAGAACCTGAACAGCGCCTTGGGCGATCTTGATTGGGCTGGCAGCCATGGCTTTTCTGAGACCATCTGGTTCGGTAAAGTCGACATAGGCGAAGCCCTTACGCTTGTCGATCTCGACTTTGTCAATACCTCCAAAAGTCTTCATGACTTCTTCAATGAGGGGCTCGGTGATGCCCTGGCTGGGATTGGCATGCTTGAGAAACGCTTGCTTGCTCGTGGGTGCGGGCACGGGTTGAGCCGGTGCTGCTTTGGGGACATTGTTATGCGCCTGGGCAGGTCCCACATCGGCCTTTGCAAGAGTGGAGTGCGACTGTGCGGGAGCAGGACTGTTTCTGGCAGCGGCGGGCTCGGTAGGTGGAGCTCGTGAAGCAGCTGGACCTTTGGGAGCCGTCGGAGTCTGAGCCTGGGGCTTCTTCAAGATTTGGGGCGCAGGGGTTTTCAGTGGCGTCTGGGGCTTTATATCGCTGGCGGTGGCCTTGTCATCGGGCTTGTCGCCCTGGTTGGCCTTGAACGCGCGCCGTTCTGCACGAGTTGGGCGTTCCTTCCTATTTGCCTGCGCATTCTTGTCCGGAGTTGCTGCTGCTGGCTGTGAAACAGGCGCTTCTTTGGCCTTTCCCTCAACTGCTTTGGCTTCCTTTGCTTGTGCGTTAGACTCTGGCGCGGGTGTGCCAACCTCGCGCTTCGTTCCACGACGACGAGTGGGGGCGGGTCCTACACCGAGGTCACGCTGCAGCATCGACTTTGCGAGTGCGACGTTACCACGCTTGCGCTCCGGTGCTGGACTGGCAGAAGACTTGTCCGCTGAGGCTGAGGCAGATGACTTGGAGGATGACGCTTCCTTGTTAAGAATCTTGACAGCCTCCTTGCTAGCTTGAGCCTTGTCAGCCTTGCTTATGCGGCGATTCTTATCTCCCGAGTTGAGGGTGTTCTCTTTGCCGGGCTTGGCAAGTATCTTCTTCTCACCATCATCCTTGGCCTCTCCACGACCTCTATTTGCCTTTGCGCTTGGCTTCTCCCTGTTAGCCTTCTTCTCCCTGAGCGCTTCAATCAGAGGAGTAGTCTTGACCTTCTCCTTCTGACCTTCATTCTCGGCGGCCGGGGGCTTGGTGATGGGGTTGGTGAGGCTCTCCAGGAAGTCCTTGAATTCTTGATCCTGATCGATGGTGCCCTGGCGGTTGTCGTTCCTACGGCGGCCACCAGGCATCTTTGGGTACGGAGCGTATTCGAGCGTAGGCGGGCCGACGAGGGCGGGGTCTTGCCATGACTTGGTGGCATCGTGGAAAGTGACTGCGCGCACGTGGTCGCCGAGAGCCTTGACATGGTCCTGCTTGGTAACGTGGATGTATGCGCGCGCTGGCTTGGAGGGTTTGGCGGCACTGATGAGGTCAATATGCTGTCTCTGAAAGACAGGAAGGTGAGGTGTACTCAGTGGAAATCTTGCCCTTTCTGTAATTCATCCAATCGATCTTGCCAGCACCAAGCTTCCATTCGTCGCCTAGTGCCTCTGTGAACTCGGCCTTGGTAAGACCAGGGGGAAGTCGCCGGCATATCAGCTTCAGGCGGGGCTGGGCTGCTCTGGGCCCGCGAGGCGACTGGGCTGGGGCGTTCTTCTGGAGAAGTGTGACGGGCAGGACGCCGCTGGGGTTATTCGGAGGGGCCATGGGGGCGCGACGACGCTCGTTCGTGTGTTGAGTCAGTATGCCTGAACAGATGGCTCTTCTCTATGGATATCTGTTAGTGATGAATGTTATGCTACACAAACATGGTATGTACCGTAGTGGTGGTTGTATTCAAGAGCCCTGTGCCGGGTGAATTTATCGCGCGGGTCGCTGGGAAGAGGCGAAGTGGAGGAGGGAGCGCCGGTTTGTAGAGTTGGACATTGGAGGGACCACTGGAAAGGGCAGTGCCAGACACGACAATTGTTTTGGTGAGAGTTGCAGCAATGACGCAGCGACAACGGGCGCGCCTTCACGAGACAGTGGGCGAGGGCAGGCGCAACGGCAAGCGCCGAGGGGCGGCAGCTGCCCCACCGGAGCCCGCGTCTCGACTACACCTCAACCACGCCGATATATCCTCGATACCCCGAACCTCGCGCTGCCCACGACGCAGCTACCTGTCGCCGACTGCGCTGACTTTCACTGCGAGCCACGCTGACCCATGATACCCTATAGCGCATCCCTCAGCATCCCCATCGGCACACAACCCGCCTCCCTCCCGCCGCCATTGTCGCCTGTCTCGACCTAAACGCACCGCATCGAGCCTCCCCCATCGTTTCTGACCTAGAGCACGACTGAGATATGGGCAAAGATAGTGACGTACCGCAGCCAGGGCCTGCGCGCCTCGCAAAGGGCGCAGGGCCGGATGAATGGCTGGAGCAGGCGAAGCAATGCAAGTACCTGCCCGAGGCCGACATGAAGCGACTATGTGAGATTGTCAAGGAATGTCTGATGGAGGGTGAGTCTCAACAATGCCGCATCAGTTATGCAAGAGAGGAGAGGCATGGCTCTTGTGTAGAACGACTCCTGGGTCCAAGTGCGAGACTAATATGCATCTACCAGAATCCAACATTCAACCCGTACGAACACCCGTCACAGTATGCGGAGATATCCACGGCCAGTTCTACGATCTCCTCGAGCTCTTCCGTGTCGCTGGCGGCATGCCCAACGACTCCCCTGCCGCACCCCTCGCGCCACCAGTCACATTACCAAGCACAATCAACCCCGCCGATCTCGAGCCTCCTACCAGCATAACAGACCCCAAGGTCAAGCGCAAGATGAAGAGAAGATTCCAGCGCGACCCCAACTACACTGGGCCAACAAGCCCTCCTGGAGGTGATGGCGATGAGGAAGGCGACGACGAAGAGGAGGAGGAGCGCGGCCGCAGCAGGAGCGTTCACGACAGGCGGAGTCTTGGCTCGGCATCCGACGCAGACTCGACTAAGAACACAGTGGGTGGGAATGGCCAGCAGAACTTCATCTTCTTGGGTGACTTTGTCGATCGAGGATATTTCAGTCTCGAGACCTTTACCCTTCTCATGTGCTTAAAGGCGAAGTAGGTCAACAGCCTTGCAAGGCCATGTTCGCGGTGCTAACGCAGACAGATTCCCTGATCGCGTAACTCTCGTGCGCGGAAACCACGAGTCGCGACAGATTACCCAGGTTTATGGATTCTATGAAGAATGCCAAACCAAATATGGCAATGCCTCGGTATGGAAGGCCTGCTGTCAAGTCTTCGATTTCCTTGCCCTAGCCGCTATCGTCGACGGAAAAGTACTCTGCGTACACGGTGGTCTGAGTCCAGAGATCAGAACGCTAGACCAGATCCGCGTTGTTGCGCGAGCCCAAGAAATCCCACACGAAGGAGCCTTCTGCGATCTCGTATGGAGTGATCCCGAAGATGTCGACACATGGGCTGTCTCACCCCGAGGAGCCGGCTGGCTTTTTGGAGATAAGGTGTCTTCCGAGGTATGCATTCATTCTCGCTCATCCATTACCCCCTCGTTAATTAGCGCAGTTCAACCACGTAAACGGTCTCCAACTCATCGCACGCGCCCATCAATTAGTCAACGAAGGCTATAAATACCACTTCAAAGACAAAGACGTCGTCACCGTTTGGTCGGCACCCAACTACTGCTACCGCTGCGGAAACGTCGCCTCCATCATGAACCTAGGCGAAGACCTCAAGCCAGAATTCCAAATCTTCTCCGCCGTCCCGGATCACAAGCGTGCCGTCCCCGCGGGTCGTGGAGGTCGCGGAGAATACTTCTTGTAGGAGATGCGCATACTGGTGTTATGTGTATGGATCGGAGGAGATCCATGATATGGGCTGCTGTGTATGTGCATTCTAACGATACGATGAGAAGCGGAGAATTGAATACCCCCGGGAGATGAACGAACGAATGGCATGCATACAATCTTCGCCTTGACATGGCTTGTACGATATCGCGTTGATGAGATTTTCTGCTAGTACAATGGTACAAATACGTTCCCCGTGCCTATTTCCCCTCACGAAAGAACATAAGGGAAAACGCTTGCTCAATAGAAACAAAGTCATGGCTGGCGGACGAGTCGTTCAGTGGCGTGTGTTGGCGCGTGGAGTGAATAGTGTGATGCGTAGTTGCTCACATTGCAGTTACCATCTACAACGACGCTTCCGGACGACAACAGAGTCAGCTTCGTTCGAGTTTGTAATGCTCATTTAAACGATTGTTGAGCTGCTTGTCTTCGCGCTGGCCGACTGAGTTTGGCTGGCTTGCCCATGTCTGCCCGACCGTATACCTAGTCTAGCAAATCGGCTCAAAGCTCCCCAACCTTTTCGAGCCAAGTCAAACACATCGACGGTCAGAAAGAAATAAGACACCAGAAGTAGAGGAACGGTGGCAACAAAGTACACCCATATACTAACGGTATTACCATCGAGCTCCCGAACGTTCATCCCGAACAAACCTGCAACATATGTCGCAGGAATGAAGATAAAAGCCAAACGCGTCAGCCGAATCACGCCCTGCTGCTGCATCATTGCTCGCTGGTTTTCTCGAATGCTGGTATTGGTCATGATGATGCTGAGGCCATGCGTACATTGGTCCTTCAACAGTTTCGCCCTCTCAAGCAGATAGTCGAAATCTCCTTCTAACTGCTCTCTTGATTTCTTGGCCTCCTTAATCTGGGGTTTCTCGCTTGCGGTTGGCCAGGCATGTCCACCACGACATGCAATGATACCTCTCGTCTCTTTCAAAGCGTCAATATGGCGACCCAGCAGACGCTCGAGATGAAGAAGGTTGGCCATCGAGGGGGTCTCTTGATCCAAGAATACTGCAGGATCCATCTCCTTCAAAATAATACTTTCAACAATGTTGAGTACTTGTTTCTGCGTGGTTGCGGCGAACCTCATGAGAGGACTGACAGCGTAAAACGCGTCTGTTCTCGCAAGTTTGGTATTAAGCCGCTTGGTATACTCAGCTGGTAAGCATGAGACGGACTGGAAGAACGTCGATTCTGGTGCTCCTGTGGTATTCGATCGAGCGGGCTTGCTTGAGCATGTGCCATTTGAGCGGTCGTGTTGTTCGAATTGGATCGCAGGGAAAAGTTCGTCAGGAGCAAAATGCACTGATGACCATGGGCCGCCCGGGCTTGTGCCTAGGTCCCGACCGTTGTCGAGCCAGAGCAGCACTGCGTACAAATTAGTACACGTAAGACTCTCAGAAGGATTGTCTGGTACTCACGACTCCACTCGCCCTTGGACTTGCTCAGGGATACTGACACTTGCTGTTCCAAACACCAGTGATCGTCATCCAACACATCGAACTCTCTGACCATGGAATCGCCCATTGTCCATTTCTCCTCTGACTTTGCTAACATTTCTTTATATGTTTGCATTAACGAACGACTCGTAGCTCGCCTCTTGTCGAGCTGTTGCTGTCCTGTTTGTCCTTTCCTGCGCTTGTACCCCACAGTGTAAACATGTAGTCGGAGCAAAGGACCAGTGCTTGAAGGTAGATTGGGCGAAGAGCCATAATTTGGTCGGCTGATGCATGATCGAAAGATGAGATGGCGATACCAGAATTCGTACTCAATCTTGAGGGCGCTCCCTATTGCATTAAGCCATTGTCGTGACGCATGTCCATGTAGAAATATTACTCTGGACGAGCCTTGACCAGATGCATAGTCCTGGCACCACTGTCTGAAGTGTTGGACAGAGGTGAAAGCTTCTCGATTGATGTCGCTGTTACGAGATAGAACTAGCGCGTGAACGTAGCTTTGGGACCCTGTGTCAGGTTGGCTACGCTTGTGTTCTTCGTTCGCATAGCGCTGGTACTGTGAGAACAGTAGCTCTGCAATGTATTGGTAGTGCGTTCCAGAGTAGAGGCTGCCGCCTGCCTTCGATCGTGCGACAGCTTTACTCGCGTACTTCTGTTCGGCCGTAGTGGCGTCGTCCAAATCGGCGATTGCGGGAAGAGATGGGGATGGCAGCGGTGTAGTCGCCATAGTAGCAGTTCGATGCCCATTACTGTACAGAAGACGAGGCAGGGACTCATTCATAGATCCCGTTGCACGACTGATGACGGTACCAGCCTGTTGTTGGGTGAAGCGAGAGTCGTGGCTGGGGCAATCGGGTCATTACACAGCCCGCCTACCCCCAACATGCCCTCTCTTACCAACTTCAACCTATTTCTTACCTCCCCACATGCAAAATCCACAATGGGCGCATCGGCATCGAAAGCGCGCGCTAGCAGCATGAACTTCCAAGTTTGGGAGGCTCTCCTACACACAGCTGAAACGCAAAAGCTTCATCCCGTCACTCCCAATCTGACATTCGACGCGACATCGTACGCCATTTGGTCCCACAGCCATTGGAGACTGACTCTCGAGAATGCACCGCCTCCACAGGATGCGCAATTACAGCCCTGCTTTCTCTTGAAGATCCCAGCAACACAGCCTCCGGACTTCTCTCAGATCATACAGCAATTGGAAGAAGTCCAGGCCGAAGATGACGTGACCAGCTTAAGCTTTCTGCAACATGTTGTGGTCGCATCTCATGGCCGCGCGAGTCCGGAACTGGACGTCGGGGTTGCAGCCGCGCTGAACGCTCGAGGGCTACAGACTCTCACGCTTGCGACCTTGCAGAGTGGCTGTGACATTGAAACTGGTCCTTACTTGCTGCATGGTAACGACCTCTGGAAGTTGGCTAGACTATACGATGATACAAATGGTGCTTTCATGGCCGCAATTCATCCAGGCCGAGAAGAAAAGTGAACTCTGCTCCGCATTCTGAAGGATGATGTACTAACTTCGTACCAAGCAGATACGAGAATTTGCGGCTGTGTAGCGATCAATACCAGACGCTTAGCGTTGCCATACCGTCAAGAGCGAGTGCTCTCAATCTGACGGAGCATGGATCGAACTTGCGACTGAGCGGTATGAGATTCGCAGTAAAAGACATGTACTCCGTCGCTGGCTTGAAAACTTCACTCTGCAGCCGGCCGTACTATGCAGTCTCTGAACGAGCGGAAGTGACCGCTCCATGCATCACGAGATTGTTGAGCGAAGGTTGTACCCTGGTCGGGATGCTGAAGTTGAGTTCCTTCATTGGACGTGAAGAGCCGACTGAGGCCATAGACTACCAAGCACCATTCAACCCCCGCGGAGACGGCTATCAATCACCGGCTGGCAGTAGCAGCGGGAGTGCAGCGGGCCTTGCTTCTTACGGGTGGTTGGACTTCACCCTTGGATCTGATAGTGAGTCAAAGTCTCGGTGGAAAACTCGACCCTAAAGCATAGTAGCTACGGGAAGCGGGCGCCGCCCAGCATTTGTGAACGGCTTGTTCGCACTGCGCCTCTCTAAAGGGCGCCTGCCACTCGAAGGAATGGTCCCTACTTTCGAGTAAGTTCATGCCATTGCGTGATTACTGCATTGAGTTTACTGATCGTCAGTCGCTTCGACACGCAATGCATCTTCGCTCGCGATATTAACAAGCTGGATACCATACTTCAAGTGTGGCTCGACAATTGCGACCTTGCAAAACCCAAGGCTAATGTGAGTTCAATCCGGGCAGTTTGCAATCATGCTGTCGGCTGTCTCTGATCATGATTAGTTGCCGAAGAGACTTTTGTTTCCAGTAGACTTCTTCCCAGTCGAGAACGAAGTACAGATGCAGCACGTGAAGAGCTTCGTCAAGGATATCAGCGACTATTTGCAAGCATCAGTCACGGAGATCGACTTATCACTGGCATGGGAAATTTCGCACCCAAAAACCGTGGATGAAGGTTCATTAGATTGCTATTTGAGCGAGGTCTGGCTTCATTAAATCTTTGCAATCGATGCTGACGTGCCCTAGGTCTCCACCAGAACTTTCTTGTATGACTTCTATCATAGCTTCGACAAATTCCGTGAAACGTATAGGCGCGAGTTCCAGAAGGAACCTTACGCAAATGCATACACACAATGGAGATGGTACGCACCGCCGTCTTGAAAATTGACATGATCTAAGTTCGCGCTAGGGATGTCGCCAAATCAGTAACGAGAGAAGAGAACGAAGATGCGGTGACCCGCCTCAACACGTACAGGGACTGGCTACTCTCTGAGGTGTTCCAAGCAGACAGATATGAAACCTTGATGATACTGCCAGTCTCTGAAGTTGCAACAAACTACAGAGATCGGAAGACAGAGCCGCCCAGTAAGCAGAACGCCTTCGATGCGCTGTATATCTCACCCACTATCGAGGCTCCCGAGATCGTCGTTCCAAGTAAGTCATATGTCTGTTGTATGAGACGCTGGACTAATAAACTTGTTTAGTTGCAGAATTCCCGTATGCATCTCGAGTGAGTGGGCGCGAGGAGAAGCTCCCGATTGCAATATCGGTAGTAGGAAATCCTGGTGAGTCTTCTTCTTTTGGAGACGACTGGTGAAAGTAAGGTTGACTTATGCTGCCGTAGGTACTGACTTAGCACTCGTTGGTCTTATGAGGGATTTCTTGAAAGCCTCCAACAGACCTATGCGCGTTTCCACTGGATCGTCGATGTTCGATAGTACCTAGGCAGCAGCCCCTAGAAGCCTGCAAGGCTGGAATGCCGAAAGAGGCTCTATGGATAAGAAGCTGGGAGTCTGCGTCGTGCGTCTGAAATATCTTCTTTATTACTCCATTTGCCGTGTTGTGCAAGCAGATTTGTTGAGATTTTGGACGCAGTGCTTGCTAACCACTTATGGTTCTGTGACGTCGCGATTTTTCAGCCCCAAGCCACGTGCCTAACAGCTGCGCTCAGGCATTCCCCTCCCTCGTCTCTTACACCCAGATCGCGCATCATGTCCGAGGGAGATCAACAGGCCGAGTCGCAACCACTGCTTCCACCGGTCACGGACACTGCAATCGTAGAACCTACTAACAGACAGTTAGCCTTAGTTTTGGGGAGCATCTGGGTAAGTGTTACAAGTTCTACACTCGTGCAGGCGGCTTCATAGAGAGTCCTACTAACGCGCCTAGATCGGTGTCGTCCTTACTGCGTTGGGTACGTTTGTTAGCCTCAAGACGTTTAGCGGCGGGCACTAGCTGACTTTAATCCCAGATTCCACCATCGTCGCAACACTTTCTGCCCCGATCTCCGACTCCTTCTCTTCACTCAAAACCCTCTCGTGGCTCGGAACCTCTTTTCTCGTTGCGACTGCGGCAACACAGCCGATCAGTGGCCGTCTGACAGATATTTTTGGTCGACGCGCTGGGCTGCTCGTATGCAATATACTGTTCGGCATCGGCACGTTGCTATGCGGCATAGCTCAGCATGAGTGGGTCTTCATACTCGGACGTGCAGTGGCAGGAGCTGGTGGAGGAGCAATGGTCGCAATATCAACGTTTGTCGGGTCAGATCTGGTGCCTCTTCGAAAACGGGGCGTCGTGCAAGGCATCAACAACATTGCTATGGGCGCAGGAGCAGGTCTGGGCGGCTTGCTAGGAGGGTGGCTGGATCACATCATCGGCTGGAAAAGCGCTTTCCTGGTCCAGATACCCTTCCTCGTCTTGGGTACCATCCTCGTCAGCATATTCGTCCAGGTGCCCGTCAAGAGCACTGAAACGCACGCATGGCGTAGAGTTGATTTCGTTGGGTCTACGACACTCACTTTCGGCCTGGTACTGCTCCTACTCGCAGTGAATACCGGTGGAAACATCCTGCCCTGGTCTCATACGTTGGTGATCACGACACTGGTAGCTAGTACCATCCTTCTGGGGGTCTTCGTGTGGTACGAGCTACGCATCGCTACTGAACCCGTCATTCCGCTCCGCTTGATGACAGATCGGACCATAGCCTCAGCTTGCGCCACCTACCTGCTCACCTACATGGCATCTTTTGGCATAATGTACTACATACCCATCTACCTTCAGCTAATTGGCCTATCTCCAATGTCAACGGGCCTCCGCTTCATACCGCATAGCGCTGGAACCGCTGTGGGCGCTCTTACGACTGGAATCACCGTGCGTTACACCGGAAAATATGTACAGCTCAACATACTAGGACATCTGTTGCTCGTCGCCGCATCTGTCATGTTGCTCTTCCTCGGATGGCAAACGCCCCAAGGCTATATCATGGTAGCACTTGGCACGTACGGCCTGGGCTTTGGGATCATGCTGGTCACCACATTGCTTGCCTTGATAAGCTCTGCAAATAGTGCCCAACAAGCGGCTATCACATCTGCCTCGTTTGCGTTCCGGTCAGTTGGCTCTTCACTCGGCCTGACGGTGTCGTCAGCCATCTTCCAGAATGCTTTACGGGACCTACTTCGTCGCAATCTGGAGCACTATCACAACGTTGACGGACTAGTGGAACGCATCCGCATGAGTTTCGATGAGATATCACGTCTTGATCCCACGCTCATTCCTCCCGTCAAAACCGCCTACTTGCAGGCTATACAGCGAGTGTTTGTTTTGACTGCGGTTCTGAGCGGTCTTGGTGCGCTGACGGCCTGTTTCCAGCGACAGAACGTCTTGCATAACACTTTGTCGCGCGAATAGCCTAGCGGTGGTGTGCCCGTCATGTTAGGGGGGGCGTTCCCATGAGCAGCGGTAATGATTTGACGACGTCGATTGTGCAGTTGCAGCACACACAAGTAGGACAAATTTGGTGTGCGGGGAGGTATCAGCGATGGTGTCTGGGGCCACACTGAAAGGCATAATTGGTCATTGGGACTGCAATTACATGCACTACGATATTGATTACATCAGGCTGTGACAAGCTACTGCTACAACATATACCATTGGCCCAATCTCAGCGCCTCAGAGCGGGGTAGATGTCACACGCGTTCGTTTTGGCAGAATTGCGGGTAGTGACAGCCCCCTCACTGAACAAGAGGAGGGCTGCCCTACTTCCAAGATCTGCGATTCATCTCTACTGTGTCCCGAACATCCTTCAACAAACATTGGTTTCCGATCAAAGTATAATTCAACAGTGCGTCGTGCTTTAATGTTAGTCGCTTCAAAACTGACAGTGGAAAGATATGCCTTGTGTCAACAGTCCAAAAGAGCAACCTTGGAAGGCTTCCTGGCCCCCGGCAAAGGTTGATTTGGGCACGATGCACGGGTTCGCGAAAGGACAAGTTGTTGTAATGGATGGCAATGCTGGCAATATCCATCCTACCCCAACAAAGGACGATTCAACAAAGTGACTCGGTATGTGGTATCTTTGGCAGAAGAATGTGGCTGACATTATTTCAACAGTTCGTTCTTATTCACAAGCAGCTCCCACCCCTCGGCCTGCCACCAATGATGCGAGTCGAAGCAATTTGCATAGCTTCGGAGGGGTCGCGATCGTCTAGTGCTCATAGAGAATTCAAAGACCCGCTGTTCAATTATCTTTAATGAATATTATGTTGCGTGTCTCAATGCTTTCTCTCGGAGCCTCCGTTACTGGCGTTGCTGGATTTTCAAATGACGTGTGAGGTACACCTGTTGCTAGCGTCAGTACTCGAAAGGTGAGCTGTCGTATCCGCACGTACTTGCGCATGCACCATCCTTCGAGTCGGACTGCTTAAAAATCAGAAGCTCCGACGGCGTCTGACGAGAAAGGTAAAACCACCTTTGCTGCTCCGAATGGTGTACCCGGTAGTTCTCCGTTACATGCGTCGTGTACACGATGTCTCCACGCACGAAGTCTTCAGTCGCGTTTGCCGTACTCGCGTCGCATAAAGCGAGAGGCCAATCGTACAGCGGTCCCTTAAGGGGCTTCCAGGAACTGTCTCGCATCAGGAGAGGTTCACAAGCCATGTCGTTGAAAGGCATACTTCACGAGCATATATCTTCCTTTCTCCAGCGCCGCGTCGGGTCCCTTTGCCTTGAGTACCTCCTCCATGGTATAGTCATGAGTCGAGTCTTGGCAATCTTAGCAATGAAAGTGAGTAAATGAGATCCACAAACCAATGTGAGCCATGAGAGTAGGCTGGTATGAATCGTAGTCTGACCCAGTGGAAATTGGGAACTCAGGATGACGTTGCCGAAGGGTATGCTCCAGAACGTGTACCCATGTCGCGCCAAACATATCTTTCAGTGCGGACTGCAACTCTGGATAGTATATCTGCCTCACTTGTACCTCGTTGAAGTAATCCGTATATCCAAGTTGAGATTGCAGTCGGAGCACCGCGAAGCCTTGCTTATCCATCTCGGGCGGTTTTTCCTCACAGCGGATATCATGTATGTCGATGACGTGCGTTTCACGAATGGCGTTAGTTCTTGGGAGGTGGAGGTCAGCCGCAGGCTGATAACGAAGAGTGTAAGGCTTCTCCTGTGTCCATAGCGGGTCTCGCTTCAAGAAAAAAGCAGTCGCTTGTAACATCGCAAAGACTATAGAGGAACTTCGTCAAACAAATAGAATAGCGAAGTCTTGATGAACGGACCCGGGAGAACGTACGGGCTACGCGCCGTCTTATACGTACCAAAATACGTTCTCTCAGCACTAGCCAATGGTTCTTCTCATGTCGCATATGTAATTAATTCGCATTAGATTCGTAGCGCGGGGTCTACCACCGAGAATGCTCCATGCGTGCGGGAGCGTAGCTGGCCAAGGTGGCGTCGTGTCGTAACGCGTTCGGCATAGCTACATGCCCAGGGGCCTCGCCGTGACGCAACCGCATCCTGACCCGCAGCTCCACTTTCCAACGTACGGCGATGTCGTTCCAAGTACTGTCGGGCCATGGCGCCGTCGAGTAAGTAGAAGCATGCGTCCGGAATAGTAATGATACTAACAACATCCCTTTCTCGTCAGTCTTATCTTAGTGCCAGGCTTCGGTGATCACGACCCAGCCTCGTGGGCTGTTATCAATCCACCGTGGACGAACTGTCCCGAGAATCCCAAAACATCTGCAAGAATACTGGTTTTCACACACTTACTTCGGTTGGACGACAATTTCTCATGGCGGGGTCTGCTCGATTGTGGAGAGAAGCTTCTCACGTGCATGCAAGACGTGCGGACAGCGGCCGAGGAAAGTCTCCAGTCCCTATCAACCACACAGCACCTAACAGTCGGATAGCATCGTTGTCGACCAATAGTGTTTGTTGCACACAGCCTGGGTGGATTGATCGTGAAACAAGTTACGTGTCCATCAAATCTCTAAGAAACAAGACTCATATTGATCCCGAAGAATATAGGCGCTTGTAGTCGCGAACCAGCAACATCAGAAACATCGCCATTTCCTTGATATGCTGAGTGGGATTTTGTTTTTGGGAACACCGCACAAGTCCCAAGACCCTGCAGTATTATCCGAAAGAAGTAAGCAAATCCTCAGATCATGCATGCCAAACATCCCGCGGAGACTTCTCAGCTCCTTGGAGGACACATCCGGTCTCAGATTGAACGCTACACTATTTGAAGACGTCAATCTCCGTGTGGATATCATTTCTGTCTTCGAACTTGTGCCCACAAAACATGGTAAACCCTCATCGATGTTCAAGAGGAGGAAATCTTCAGTTGTACGTACATTCTCCAAAGCTAAAATAGTGAGCTGATAGAGACCGATATAGCTACTCGGTGAAAGCCTCACTAGAACAAATGCCATGAACGAGAAAAGAATAGGGCTTTCACTCGGACATCAAGAACTAGTACGATTGGTGGGTAAGAATGAAGATGCGTCTGAAGAGCTTCTGGAATTGTTCCTACGAATCTTGGAGAACGCTCAGGCTAATGCTGAAGCGCGACTCACATACAGTAAGTTGAGTGTATCACAGTGGATATAACGCTAATTACATCTGCTTGAAGGTCGTTCGTCACCCAGTTCACCAGCAGAGACAGTCGATTTACCAGGGTCGCCCGATTCGGGTCCCCCAGACGAGGCAGCGACGAAAGGTAAGACAACCTTGAAAGTTCTGCTCTCAAATATGAAGCTGACAGAACTCAGCTCTGTCTCACGGGCTTGGACAGCAATCAGCAGAAGCGGAGCAAGGCTCCTCTACAGTGGATTGGGAGTTGTTACCGCTCGTAGGAGATCTTGCCATCCAGCGAAAAGAGGCCCGGCTGCCGTGCTTCTCTGTGGGAAGTCATCTGCGCAACGACACTTTCCATGAGCGTCAGGACGTTCTCGCCAAGATCGACGAAGTGTGTTTACCCGATGTGCTTCACACTTCTTCGTCGGACAACAAGGAGCTCAAAGTCTTTGCACTGTGCGGCATAGGAGGTCTAGGCAAAACGGAGGCCGCCATTGAATACGCCTTTTCACGTCGTTCTCAGTTTGATGCCATATTCTGGATCCGATCAGATGAAAAATCGAAGCTGGAGGAGGACCTCAGTCAGATCGCGTTGGCGTTGGATCTCGCCGATAAGAATGAGCCAAGTAATCATTTCGCTAACCGAAGTATTGCTCGCGGATGGCTTGCCAGTCCTCGCAAGCTTCTTGACGCCTCGAGCGACAGTGTCTCTCAAGCGGAAGCTACTTGGCTACTGATCTTGGATAATGCAGACGATCCAACAGTCTTGGATGAGTTGAAACCATTGTTTGGAAGTGGGTCAGTTCTGATCACAAGCCGTAATCCGTTATCCAAGAGCGCTCTCGCCACGAACTTGATAAGCCCAGTCGGTTATGATCTTCAACCATTCACTACAGAAGAAGCCACTAGCTTCATTCTCAAGCTAGCGCCTGGCGACTTGCAAGGTGCACAGCAGATTGCAGAACGTCTTGGAGGCATTCCACTTGGTCTTGTTCATATGGCGGGCATCATCAGAAGCCATATTGTAGGGTACAAAGACTTCCTGGTCTGGTATAGCGACGAGTTGGAGCTTCCAGAGTTACATGGAATGGCTGTTGACCTTCCTCGATCAACCGCCCGCGGAGATCTCGCAACGATATGGGCGGTGGAGAAGCTACCGCAAGATGCTCGAACAATCCTCGAGTATCTGGCATTCTTGGATCCAGATTGCATCCAGGAAAGGATCTTCATCAATTTTAGTGGCTCTTTGGCGCTTATGCAGGACCTGCCGCAGAAGAAGGGCGAATGGCTCAAAGCAAGAGGCGGGCTCTTGCGTGCATCGTTGGTGCACCACAATGAGCAGGAAGGCGACCTTCGGATACATCGATTACTCCAGGATGTCGTGCGAGCCAAAATTCCCGACGAAAGACAGAGTCAGATACTCAGCAACCTCATTGTGTTATTGAACGCGGCATTTCCCAAAGTGCCTCTCGACAAACGAGCAACCACAAAACGGTGGCCAGAGTGCATCGCCATCCATCCACATATCATTTCTATCATGCACTATGTCCAGCATACAGTCAAGCGAGGTCTCATCCAAGTAAACCTCGAGATGGCACAGTTGCTTTCGGAGGTAGGCTGGTAAGTGAAAGCAGCTAGCACTTTTGCTTAAACTTCTGACACTGTAGGTTTAATACTGAGCGCAGCGAAGCAGAATTAGCGAAGCCGATCCTGCTCTTCGCGCTCGAGCTATGTGGAATGCTTCAAGGAGACGACGTCACAGGCCTGACCTTGGACATACACTACGCCCTCAACTCGGCCGGCAACGAGACGAATGACCTTTTGCTTTGCGTCAAACATGCAAAGGCAGGCCTCGAACTCGCAATCACGACGTACGAAAGTACGAACATACCCTCCATCCGACTGGGAATCGCCTACAACCAGAGGGGTGTCAGCCTCATTGCCACACAGGATTACGATGGAGCAATAAAGATGCTTGAGCACGCCCTGAGTGCTTATGAGAATCTACCTGACTTCAATTTGGGGATGACGACCCTGCCACTTGCCAATTTAGCCTGCGCATTCTGGCTGAAGAGTGACTTTGAGGGTGCGATCCGGGCCTTGCTGCGAGGGTTGGAAGGGAGAGTGAAGTTGACCGGCATGATTGACGACACAGAATCGTTCCGGTAAGTCAAGATTGCTCAGCCCCCACTTGGCGCTGCTTGAGTCTTTCTGACGCCAACTAAACTAGCTGCGGAAGGCTTTTGCATGGTATGGGCAATGTGAAGTGGTCGCAGAGCGAAGCTGTAGCCGGCGAAGACCCGGTACTCGCCCGGCAACTCATGGAAGAAAGCGAGACGTATCACCGACGCACCTTGGAGCAATACCTCAAGACGATCGGCAAGACTCATCACCGCTACGCAGATGTATCGCATCGTGTAGCAAAACATTGCTTGCGTCACGGCGATACTAAGAACGCAACGTGAGTACTCCTAGTGAGCATACTGTGCTGGTTCCGCATTGACGATGTGATACCAAGACTCTTTGTGGATAATGCATTGGCAGTGTGGCAGATAGCTCCACGCTCCTACGAAGCGGAAATAGCTCGGACGACCTTCCTAAAGGCGAAAGTCCTCTACCAGCATGGGGATCAGCATCAAGCGAAAAAGCTCTTCAGACAGGCTGTTCACTCGAGATCGACAATATGCGGCGGGTCATCCGTAGATAATGGTAGCTTGACTGAAGAGGATTTCGACGGACTAGTCACATTTTGGTCTCGGTAAAGTCAGGGACCTCGAGCAGTCGCAGGAAGTTTGCTTGCTCACACTGAACAGATACCCGTGAGTGTAGCAACAGAAAACAGAACAGGGTCCAGGATTCGATCAAGCATTCAACCATTTCAATTCCCGCCTCCACTGCCATGCTACCCCCGTCACTTCAGCGTATCAACCAACTCCCTATAAATCTTCTTCAAATCCCTCACATCGCCCTCCAACTCCTCGACCCTCTCCGTCTTCTCACCCAGCATCTCCAAGGCCGTCATCTCCCTGTTCTCCATCTCACCCAACCTCCTCTCCAGATCCCCCACCTTCTCCCCCTGTTTCCTCGTCTCATCGACTTCACGCATGAGCTTGACGACTTCCTCGCGGGCTTCGTCGCGTTGCGCGGTAAGACGAGCAAGTTCCTCTTTGTGGGTTGCTTTTTCGGATTCTAGACGACGCACTGCGGCGCTCATGCGCTCGACGAGTTGGACGGAGGGGCCTGCGCCGGCGGTGGAGACGCTGATCATGTCGTTTATGGTGCGGTGGGGGGAGGAAGTGTTTTCAAAGGGGTCGTTGTCGTGGTCGATGGTGTAGATAGACGGTGTTTCCAGGCCGCCATTGAGGTTCGACATGCTGGATGGAATGGAGTCTTGTCGTTGGGGTGTGCCGAGTTCCGGGGTTCGCACTTTGGTCGCGTTGCTAGATTTGTTGTGGCGTGAGCTCGAGGGGCGGCGCGAGGCTTCGTCGAACATGCGGTCCATGGGGGACATCATGGCCATGTCCATGCCGCTGGAGATGGAGCGCGGGTTGGGTCGCCGGCTGTATATGCCCAGTGGGTCGGGCGAATGCCGGCGTTGTGCTATTGAAGGTGAGTCTGTCCGTAGATGATGAGAATCGCCTAGTAAAGATGGCGTCTGTATCTCCACCCTCCACTTGTTCTTCTCGTCTTCTAGTCGTTGTTGAAGCTCGACCTCCCATAGCTTCTTCTCCCGCTCAAAGTCGGCTCGTGCATCTTGTGCTGCAGTCTCTGCTTGTGTGAGCCTAGTTTGTAGCTTCTGCGCTGCAGCGCGCTGCTCTGTCAGATCGTGCTCGAATGTGCGGGCTCGTTCGTTGATGCTCTCCAGCTCGTCTTCCAGTCGGCGTGCTTTCGAGTTGACTTCTCTTGCTTTCCGTCGGACATCAGACTCGCGCTTTGCTGTCTCATCACGGTCTTTTTCAAGAGCTGCCACACGAGACGTTAGAGTGTTCTCGATACCTTGCCAGTTCTCAGAAGCCAGCGAGTACTGGGTCTGCAGCGTCTCAATCTGTCGCAGAAGCTTGGCTTGCGAGTCGCCAGTCGCAGATGAAGATGCCTCTTCGGTGCGACTGCGGAGCAATTCGAGCTTGGATTCCAGGTTCTGGAATACTGTCAGTGTATGTATTTCTCGAAGAGGTCGTCAGGACTTACAGCAATCTCGCCGCGCAACTCCAGCTCGGCGACCTTTGCTTTCTCCTGCTGGCTCTTCGCCTCATCTCTGGCGGCTTGGAGCTCCCTCTTCGCACGATCTTCGGCAAGCTTCTTTTCTATCCGGACGTTCTCGATATCTTCTTTGAGTGACGCTGTAGCCCTCTTCTCTGCTTCCAGCGCTCCAGATTGGGCTCTCTTCTCAGCATCTTCTGCTCGTGAAAGCGCATCGTTGAGCTGTTTCCGCAGCTCAGATATAGTGAGCCCAGCCTCCTCGCGCTCTGCTCTGATAGTCTCAATGTCCTTTTCGATTCTGCCCACAATCTTCAGTTTTTCTTGCGCAGACTTGTCCGCCGCCTCTGCGCGCCGTGCCCTTTCCGACTGCTCAGTGATGCTCTTTTCCGCCTTTGTTAGCCGCTGTTTGAGAGTCGCAATCTCCTTGTCCTGTTCCAAGGCCTTGGTGCGCATCTTCTTGATAGTGGTCAGATGCTTCATCTCCGTCTTTGAGAGTTTCTGCCCCTCTTCCATGAGCGCAGCTATCTGTGCATCCTTGTCCGCCAGCTTCTTGTCCGCTGGGGTCGCTTCCGAGTCGGACTTGGCGGCCTTTGCAGAGGCAGCAAGTTGCTCGGAAAGGTATGTGAGCTTCGACTGTAGAGCATCAATCCGCTCGAGATGCGAGTTGAGCTCTTCGCGATTGTCCCGTAGCGACTCTTCGTATGTCTTCTGCAGCAATGACAGCTCAGCCTGCACTTCTTCGGGGTCTTTGGTCTCGGTAGACAGTATTGGGGCAAGGGCATCGATCGAGGGTCGCGACGGGTCGCTGTCGAAGGACTGGCGGGGAGAGGAGGTTTTCGGGGTGACGATGGAGGGTATCGATGGCATGGACATGGTGGGAACGGGCGTCGAGGTCGGTTGCTCGGCTACTAGAGGTGTAGGCGGTGGTGAAGTCGCTGGAGGAGAGACGATAGGCGCAGGTGCATCTGCGTCGGGTTGTGGAGGTTCCTCGACCTTGCTTTCATCCGGCTTGGGCGCCTCATCGTCCTTCACTGTCGTAGTCTCTTCTTTCACAGCTACCGTCTCTGTCGCTGGCTCAGGCGCTTTCGAGTCTATGCTTGCCCTGGGCGATGCGGTGACTGCATGTATGGCTGGACTCGCGGGTCGCGATCCGAGATCCGACGAGGTTCTTGCTTCGGACCCCTTATTCACAGCCTTAGCTAGGCGGTCTTGTAATCGAGAGTTAGGTCGGCTTCGTGACGATGTGCGCGAGATGCCTGTGTCGTTAGCCTTGTGAAAGCTGGTAATAGCATGTGTTTCCAGGGCCACCCACCTGGTTCGACTGCAAGCTTCTTGTCTGTCGCTACTTTCTCAGCAGCCTCTGATTTGGCACCAGCATCTGTCGCCGCTGGCTTGGTGGTGGTGGTGGTGCCATCTTCGGCCAGTATCCCGTCGAGTCGCGACTCGAGGCCCGAGATGGCGCTGTTCCACCAGTTCTTCCCACTCATCTTGCCTTTACAGCTTTACGTGTCCTGGCTCTGTTCGTCGTCAAGGACGCTTCGCTAGCGTTCAGCGTGCACTCGTTCGGCGCTTGTGTCTGTTCATAGCTCAATTGCGCGGAAGGCCAGGTTGGTCTGTTGGACGTGGTACGCGATCAGGTAGGGTTCGCGGGGAGTCGCAGGCTAGACCTGTCGCAGCGATGAGCATAGGGTGAATGTCGTCGAGGGCAGAGAGGCGAAATTAGTCGTCGCAGCTAGACGAGGCTCGTATCATTGGATTCCGGCCCCAATCGTATTCGTGTCCTCTGGCTTCCAAGGCTCCTGCCGCGCAAGCCCTCACGATGACGGGCGCGGTTGCAGCATGCCAGCCTCACGCCGATTGGCCGCTGAAATGTTCCGCAACTCCGCCCTCCGCCCTGACGCAATTCCCACCACCAAGAGTTAATGCAGGGGACGTTGGGTCCCGGCCATGCCTTCCGCATGTAGATCGGTGTATGGACATCTTCACTTTTCGATGCTGCCTACATGCCATATGCTTTTTTGGCATGCATTTCCAGATGCAACATGCATCTTACGATGACTGCTCCAATTGAACTAGCCTCTAGTGGCATCGCGCCTGCCGTCTCTGACGACAGCAGTATTATTTCTTTAGGTCTGTTTGCTATATTCATATAGTACAGAAGTACCTTCATCTGTCCAGTATATTCCAACACACACACCATCTCTCATCAATACCTTCAAGATGCCTCTCGCAGTAAGTTGTTTTCAGTTGTTTCTTGTTTCCCCATCATCTGTACTGTTTCCGAATATCTATCACACCGTCGTTGCCTGTCAGCACTTTCAACGTTCAAGCGCAATACTTCTCTGTCCATTCTCTTAACGGGAGTATTATTCATGTCTTCCGGCTCTTCTTGCTCAGCCTTTCATCTCATCTGAACCAACCATGCGTCTCTCCAAGTCTTGCCACATCTTCACACCGCTCAAGAGAGAACTCACGAGTCGATATGGGCTGTTTCTACAAATCTGACCATCAATCACTCATACTAACAATGCCCAGGCAGTCGGACAAATGCGCTCCCAGGCCTCCATGGCCGACAACCTCAAGCAAGCCCAATCCCTCTGCCGCAAAGCCCACGAAGCAGGCGCAGCCGCCCTCTTCCTCCCAGAAGCAGCAGACTACCTAACCACCTCGGGCGGTCTCAAACTCTGCAAATCCGTCCAAGATTCCGAATTCGTCCAAGGCCTCTGCAAATCCGCCAAAGAATACTCCCTCCCCATCTCCGTCGGCATCCACGAGCCTACAGACGATGGCAAAAAAGTTAAGAATACATTGATCTGGATCACCGCGTCAGGAGAAATAAAATACCGCTACCAAAAACTCCACCTCTTCGACATGGACGTAAAAGACGGCCCGCAAATGCAAGAGTCCGCAGGCGTAGAACGCGGCGTCCACCTAGGCGATCCCTTCGACTCCCCCGTCGGCAAACTAGGCATGCAAATCTGCTTCGACCTGCGCTTCCCCGAACCGGGTTTAGCACTACGGGCCCGCGGTGCAGAAGTTCTGTTATACCCCGCTGCCTTCACGACGCCCACGGGCAAAGCAGGACATTGGGAGATTTTGATCCGTGCCCGTGCGATTGAGACGCAGAGTTACATTATCGCTGCGGCGCAGGTGGGTGTGCATGATGAGGAGGGTAAGAGGCGGAGTTGGGGTCACAGCATGATTGTGGATCCGTGGGGGAAGATTGTTGCGGAGTTGGGGGGTGATGAGGGGGAGGGGGGGAGTTGGAAGGATGAGGGTGAGATTGCAGTGGCGGAGATTGATCTTGAGTTTGTGAGGAATATGAGGAATGACAGCCCGTTGAAGAGGAGGACGGATGTTTATAATGAGTTGGTCTAGGGTGGTGGAAAATTCGTTATATGTGTTGTATTGCATCATGAGGAGTACCCAAAATCTACAAGTCTGCTAGGAATGCCATTGTACATGCCGTTCAAGTCCAGTCAGATTCAAAAGACGACCGAAACACCTCTCCTACCGACCATCGACGCCCTCCACATCCCGTCCCTCTAGTAACCTTGCCTTCCCCGCTAAACTCAAATACGCCAACTCATGCTCCGCACTCTCAAGCTGCCGTTCAACCCTCGGCCTAACATCATCCAACTCACACCCCATACACTCCGCCATCCTCTCCAACATCGTCGTAAACAAACTCCTCCCACTCCCCTTCTCTCTCTGCGGCCCCTGCGTCCTAGGCGGTTCAAACTCACCCTTCGCCGTCCCCCAACAGGGCCAATCCCAATCATGCGTCCCATGATCATGGTAAAAGTTCAGTAAAGTTGTCTCTGCATTCGAGCTATCGTGGTGCAGCAGTGTGTCTGAGATGAATTCGGGACCGAGACACAGCGTTGCTTCTGCGAAGCAGAATTCGAGCTCGCAGCGGAGTTCGACTTGATTTGCGTCCATGAAACGGCCGTAGGTGCGTTGGTTTATCCAGCCTGAACCGTGGTAGCGGGCGGAGAGAGTGGAGTGGTGGAGGACGAGGTAGATGGCTGCTAGAGGGTCGTGGGGGAGGGATTTTATGTAGGCTAGGCGGTCTGTGTGGTCTTCTGGTGGGGTGTTAGTTAAGAGAAGACTGTGGGGGTTTGGGTAAAGCGGACTGACCAATTGATACTAGACGATATAATAGCAGTAGCCCGGTATTTGCAAGGGGGATGTTATGTTGTAAGACGGCATTGAAGTTGTGTTCAGAGCAGAGGGCGTCCATAACGTCATCGACAATATCGTAATTGTGCACACAATCGGCCAGCCAGTCGACATTGAGCCGACCATCTTCACACTTGAAATCGGTCTCTGCATGCCGAAGCTCTTTCCTCATGAAACTACCTGTAATGGATCTTTCGTAGTTCTTGAAGATGGCGCGAAGCCGAGGGTGTGCGCTCCGAATAGTGGTAATGAGCGAGCCATCGTTGAAAGGCAGGTGCTGGATCGTCTTCAGGACCAGCTCTGGAGGGATCCGTGGGGATATGAGGAAGTTCAGGTACGTCGATGGATCGGAGAAGGTAGTCATGCTAAGCTATGAAGTTTATGACGTGCTGAATAAGATAGTGATTGTGTGGTGTTATGTGCTGAGGGAAGAAGGTAGGAAACCTGGAGTCGATCGATGCGGTCGCGACTTATACTTCTGCGGTAGCTACAGTCCAGACTATACTTTCTGTATACGTATTTGAGGGAGTAAACGGCGCGTGTTCAGCCTCGGTATATTGTCCCCGCGACAGCTATATATTCAAACCGTGAAGACCATGATGGGTGACGATTAGCACCATGATGGCGAATCATCCTCATGATGAGCACGCGTCAGAAGCAAAGTAACGTCACCACGTGTGGTTGCGATTGCGAGGTCTGATAAGAGTTTGTCGCGTGCTTCACAGTCGAGTCGAAGTCGGATGCGATTGCCTGTTCGCATCCGTGCATGTGCAGACGCTGGGACTCGAGGCATGGAATGTAGACTCATGGCTGCAGACAGGCGCTAGGTCAGGCCCCGCTGATGACATGCCGATGGCAGCGTGGGGGCTAATGCAGGTGATGGATGCGATTGCGCAATAGGTCCGAAATGCAGAACACGCGGGGTGTGAGGGGCTGCGAGAGGAAGGCATGTCGAGGTCGGAAGTGGTGATCACGAGCTAGTACCACCCCAACAGGCAGCTCTGCAGATGGTCGAAAGAATCAGAGCAGTTTGCAGATAGTGGCTCAATAGTGAATCGTTTCATATGACAGCCTCAATGCGCCGTGACCCTGGGTATCGTGTTGACTCCGTAAATGCAACATTACATGTCGTGAGATACATCCTGCCTACTGCAGTTCGATGCCTTCCCTCTCCGCTGCCTGCAGTATGAAGCTCCTAGTCTTCGCATCTGGCGCGAGATCCAGCGGCACATGGCCATCTGTGTCCTTCTTGTCGTGCTCTGCGCCCATGGTCAGCAGCAGTAACGCCGCATCGCCGTGCCCCTCGCTCATCGCATGGTGCAGCGCCGTCATGCCGTCCATGTCCGTCGCGTTTAGTGGACTTTTCGCATCCAAAAGCGCCTTCATCATCGGCACGCTCCCCACCGCCGCTGCCCGATGCAGTGGCAGCTGGCCTCTCTTGTCCTTTATCCGCGCTGATGCTGGTGGTTTCTGTGCGAGTAGTGTACGCGCGATATCGAGGTTGACTTTCGATGCGCAAAAGTGTAGGGCGGTCTGACCGTTGTTATTCTTCGCGTTTACGTCGGCGTCTTTGGAGAGTAGCAGGTCTACTATTTGCTCTGCGTCTTTTCGAGAACATGCCATCATGAGTGGCGTCCAGCCTGAGCCATCTGTGACATCGGGATCGAACGACTTGCTTTGCACGAGTGTTTGAACGATAGCGAGGTGATTGTAGGACACAGCCCAGTGTATTGGGAGTCGTTCGTCTGGGTCGCGGAGGTTTGCAAGCTTGGGGTTCGCGGCGAGGAGAGAATCGACTCGGGATGCTGGGGATCGTTAGGCCTGATTTCGTAGATGAGGGCATGATGCGCACTTTGACCTTCTCGGCAGGCCTCTTGAATGGCGTATTTTGCCTTGTATTCTTCCATGGCGTTCACGATGATAGTACAATGTTGTGAACTTGGTGACGTTGACGCGTGTTAGGCAGTCCGCAGCTCAGCTCTAGAAAGTTAACCCCGCTATGGCCGAGGCGCGGACATCGCCGCGCCGTGACGTAATCATTTGGCTACTTTCATCTCTAGAACCAGTCTTGTTAACAACTCCTGACGTTATATGCTCGATCTCACATTCTGCAAGAGTATGGAAAATGTCTCAGGTCTATGGCAGTTTGCTGCAGTCGAGGTCCCCGTTCCAATGTCCGCGCTTCGTTATTGAATACAAGAAGTACCAGCATGTCCAACATCCATCGTCTCCGTCTCATATATACTCCTCACCCATCCTCATCACTATCCGTCCTCTGGCTGCATACAGTTTCTGACAAACAAGCGGGAAATGCTTAAACAGAGGTGACTGAACGCCTGGTTCATCTCGCGCGACCTTCTACCTACTACATCTCATCCACATCTGCTTCAGGAGGATGTAAGGATGTGTTGTCGTCTGCAGACTAAACAGTATCTTTGCTGAGCTCCCAGGTATTTACAACCTGCCCATTGCTTACACGACCAGTAATACGGCCCTTAATCGAGCAAATACCGACAATCGCCTGGGAAATTGGGAGGCTATCCAAGCGAGTGAAGACCAATGTCAGGTGCTCCATGTTCTTAGCAAGGGAGAGAATAACCGCGAGCTGTCCGTCGATCACAGGCGCCCCTACTAACATCCGCCCAAGCCATCGACTCGCTAGTTTTCCTGACGACGGTGGAACAACCTCGTTCATGATATGCTTGAATGCGTCAAACTTGTTCCACAGACGGAGAAAGAACGTGTCGTCAGAACCCGGGGTGGTGTCTGGAACCCCCGTCTTGGTCAAGACAAACGAACGGATGTGCCTTGCAAGATCTTGACGATCAACAAGTGTGTCGAACAACAACATCAGGCTAGTGTATTGCTTGACCGAGAAAGTGAGCGCTTGGTGCAGCCGTCGTTCTGCGAGCGGGCGATAGTACTTTGATGTCATCGAAAGAGCGGAAGCCTCCTTTCCGACTAGGTGCTGGATAATGTTCTCGTCAATCTCGGTTGAGAGACGATCTATGGTGGGCGAGCAAGTGAGAGGGAACGAATTCTTGTATCGATGGTATTTCTCACCGGAGAGCTCCTGGTTGTATGGGTGTAGTATTGACAAGAGTCCCGAAAACGAGCGATATGTCGCGACTGCGCGCCGGCGGTGTATGAGGATGAGCTGGGAATCTTTGGAGAGTTGGTCAAAGGTAGTTTGCGAGATGACCTGCACGTTGCTAGTGGAAGGAGCGAAACTGGAAGGGACACACCTGCTGTATCAGAGGCACAGGTCTTCCTACATTTGCTCATTCTGTTACTTAGCGACGCAAACACGGTGCAGACCGCCCAAGTACGCAAGGAGGCGCGCCCGATTAATCCACAGGGATTGTTACATGTCGATCGCAAAGTTGCGCTTCGACTGGTTCCTAGACTCCGGTCCCGATGACGTCTCAACATCTCAACCAAACTTCACCGCGGTCATGTGCTACTGCTGGTGCCTGCAAGGATGCACACACATAAATTCTGGCGTGTCAAGTTATCCCCTGTTCCATCTCTCTTGCACAGTACAACGACATAGATTTTTCCATACCTCCCACGCAAAGACAACGCACACTCGAGAGGTGCAACCCAATCAAAGCTTCTCTCGATGTCTTTGCACAACTGCCCCTCAACCAAAATCACCATTCAACCATGTCGCTCCTGGAATATTTCACTGGAATTGACGAGAGAATTATACAATACCTCCCGCAACCTGGCCTTCACAGCCTAACTCTTACGAACAAGTACTATCGCAAGATAGCGGAGCCACATCTTTACAGGGATATTCAAGTACACAGTCCAAACACACTCTCTGTAGCACGTCTTCTGTTGACTCTAATTAACCGCAGAGAGCTCGCTCAGCACATCCGGAGCTTCGCCTTGGTTACCGCTGACGAGGGAAGAGCAAGAGACGCCACGAATCTCAGTAACAAGGCTTCAGACATTGAAGCGCGCCGCCATTCGATCGAGATAATGCACGAAAAACTCTTCAGGAAGTCGCCAATCATGAAAGAGGTGATTGAAAAACTCGTAAATTCATTCCGCAACCTTCAGTTTGAGGTGAAGTGGTACTTCAGTGTTCTCGACGCCACCAGGTCTATAGATGGTTCGCTTGACCCCATACTCTGTCTTGCAACCAATCTCGAAAAGCTTCGGCTGATGAGTGTGCAATCTGAGATTACGGAAGCTGTCTGCCGCGCACGCTGGGAAGAACGCACCAAAAGCGCATCCTCACGAGTCTACCCTCTACACAAGTTGAGGAATCTAGACGTAGTGCTTGGAAGGAAAGCTTCCATCCCAACAATAACACCTATGGAGACCTTGAAGGTCAGCGGCGAAGGCGCCGGCCATGACTTCCAATGGCCGCGCAACGGATATGAAGCGGTAGGAACTTTGCGTAGTCTGGAACTTCGGCACATTACTTTGCAGCCGGATCAGCTTCATCACATGTTAGCACTACCGGAAATGCATGGTATACAGCACCTGAAGATGGGAAATGTCTACTTACGGGAAGACCACACGTACGACTTCTGCCGATTAAGCGAACTATTGCAGCACTTTCTTCCATCACTTAAGACTTTCGAATGGACCGGAGAAGAATCTCGACAATGGTATCCGAGACATCACCCATTTGGTAGCGTCACAGGTTTCAAACACTTGAAAGAACTCGTCCTCGGCTTCAAGTACATACGACCAGCTAGTGGCAACATCTACAATCCACTGGCGCATCTTGTTCACCCCGCGGATTCCTTTCCGGATAGTTTGAAGACTCTCAAAAGTACAGGAATATCGCGTTGGTTCCTACATGAACTAGAGGAGGCCTCCGCAGTGTCTCCCTCGCACAATAGTATCCTTACGACTGGCACGTCTCTTGGTATTTCGACCTTCGACCTGTTGCTTGACATGAAGGTATGAGCCCTCCAGAATTACAGGGAAAGTATCAAATTGTTTCTTCTTGAATTGGTGTCCGCTTTGAACGACGTTGGTACGTCAATGCGAGTCTATCGACAAGAAGATGCTTGCGAATCGACACTGTTGTGTGGTCTGGGCTCTGTGGCAGAGCACATCAATCGGGACTGTTAGTTGGATAATATTGGAAACTGTGGAGGATCACAAAGCTGCTCGAGGTGGCGCGGAAAAAGATACCGATAAATTGACTAGCAAGACGTTAGAACGAATTAGGGCTAACGTTAGGCATACGATATATGTAGAGTGGCACGCTGTGCAGTAGGCTTTTGGCGTTGATTATGGAGATTAGTGTATGCTACAAGTAGCTTAGAAGAAGCATGGGCTTCCCATTCACAGCATCACGAGTCGCAGCATGAAGTTCGTCAAATATGTGTCTCGAGGGATTTTCATTCAAATTACGATGCGGATATCTGCACACTATCGAAGGGTATGTAGCGTCCAGAATATCCTTATGGCTTGGAATCTTAGATACTTAAAAGTTGTGCAAGTAGTCCCCCACGTAATTCTTGGCAACGTCACCTATTGCTTGGAAATCCATACCGATGTTTTCCTTGACGTACTGAGCGGCATCATCCCCCAGCTCTGTGATAGTGTTCTCAACAAAACGGTGCTATAGTAAATTAGTCATCTTCGTCCTCTTGCACATCCATGGCAGCTCACTGACCTGGTAAGGCCGGTGGTCCGTGTCGTGAAACACAAGGAAGCGCTTGGTTTGATCCTTGTCCTGCCCGTACTGGAATGACTCGTCGACTGTCAGAGTAAAGTCTTCTCCGCCTGTCTTCTTCGATTTGAATTCGGCGACCTTGTTGGCTTGAACGTAGAGGAGGCCATTGGCGTCACCTGTTTCCGGTCGATTAGCCTGAGTGCATCAAACGAGGAAGAGATTGTACGTACCACCAGACTTGACTGTATACTTGCAGACCTTGTACTTTTCACTGCGTCCTAGCCAGTTCTGGCTCCAGCTGACAGTGATTCTGTTGCTCTTGCCATCATTGAGGAACTCGGGATGAACGTGGATGGTGTTTCCCTTTTGGACGAGAGGAGACATGATGGAGAGAAGATGCTGAAGTTTGGTGAAAGGTGGATGATTCTGAAGTGAGTTGTTGTGGGTTGCTGATGAAAAGATAGATGAATTGCGGGTGTCTTTATACTGCTCAGGCTCAGCTCTTGCGCCGTGATGAATGATGCCAGCTTGGCTGTAGATTCATGCTAGCATTCTTCTCACGCTACTTCACGCGCGAGGTCACCAATCAACATAGTGTATTCGACCTACGGCTTGATCTAGATCATCAACATCGGCCAGCTTAAACTTGAAGCGACTGTATAGCTGTCGTGAAGTACCCTAGTGCCACAAGCCATCGCTGTAACCGTGTAACAAGCTGTGCAGGTTTCGGTCATGTCCAGACGAGAGAGTGATGGAAAGAGACTAGGTCTGCAGACTGCGCGTCGGCAGCTGAACGCGACGATTCTCGCATATTTGCTTATCAGCTAGATGCCATGTGGCGGCGGAACGGGCCAGCATCCTCAACACCTGACAGGTCCATATCGTGAATTCCAGACTCACATTCTCTACGCATCATCACCCAGTGCACCCGTTCATGTGTGCCCTTGCATATATTTGCCGAAGCCTAAGCTATTTGGCTCTTAGTGCTGCGTCGCTCTCCACGTTTTCGGGCACCCCGCCTTCTCGGCCACCAAATGGACCCTTGAGGCTTCCCAGCCTCGAGCTGAAAGCGCCACAATTTGGCATCACCCAACGGCCATACACGCTACTAGGTTCTCGCCTTATGTCTTGTGCGCGAAATGATGTGCGCACATCACAAAAGCGGCAGAGCTATCGCCAAATCGTTCGTATCCCGCTTCTGTCATCCTGATCTGGAAGCGCGTTGTTGTTCATTACTTCTTTGGTCGTTGTGGCTTTCCCGTAGCTCTGGTCTCCCCTCATTGACCGGCCAGTCGTCGAGCGAGTGATACGCCTCTCCTGCGCACCACTCATTTATACTAGGCGGTATATGAGAATTACGAGATGAGAATTGTGTCTTCTGAAGTCACCTTCAAGGCCAGATGCGAGACGCGACGGGACTTCTCACAGCTGCGAGAGTGAACATCTCTTACAGCGGGCTCGGTGGTACTTTTTTTCAGATACAGCGAAGTATAGGATGATTGACATGCAACGACTCGTGCCATGCAGCTGCGATGCTGGTCGCTGTCTGGATATCGTACTATCATGCTCTGGCCCTACAACTAAGGCGCTTACAGGACGTTGCAGCGAAATATTCGAGAAGAAGTATATGAATGGGGAAAGAGAACAACGCAACCTCGGTAAGAGCACGCCCAGGTAAGCAGCGCGTGGAAATCGAGCTAACCGAAAACGCGACATTACGTGAACGCGACTTCTTGGCTGCAGAAGACAGTACAGTAAGCGCCTCTGACTCATACTGCTGCCTGATTTTTCCTCCCGACTTTTAAGGTCAACAATCCCCATCTTAGGCGCAATACGTTTCTCGTCTTGTCTTCCAGTCATGGAAGAATTCCCGAATGAGCTGCTCCTCCAAATCTTCAGTCTTCTGCACACACCGATAACATGCTTTTCTTCACCGCGTGTACCCACTCCTTCGCGAGACCTCCTCGCATTGTGCCTCGTCTGCCGAGTATTCCGGGATGTTGCAAGATCGCTCATCTACGAATCAATCGAGCGGGAGGGCAATACGAATAGTCAGGCTTATCGCCAGCTACCAAATACTCTTCTCAAGAACATGGGGCTGTGTCGGTACATCAAGAATCTGAGACTGAAGGTGGAGGACGGTTTCGAGGTAGGCGATTTTTGGGCGGGGCATAACCTGCGACCCGAGAACGAGCTCGACGACGAAGACGATCAGGAGCGAGCAACTCAGGATGCAAGATGCATTCGCTATCAAAGACGGCATCAAAAGATGCAAGATGGCAATAGAAGTGATGTTGACAAAGAAGTGACCAACATGCCAGATTACACGCCAGAAGGCTACGAGTGGCTCGGCGAACTCATCTCGGCCATGAATAGCAGTCAGGCACATGCTTCTGACCACGACCTCCTTGAGCGCGCTATCTTGGGAGAAGATGTACTACTCACCCCATGTATTCTCTCGGCGTGTAATTTGGAACGACTTTGGCTCCGCCTCCCAAAATCACAACTGGACGAAGACAGCCCAAGTTTCTTGCTCAACAGCATCGTCCACAGTGCTAACGAGGGTGGGTTCGAAAGGCTCAAAGTTCTTCATCTCGACGTGTACCAGAGCGGTGTTGGTTGGCCGGTCCGTAACGCGCTACCTTTGTTTCTTCTTCCGAGTTTGACCGATTTGACCATCGGCAATTGTGGTGAGACTGATCTCGGACGCCCGTGGAGTTTTGGGCCAGATACCAACGACTCCGCATTCATGGGAGAGCCTTGGATGTGGCCTGACCGCACCTCGTCCATTACCAAACTGTCGTTACTGTCCCCGCATTTCAGCGGTTCCATAGTTGCGAAAATGCTACTCGCTTGCAAGGTGCTCACGGAGTTCGAAGTGGTGTCACCATATCAAAGGCCACCCTGTGACGACGAGTTCTATGAAGACGTAGGCGTGGCCCTGCTGGCACATGTAGAGACCCTCGTCCGTTTGTCGCTTGGGGATCAGATGGCACTTGTTGGGCGCACTCTCTTCCAAAATCCAGGCACGTTTCGCATGGGCAGCCTCCTGAGCTCGCTCACCTTCCTACGAGCAAACCCGTACATTCTTCTCGGCTACAGTCACCCGCGTGCGTGGTCTATAGAAACATCACCGATGCTAAAAGATGCTCTTCCGGACTCCCTTGAGCACCTATGGCTTGACGAGCCCTGCAAACCATGGACACTGCATACGTGGCCATACTTTGAAGGTTTGTTTAGAGCCATTCGAAGCGGGCAGTTGCCTCAGTTGAAGAGTATCCATATCCACTGGTATCAAGCGTTCCCCCATAATTGGGACACTATCATCCACCGCGTCAGACACCTGATACACCTTCGTGAGGCCGCGTTGTGGCGAGCAGGTCCCATCGTGTTTACAGTTACTGTGCGAATAGCCTACAGCACTTCTGGTGAGTCCTAACTAATCATATTTTGACACAGAATCTGGAATGCTAAGCCAGTACAGAGTATGCGGATCAAGGGTTTGGAGATTTTGTGAAGTATAACAACATACGATATTCGCCGCCAAAACCGTCACCACTGGTTTACTGCAGAAGATCGGATCTGAATCATCCAGACGGTCGGCGATACTATGTTGAAGCTGGTACATGCGAAGTACCTCATAAGACCCCGGAGGAGATGCAAGATGATATGGATCACGGATATTGGAGGATTTTGCCTCCACCTGATTTCTGGTAGCAATATGCAAGCTTATTCTCGGGATAGGTTTGGGATAGGCTTGGGGTATATTGCACTCATTCGTACGCACATCTAGTCTCTAAATCCCGACAACAACAGAAACAAGACCAACAACGACCAACAGTCCCCAAGAAACACTCATTCCCATGGCACCGCTATCAACCTCAGGCGTGCCGACTTCTTTCACGTCATCGATCTTGCACACAGTTTTGCATCCCTTCTCAGCTCTCTTTCTTCCAAACAAATCCGTGGTATCTCTCTTGTTCTCCTGACTTTTGCCCTCATACGGTCCACTGGTGTTGAACGTCATTTCAATCCACTGGATGTGGAACTCGGCACTATCGCCGACCGACATGTTGCCACTCCACTCTCCACCATCACCCCACATGTTCAAGACCAGAAAACTCTGCTCGCGGGGGACGGAGTATGTGTTTGCGGCGACCTGCTTCTGGTTCAGATACCAGTAGCTATTCTTGGGAAGCCAGTCGATGCGGTGTGTTTGCCATTCGTCCCAGCGAGGGAGGTCGGTAGGGCCAACAGATGCAGCAGCTACTTCGTTGCCATCCTCGCCTACTGAAGGCTGGTTCGTGTAGCGGATCTGGTCTGTGGGATCGTCGGTCAGGATCTCGATATCGGATTCGTTGTCGTCGTCGAAAAACGTGAAGAATCCTGCCACTGCACCCTTGGCACCCTGGACACGACCGTACATGCGCATCGAAACGTGCATGAGATTCTTCTGCTGGTTCTCAATCTCTCCAGCCGTCTGGTAGTCATCCAGACGCGACGTTCGTAGCGCGAGGTATGATGTGGAGTCTTCTTCGCCGAGGAAGATGTTCGCGAAGGAGTTGTTCATCGGTACGGGGAAGTCTTCGGTGGCGGGCTTGGTCCAATTCTGGATACCCCAGTCGTAGTTCCATGCATCGCTATTGAACAGATCTGGCTGCCATGTATTCGCCATGCCTGCGATCTGATTATCTTTGAGGAGCGGCGGTGATTCGCTCATCGCGCCTGGCAGGTTTCGGAAGTCGTAGAAGCGGTAGTACTGGAAGTACTCTGGTGTTTGCGAGTCTTTGCCGGACTGGACGACATAGCAGTCGCAGTCTGGATTATTATCTTTCGGTGTTTCGTTCATAGAGCTGGTGTACGGGTTGGCAGCGAGTGCAGACTGGGCGAGTAGTGCCGTAAGAGGCAGGAGCAAGGCTCCTAACGGTTGAAGGTATGACATGGCGTTCGGTTTCTTGAGATTCGTATCGTAGATGTAGTGACAGTATCCAAATAATTAAACAATAAGGATATGTAGAACGAAGACGGGTGATAGACGGCTAGTAAACGTGAAGGGAATAGCGAACGAGTGTCACCTAGCCATGAATAATCACCCAGAAGAATGAAACGTGAAAGCGCTCAACAACGCTGCAACAAAACTCGACGATGTAAAGAGACGATACCTAAAATCAAGAGGTCAGCGCAAATGCGGGCTCCGCAAGCTCATATACTAAAAACGTGCAGTAAAGCCGCTCGCTACTGCGCTTACACGGCACCACCAGTCAGGTCAGTCTCGAACACCGCCCACAAGTCGTGCTTTTTCTCTCTAAACAGGCGCGAAGCTTGTCCTAATTACGTTCGCTAAGGTATGTGTCTAAGCCCAGAAAACCGCGCGCTCGAATTGGAGTAAAGGCACTAAGGCAAGTAAGCTGGGCCAGAAAGAAAAGAGGGATATACGAAACGAAACGCGCGACACATCACACCAACGCACGCCATTGTTGGCGGTAGTGGTGCTGCACTCAGCCACACTGCTTCTGGCCTTCTGGACCGCTAACGGACAGGGGGTTAGGGGTCGTGCAATGTTTGCAGCGCATTCCTATAGGTTGAGCGGGTGGATGGACGTGATCCGCCCCTGGTTTAGGCTGCTTCGGGGGTCTCGGTAACGGTGATGTGCCAGCGGGAGTTTCGGCGCAGGCGCCAAGCCTGATGTGGCTTGACCATCCGACTCTTCGGACGACCCGGGATTGTCGTTGAGTCTCGAGTACGCTGTGAGATTAAATCATATGTGAAGAGGACTTTAGTACATAGGGTGAGACATCTCCCATCAGATCGGCTGTTACCGAGGGGTAAAGAGAGTGTTGGTGTTGTAAAGTTGTAGCCCGTCATTACGAAACATGACAGGGTTTATGGGTCACCAGCCACAACCTTCCACATGGCCGGGCGCTAACCAATGCAACTAAGTCTCAAAATAGCCCCGATTCAATATTTCTGAGATGCGGCGCCAACGACGAATACGTCCTGATGAGACGGTCATACGAGCACGTTTTCGCGTAGCTGGCAACACTTTCAGTTTGTCACGATCTCGTATCTTCTTCACTGACGCGGGGTCTGGAGGACTTGGGAATCTGGCAATACGGCTTGTTGAGGGGTAGGTATGCTTGATGTGTCTATAACGTTTTTGGTAGGTGATGTTGGTGTTGCTGAAGGGGCTATAGCAGCGACGGCGATATTGCGACCAATATATTTGTCGGTCGTCGGTCACACCCCTGAGAAATTCGCCGGCTTGTATAGACAAGCATTGCTTCGATGTACGACGTGGGGCGCCACAACTTGGCACCTGAACAACTCCTTTTGAATCACCGGTCTGCTCGGGCGTGACCTGTGATATATCAGAGTCGCAGCATGCATTAGAAGCACCATCGGGTTCGATGTGGCAGGGGCCGTGCCGAGTGTCTGGACAACAGGTCTTTCGACATGCTCAACTTCCGCTCAGCATGTTCGACACTGCTTTATTACATAATGGCTAATTAAAGTTTCTATAGAAGTTCATAAAGCTCATTCTCGTGATCTTACCTAACCACCCGGAGTGAACATACATGCTACGGCGCCTCTAGCATCGGATCCAACAATTGATACAATATATCCATGTTATCTTCACATTCCGATCGGAGAGATCAGACGTCACGCAATGCCGACGAGCATACTCAATCCCGCGCCATACTACCATATCGTCGATTGTCAACGAAAACAAGCTCCCACTGAGCAATTTCGCTTGACCACCTGAGCTCAGATTTGTGATGAGGCCAAATAGCTCTTTCCCTTGGCTACACGACCCACAAACATGCCTTCCTTCACCTGGATCACGACGATACGCCGCCTGCTCCTTCTTGTTTATTCGACCCACCCCATCAAGAGTCACCTCGCGTCTCAATGCATGAAGTCAATGAACGACTTACCAGCGGAGCTGATCCATAACATCCGTGGGCGATTGCTGAAGGAAAAGCCCCTTAAGATGTCGCGAATGTCCAAGCAATACCGCGACACAACGGAGGATTTCTCTACAGGGAGCTCGTCTTCGATCAAGATCATTAAATTCGGATTGGAAGCCTTTTTCTTACCGTCGTTGGCCGACCGGAGCTAGCAAAATGGATCAAAAGCGTCACAATCATTACGAACCTGGCCCACGCGTGGACAGCGTTGCCAATGATGCCTACTACCTACGCTTCTGGAACAACATCCCCGCTATAAGAGGCACGATAGGAAACATCGGCAAGGACTTGAATATGGAGTTGACATCACGCTGTTTTGGTCGCATCTTCGTCGGCAACCATTCGTTCGATGGCGCGTTAGCTGCTGTCCTCTGTCTCGCTCCAAATCTGGAGCACTTTGTAATTGAACCGCTTGCACTCACAGTGGCACTTGTAGGCCACGGATGAAGACACAGCGATGAGAGCCCAGAAATTCGTCCTTTTCGCAAGTTGAAGGGTCTTTGTATACGCGGGGCTCTAACAGGAGGCCCCGCACCTGTATTACCGTGGATGGAAACTGTGAGCATAAATTGCGACAAGATGTCACACGGCGACAATCGTCCATCTGTTGGTTTTTCCCTATCCAACATCCACAATTAGTACGAACCTACGAGTCTTGGAGATCAAGAATGCAGGCATTGGCCCAGGCGCTTTCGAAGAGCTTTTTGCTTTTCCAGAACTCAGCAATGTCAAAGAGCCGAAGATCAGCGGAGTATTTGTTGGCTACGGGGGTCTATGGAATGCTGATTACGGTCTCCGACGCATTACTCAAGTGATTGAAGATCATCTACCTGACCCAGAGGTTCTACACTGACTTCAACACGACTGGGATAGAGGAAGGATTCTCCCGACAACTTTCGGCAGCTTCAAGGGTCTGTCAAAACTACGGGAACTGAAGCTAGACGCCCACCTGCCGGCAACTCCTGATCTCCGTCAGCATCACGGTGGAGAGGTGCTGCCTCTCAGCCGTCCGCAAGAGTATTTACCCGACAGTCTTGAAGCTCTCTGCATCCTAAGTTTGAGCGCACAAAACGAATGAATCGACTCGATTCTCCAGGTAGCACGTACTATGAACTTCCAAACCGTTGAACTGTCACTCGACTTAGACAACTGGGATTCGGGCGACCATGGCTATTCTGGATCAGCACTTCAGGAATTACGCAAGACGCAGAGGAAGTTCTTTCGCGACACTGTGGCAAACATGAGTGCATCAGGCATAAAAATGCGTGTCTGGCGATAAGAGGGCAAATATCCAGAAGAACTACTCTTTGCCTTAGGATATCAGCGGCCGTGGCCTATCTGGGTGGGAGCTGAAAAGGCGGACTGGAGCAATCGGGTTCGCGCTGCATGGGAGGCCAAGCAAGACACACCCCCAAGTCCTGAAGACTCAGACGAAGACGAGTATTTCTATGGGCGGCAACTGCAGAGGGATAATAGCAGTGATCAAGATGATAGCGACGTTGAGCAGAAGGGAAAGGATAGAGATAATAGCGGTGATAAAAACAAGGATGATGAGGAGAACCGGGACGGTAAAGTGGTTGAGGTTGTGGTAGTGGACAAACGCAATGATTGAGATGAAGCACGAGCAGTCTCGCGCGGCTAGGAAATGATAGATGCGTCACGAACCGCCCACCACATTAAAACAACTGTTCATAACAACAATTACATCTTCATCATCATGCAATTTTTCTCTACGAGATATACATAACCCTACAACAAACCCCCATCATCTCAACAGGATATATCCAGAACACAATTAAACTCAGTTAACCTCCCCAGCCTAACCACTTCCTCATCACATCATCTAAAACCAGCACTTTCCATACCCCTTATCACACCCAAGCCCACACGCCCAAGGATCAATCGAGCACCTTCCACTCTGCTTGCAGCAGCAACCCATCTCAACACCAAACAGTGTCTTGTAGCCAGCGCACGTCTGACCACCATTGTGCTCACCGCACTTTCCGTTCGAGGAAACGGGCAGCTTGGTAGGTGTGGGTGTCGCGGTGGTGGAGCAGGAAGTAGAGCTGGGGCGGACGATGGCGGTGGAGAAGGAAGAGGAGGGGAGGATGGGAGTGGGTGTCATGGTGGAGACGGGGTAAGGGGTGGAAGCGGTGCTGCTGCTTAGGACGGCAGAGCTGGAGGCGGGGGACGAGGAGGACGCGGAGGAGGCGATGGAGCTGCTTGATGGGACGACCTCGGAGTTTCCAGGGGTGGAGATGGGGTAGGTGGAGGAGACTTCTGAGACGGCGGAGCTGGTGGGGTAGCTGTCCTTGGAGGCGGAAGCAGACTCAGCGGTGGAGGAAGCAGAGGCCGCGACGGAGGTGGAGTCGTGCTCCTCGGGCTTCTCAGATACAGGGGCTGAAGCTGATGCGGAGACAGAGGCAGAGACGTACTCAGAGATCGAGGCAGAAGCCGATGCGGAAATGTGCTCAGACATGGATGCAGAAGCCGAAGCAGAGACTGAAGCGGAAACAGAAGAAGAAACGACCTCAGACGTAGGAATAGCCGCGGTCGAGGAAGCGGAGTCAGACTTCTCGCTGGCGCTAGAGACAGTAGCAGAAGCAGAAGCAGAAGCAGAAGCAGAAGCAGAAGCAGAAGCAGAAGCAGAAGCAGAAGCAGAAGCAGAAGCAGAAGCAGAAGCAGAAGCAGAAGCAGAAGCAGAAGAAGAAGCAGACGAAGAAGAGGTCGAAGGGCAGTTGCCGTAGACCGGGTTGCAACCAGCACCGCAGTGGTCCTCAGAGGTACCGCAGTATCCCCAAGCAGAGCAGCACTCAGACTTTACGCCCTCGAGAGTGCTGAAACCGACGCAGGTGTACCCCTTGGTTCCACCGCATGAGCCATCGCGAGACTTCTCACCAGAGGTGGTAGGAGTAGCAGAGGCCGCGGAAGAGATCTGGCTGGCGCTTGAGCTAGCATCGACGGTGGTGCTTGAAGCGGTGGAAGAGACAGCGTCCTTGCTGGCACTGGCATCGGTGGAGGAAGAGGGAGCAGGGCTGGTGCTGGCAGCAACGGAAGAAGAAGCGCTGCCAACGGCCTGAGCACCGCACTTTCCGAAACCAGCCTGGCATCCGGCGTCGCAGTAGATATCAGTGTTTCCACAGTATCCGTACTGGGAGCAGCACTCGCTTAGGCCAGCGGGACCGTTGAAGCCAATGCAAGTCATGCCACCGTTTGCCGCACCGCAAGATCCGTCGGTAGTGGTGGGGCCGGTAGGGGTAGGAACGGGGCCAGTGACGCTGGCAGAGACGGTAGCAGAGGCGGAGGGAGAAGCACTGGGCTGGGCACCGCACTTTCCGAAACCAGCTTGGCAGCCAGTTTGGCAGTGGTCGGCAGTGTTGCCACAGTAGCCGTATTGAGAGCAGCACTCGCCGAGGAGACCATCGACACCAACCCAGCCAACGCAGGATTGGTCACCACCAGCAGCTCCGCACATACCGTCTTTGGAGGTGGGGCCAGTAGGAGTGGGGACAGCAGAAGAAGAGGTACGGGTAGATGAGGTGCTGGGAGGAGCGGGGGTAGAGTCGCGGTACCAGTTCTCCTTGGGGTCCTGCATGCACTCACCCATAGTGACGGCCCTGAGGCCCTGAGCGTAAAGATAGTCGAGCATGTATACAGTGAGGTTCTCGGCAGTCAATTGGTGGATGTCATGGCCGATGACAAGCCTGTCACCGTCGTATGGGTCTCCGGAGTTACGGGTATCAATGCCCTCCTTGAAGTTGTCCTTGGCGACCTGGATCTTCTCGGGAGTCAACTGGTTGTAGTCATCGGTATCGAGGTCGAAGTAAGACACGACGTAACCAAGATCGGCCATGACTTCCTGGCAGCTTCCAGTGCAAGAAGAGTACGGTGGGCGCATGTAGGTAGGGTATTTACCGATGATGTTGCGAATAGCCATCTCGTTCTTGACCATTTGGTCGTAAGCCTCCTCTTTGGTGATTTTGCTGAGATCCTGGTGGGACCATGTGTGAGAGGCGACCTGATGGCCATTGTCATACATCTTCTTGATGACGTCCGCCCAGTTTTCGTCAATGGCGCCCTTGCCGATGTTGTTACCAGTGATGAAGAAGGTGGCGTGGGCTCCTCGTGCCTCGAACTGCTTCATAACACCCTCGGTATAGATGTAGGGACCATCGTCGTAGGTGATTGCAACGGTTCCAGGATTGTTGCAGACGTAGATGCCTCCACCGCCGTAGGGAATGCTTCCAAGCTGCGGGCGGGGGTCGTTCCGGGTGCTTGCTCCAGCAGGAGTCTTATTGGCGTCTGTCGCACCATCAGTAACATGTTCACCGTGCAGAGTATTGACTATATCATACCACATGCAGGTCCAAAGTTGAACAAGCAGTCGGGCGCTTGGCAGTGCTCCTGAGTAGTACCGCAGTATCCCTGTTACTTTGTAAGTACAAGCTCAATACACGAATTGTCTCATTCGATATACGTACGGCGCTTGAGCAGCACTCGTTGTCCGCACACTTCTGGTTGCCGCCATCCGGACCACAACGTCCGTCGGTAGACTGACGGGGACGGATTACGGGTCCTGCCTGAGCAGCATGACCACCTGAGTAACCAGCAAGAGGGTTGCTGGCCCTCAATTGCCTGGGTAGACCAATGATCCTTGGCATACCCTCCATGCCATGAGCAGCGACGAGCGGTGCTACCAAGGAGGCAGCAGCGACTTGGGAGAAACGCATCTTGGCAGATTAATATTTACAGCACTAGTATAATATGTGTAGTCGACTGCGGTTGTAAAAGCGAAAGCGAGTGTGGTTGACAGTAACGTCAATTAGAATTAGTCGATGGGAATAAACGAGTGACGGTCGCTATGCGTGCAAAGACGAGCAAGACGAGTAAAGAGCGTAGGGAGAAAGAAGGAACCCGATGTACTTATAATACACAATGCCATAGACGCACCTCCAAGGGCGACTCGTGGCGGCGTAGCTGCGAGGAGTGGAGCCCACTAACTCGAAGAAGTCAGCACACTATTATCAGCAGCCAAGAGCGCGGCCCTGGGAAACCTTCGTGGGATACGAAGAGGATGTGGGGACGACATGGTACTGAGACGATTGCGAAGGCGTCTAGTATAAGCCACCACCAGATGCTACAATACGATTTCGCGTCCCCAATGTGATGGTATGTCTTGGTAGCCGAGCAGATCTGGAGGCTTGACAGCTGCCAATTCCCAAAGACTTGTCAATCTCAAAGAGGCATAACGAAGCCTGAGCGTGTCCTGTTCCTGACGAGGCCAAGCCGTTAAGTCGCTGGGGTCTAAATATATGAGCCGCGATGCTGGTTCTGACCGGCTCCCGTCGCGGATATACTGAAGTGGGATGATCGCCGGCGGGGCCCAACTCAACAATAGGCTAGAGGGATACTTGGCATCACAAAAACATCGTGCTTTTCACGTTGATGGCTTGATGTGGCGTTTGATGGCGTCTCGCGTAGGAATCAGAGGCCGTTTGCTTTCGGCTTTCTCGGTACGCGGCACCCATCAGAGGGCTTCGAAATTGGAGGGCTCTGTTGAAGCCTTCAGTGCTGGAATGATCGGTGACCGTAGCATACGACTCGTAATCTTGATGCCATGTCTGTCAGTTCATGCCTCGAGGTACAGCAATCGTTGCTCGTAATGTCAGTGATGTCAGTGTTGTCAACGGCCGTCGCGATACCTCGTGCCGTGGTATTGGGAATAAGCGACAGCGCACCAGTAACGGTACATCGTCATGCAGGCCGTTCGTACGATGATACTCCGAATCGCATTTCGTCCAGCCCTAAGACGAACGCCTGAACGCCAAGGTCAGGAGAGCAGGATTGGGAACGCCCCGGTCGTCGTCCGCTGGCCGCGATTCGGTGCTAGGAGGCCCCTGAAGGCCTTCATTTCCACCGCCAAGCTCGAAGCGAGCGCTGGCTTCCGCTCTCGATAATCGATAATGCCGCGGGCGGCAACGAACCACCGGCAAGCAAATCGCATGTGCAATGCGATGCAAGATGTTTAGAAACTTCGCTAAGGCAATGTAACCAGTAGCCAGAGTGTAGAGTAGCTGGCTGTCTGATACCGATTTACCGCTGCGAGGCTGCGGGTAAGCGGCTGCGCTGTGCACTTTAGCTCCACGATAGTGAGTTTGGATAGCTGCATCTCTTAGTTGCTCAGTTGTGGTTCGGCTAAGGCCAACGCGCCACTAGAAAATCTTCAGCTGGTCCTTGTACACGGTGTTACGAGGAGGTGGAAATTGACGGCAATGCCGAGCAAAAGTGGGTATCATTAAGTTCAAGTACATATCTGGATAAGAGGTATAGTATCATGGTTCGCGAAGCCGACGCAGAAGCAGAAGTATGCTTTGCTTGATCATTTCTTCACAATGCGCAAGAGAGGAGCGATCCTCGCACGTTTGCTCAGCCCGACACGGTATGGCACCTTGCCTGTGTTGGCTGGCGATGCAGTTGTAGGTTTTATTCTTCGTTCTGGAGTCTCTGCCGCCGCAGCTGGGGAGGGTTTTGCTGGCGGTTTAGAATGAGTGGCAGTCGATGCATCCGTGACATCTGGTGACCTTCCGCGATCGGTCTCCTTGCGTGTGATTTTAGAGTCTTGCTGTGTATGTTCTCGAATGGACCCGGGCTCTATCGTTTGTACGACTTCATCTTGGTGCTCTACCTCCACGGCTCGTTCCAATGGTTCTGGGTCAGGTTCTACGGGCGGAGCAACAGGCGCAACCTTCTTGGGCCGACCACGTGCCTTCTTCTTCACAGGCGCGATCTCAGGCACGACAGAGCCCGTCTCAGCAGGTTCGCTCTCGGCTTGTTTTGATGTGGTTTTCTTGCGCTTTGCTTTCTTATTTGAGTCGGTGACAGAGCCTGGAGGCTGCTTCGAAACGGCTGTTGGTGACTTCTTCGGTATGACTACCTGGACTTTCGTTGGAGAGCGCAAATCGGAAAGTGGAGTTTCTGTGAGGTCGGTAGACTCTGCTAACACGGCATCATTCGCCACCGCAACATGAACCACATCCTGCGCAACGGCCTGCGTATCATCCCTTTGATACTGATCTAAACTGCGCATAATATCCTGAATGGCCTCAGAGTCCATCGCCGGGGTTTCGTTGCTCTTGTTCATGACCGGCTTGATTCTGGGTGGACTTGGTGGTGCAAGCTCGTCGTGGCCAACATTGTTACTGACTAGCCAGTCGATGGTTTGTATGACGTCACCGTTATTTTGCTTGAGGGCGCCGGAAGTCGTTGAAGGTGTAAATCCCATGTCGCAAATCTGCTGTACCTTTTCAGGCGTTGTAGGGTTGCTGGCATCGGCGGTAGCCGTCGTCTGTCGCCGTTTACTGACCCTTTTGGCCTTCTCGGGGCGGACAGAATAGTCGATGGGCTGCTCCTCTTCAACCTTGAGCGATCTTGAACGGCTGGGCCGTGGCTTGTATTGCTCCTTTGGCAGGCTAATAGTCGCAAGATCGTCGTCGGAGCTGGCAATGGGCACTTGTGCGGATTTCGAACGACGAGGTGTCGTCTTGACTTGCTTGTGCTCACTGTGTGCAGTCTTCTTTGGTGCAGTTGATGGTATATCCCAAATATCGGCAGAGCTGGCTTCAACAGGTGTCGCCTTTCGGTCGGCGTCACCGGCTCCATTACAGGACAGTTCGTTCCTCAAAGGACTGCCTTTCAAAGGGCCAGAAGATCCGCGCCTACTTCGTTGGGATGCGCTGTACTCATAGCCTCCCTGTGTCGTCCGGACTGGCGTGGCTGACGGAGGATCGTTTGAAGGTGGGCCACGATCAGATAATTCAGTCTGCTCCGTAGCCTCTGCCGGCGTGAACTTCATAAGATCTGACCAGGGTATCGACGGCTCCGGTGGAGGTATGTAACGAGGTTGTTCACTATCGATCTCTTGTCCAATCGTCAGTGGTGCATTGACAATGTCGAGGATGTGTTGTTGGGTCATAGTAGCGTTGGGAACGGTACTAGAAGGCTCAGGGAACATGGCCGGTTCGTGAAGGGCGTAGTCGTCGTGCATAGTTCCTTCTGGGAGCCATGGTACTTCTTGAGTAGGTTCGAGGGTCGCGTCTGCTTGGCCCACAAGCGGAGCGTTGAACGACGGAGAACTACCGAAGATGGATTTGGGAGCCTTCCCATACGTGACGGGTCCTTTCTTAGCAGACGCACCATTGGATGGTATGTGCAGGCTTGGATCAGCTGTGGTCTTTCTCTTTTTGTTTGGATGTTCAGGCAATGACACTGATGACTGAGGCTCTTCCTGGCTCGGCTGTGACTGGAGATGGTTCCGGTGCGCCTTTTCAATGGCTCTCTTCAGAGATTCTGGGCTGTATGTCAGCTCGGTCTGATGACATGATGCCGTGAACTCAGCCCTACCGGTGGATCCCGTGCCGTGGGTATCATTACTGAGTGGCTGTCCGGACGCGTCTGCTTGTTTGGGCGGTGGGAGGTCGCCCTCGAGATCGCCATCCTCATCCTCATCGGAATCCTGTACAATACGCGACATCGTTGTGCACGCTGTGCGGCTTCAGGTAAATGCTTAGATTGCTGAGGCGAGACGACTGGGGAGTGGGGTGGGTGATCTTTCCGGGTGATCGCGTTGCCTCGCGTAATCACATGACGGGACGAGCTACTAGCGCGTCATCTTTCCATTTTCGGTAGGCACCATCAACTTTCTGGCAGTTGTACCCTCCACCACAGATCATTCTGCCAACATGGACAGGTTCGCATCCAGTTCAAGCGATCGCGCAGATGTGTCTGGAAATCCCCGATTCACATCCCAGGCCGCGACAGCAGAAGATTTACTGAAGGCGCAAACTGTCGGCCTGGTCAACCTCGACGACTACCGCAAGCGACGCGCCGATGCGTTGGACAGGAAGGAGCGAGGCGACACTGCAATCAGCTCGGGCGAAAACACACCCACAGACGGGTATGGAGGGTTCTTTCCCATTAGGAGGTACTCGCTAATTTGCAAAGTACAGGGCATCGACGCCAAAACCCGTCTTCAAAAAGAAGCGCAAAGTAGCCGGCAAAGGCAAGCTATCATTCGGCATAGACGAAGACGAAGACACCGAATCCAATGTCTCCAAGACACCCACGCCGCGCGAAAGCACCCCCGCAGACGGCTCTGCCCCAGAAGCCGACACCAAAGTGTTCAAGAAGAAGCTGGGCGCAAACTCGAATATCGGTCTCAAGCCCCGCGTCATGACCAAGACGGCTCTCCAGCGCGAAGCACAGCAGGCAGAATTAGCGCGGCAAGACTTCATCGTCATGCGCGACGCAGTCAAGGCGACGGAAGTGGTGATACCATTCGTCTTCTATGACGGCACCAATGTCCCAGGTGGACGATGCAGGATTAAGAAGGGCGAACAAATATGGCTGTTCCTCGATAAAGCCAGGAAGGTCGGTGCAGAGCTAGGCGTAGGCGGTGACAAGAGTCGAAGAGACTGGGCCAGGGTCAGCGTGGACGACTTGATGCTCGTCAGAGGCGAAGTTATCCTGCCGCACGTGAGTATCAAAATTGAAGACTGCGTATTGACCTATCAACTAACCCCGTGTCAGCACTACGAGATCTATCACTTCCTATTCAACAGAGTCACCGGTTTCGACGGCCCCATCTTCGACTACTCGGCGCAACCCACAAAAGCTACTCCGAGCGCGACCGATGCAGACGCAGACGCGGATCCTGCTACATACGACCCGCTTGCTCAGCCCCTTAAGAAGAAGAGCAAAGAGTCCAGCATACCAGATGAGGAACTCGAGGGTTACGGCGAAGACCCAGCGATAACCAAGGTCGTTGACAGGCGGTGGTACGAGCGCAACAAACACATATTTCCGGCAAGCGCATGGACAGAGTACGCACCAGACAAGGACCTGTCCAAGGTGCAGCGGAAGGACAACGAGGGCAACGCTTTCTTTTTTTCGTAAACCACCTGATGGTCCAGGAATAATCTCCAGGTCGGCCTAGGCCTGCTATTCGCCTAGTTCTTATCTTGGAAGCTCTGGCGCTCGATGGGAGGGCTAGCGGGAGGGGTCTAATGGCTCGGGCGGGATATGGAGAAGCCAGGTTCCCCAGAGCGGAGCGAGCTGCAGCACAACGCTTAAACGTGCCGTGTAGTCACTCAGGTATAATGGCGCGGAGAGCACATAGCCAGTATCAATGCAACCCCACCATCCACATTAATCAGTCTTCGATGCGGTGTGACCCGGCTCCAGTTACCGTGCCCCCATATGCACTTTCGTATGCACTGCTAATGACATGCATCCCGCTATGGAAGATAGTCGCGTGTATGCTTACCCGTGTTGGCCCCGGAGTGCACCCGCGCCAGAGTCTTCACAATCGCTACCAGCAGCATGCTTAGTTGTGTCGTGCTTCACGCTCGCACAAGTTGCTGTACGGCGCTGGAATGCGGTGCCAAGAAGAAGCTTTTTCGCATGCGACATCCGTCGCGAGCCAAGCTGACAAACATACATAGCACACCGCCGTGACCCGCCGACGCGAGAGGCGCTGGAGCGTGACGCATTAGGATGTGATAATTGGGGCAGGGATCCACCGTTGAACCGAGACATCCAAAGCTTTGCAGCGACTGCGAGTATAAAGGCAGACGAGATTCTGCGCGCGCTGGCGGGAGTGACTGAACAAAGCGCTCTGTCGCCATACGTCATTGGACATCACTGCAACGCACCAACCACGTCTCTTTTCATCTCAACGTCTTTCACTCACCCGTCTAGCTCCGCACCGATAACACTGACCAGCGATTCCGCCGCTCCAGTGTACTTCCCCTGCCTCGAGCTACGGCTTTCCCTACTTTTGACAGTCCGTTTAACCATGTTGCAGGCGCGCTTTTGTCGAGCTCCGTCTCCTCCAATGAGAATGGACGCCTCGAGCACACCCTAAAGATTCAACATTAACGCGTTGATTGCGCAGGTCGCATGGAATTGGCAATCTGGCTCTTGCCCTATCGATCATTCAATACCTTCCACTGCCTATATCTCGCTCCTTTTTCCGCCCCCGCCTGCCTAGAGCTAGTCCTCCATACGCTTTAGAGCTACCCTCGAGCTCAATATCAAGCTCTGTCCGGCCCTAGAAATCCACCGATTGTTGCTTCGCCACCAGGATGAAGTTTGGACACAATCTACCAAGGAACCAGGTGCCTGAATGGGCGGCGTCTTATATCAACTACAAGGGCCTCAAGAAGCTTATCAAGAACGCTGCTGAAGCTTCAAAAGATGGCTCGGCTCCAGATCTTGCTGGTAAGTGTACTCCAACTCCCGCCAAACTTCACACAAAGTACTTCATGACTACGCTTTATGAAGCTGTTCTGGATATCTTGGAGTGGTCACGAGCGCTTCATGCCTATCGCAGCCATTGAACTTTAAGTCGCTGAATACGTGGCTAACATTCACCCCAGAGTTCTTCTTCTCGCTCGATCGCAACCTCGAAGACGTCGACAACTTCTACAACCGCAAATACGCCGAAAACGCACGACGATTGAGGCTTCTACATGGCCGCTACGGACGAGTCGCACAATTGCCTGACGGCATCGACAAGGATGAAGCGCAGGATCTCATGGGCGCGCTGCTCGAGCTGCGCGGGTCAATGCGGAAGCTTCAATGGTACGGAGAAGTGAACCGTAGAGGTTTCATCAAGATCACAAAGAAGCTGGACAAGAAGATCGCGACGGTCTGTCTGCAAGAGCGCTACTTGGCGTCAAAAGTCAACCCAAAGCCTTTTGCGCACAACCTGCCTTTGAACCAGGACATGAAGGCGGTGAATGAGTGGTTGTCAGGGTTGAGCGACATCAAGACATTCGACGACACGGGCTCCTCCCATTCGGCCGCCTCTTTGGGCAGAGTTCCAGGTCGCTCGTTGCACCTTCCCGCAGGCCTCCTCGACGCTGTGGATACGGCTATTCGGGTCGACAAGGTCGACGATCTGAACCAGAAACTCACAGAAGCTGCTGCGAGCAACGGCATCTCTAGTGCTTCGTTCCAGCAAGTACTCCTGAACTTCTTGCAACGCGCTATTTCATGTCGGGCAAAGTCATGTATCGAAAGATTGCTGCAGGACATCATCTCACTGGATGAGGAAGACGACATCAACAAGCGTAACTGCATCCACCGACTTGTCATTAATATCGGTCGCTCGAAGACTGGCGACACGTTTGGTGCGGATGGAACCCTTCTCCAGAGCTCTAACGAAACCCGGAACTTCATTGTACCTGCCACGGACCCCAATCGCCAACCTCGCCCTTGTACCACAACCGAAGAAGAGTCAGCGCAACTACTCAGCGAGAACGATGAGTCGGTACGGCTACTTGTCTATCTGCTCGATCAGCTCCGGGCTGAGCAGCGCAATGCGCTCCAATCGCGTGACTCCTATGGCAGACTCCCGCTCCATTATGCTGCGCAATATGGATTCGTCGTCATTTGCCAGGTTGTTATGAAGCATATGCAAGACTGGGGTCAATTCGACGTCGCTCAGGGAATCGACTCCGCTTACTGGCAGGATGCTGAGGGTAACGCTCCTCTGCATCTCAGTGTAATGGGTGGCCATCCCCTCACCACCAAAGCTCTGCTCGATGCGGAAAACTGGCGCGGTACTACAGAAGAACGACTTACATCCCGCAAAACCATCGCAAGATCTGGAGCGGCTTTGACTTTGGCAACCCGGTCGAACTTCGTAGACATTGTCAAGCTCCTGGTTGAAGCGGGTGTGGACGTGAACTATACGGATGAGGGCGGTGAGACCGCACTACATATGGCGGCACGCTACGGTTACGACGAGTGCGCCAAGGTTCTTTTGGCAGGATCCAGTATGAATAAGGCTGAGGTTGATGTCCCCGAGAAGACGTTCGCCTGGACGCCTCTCTTCATCGCTGCTGTCGATGATCATGTCTCCATGGTCGAGATTCTAGCCGCGGCCGGAGCTGATCTTCAGAGGTGCGATAACTCTGGCTGGACAGCAAAGGAGCACGCCACGCTCCGTGGGCACATTGCGGTAGCGATCAGAATAGGGGAACTTGCTCCTGCGACAGAGTCGCCTCTTGTCGCGCCTAAGGATACGCGTATTGCTCGAGCTGGCTCGCCTACACAATCTTCTCTGGACGAGCGAAGGTCTAAGAATCTAAACCGAGACACCAATACCCCTGTTCAAAAGGCGCCCGAACCTGTAAAGACCTTTGGTCATCGGTACTTGACCAAAGAGACAATGATTCTTGTCAGCCTTGGTTCAATGGACGCCAGGAAAGATGTGCCCGCCGTGAAACTGGACGATATTCCTCTTGCCGACGCGCACGCAACGCAACTCGACACCGCTTTGTCTGTGGTTGTAAATGCGTCTGGCGCAAATGGAGAACCTTCTGTCATCGATTTACCCATCCAGGAAAACATCGCGACTGAGCCAATCACCTTCATGACCAGCGATGCGACTAAAGTCAAGCTACTTTTCGACATCATCCCTACATACGCAGGTTCTCAGGAGCGTGTCGTAGGACGTGCAGTGGCACTGCTGTCGACAATCAAAACCAGCATTGGATCTAAGCGTATCTCACTCCAGGGAGACATGAAGGTACCAATCGTGGCTGCCTCGACATTGGACGTGATCGGCACCGTCAACTTCAATTTCCTGATCATTACACCCTTCCATCACCCGAGCATGTCCATTACAGAACAGCATACCTACTGGAGAAAGATGGCTGCATCGACCATGGTCATTGGCCATCGCGGTTTGGGAAAGAACACAGCCTCGCGCACCTCGTTACAGCTTGGGGAGAACACGATACAATCCTTCATCTCTGCTGCCAACTTAGGTGCGGAGTACGTGGAATTTGACGTACAGCTAACCAAGGACCATGTGCCAGTTATCTATCACGACTTCCTGGTTAGCGAGACTGGTATCGATGCACCAGTACACACGCTTACACTGGATCAATTTCTGCACATTGGCGAGGGCCAGAAGCCACGTTCCTCTCGCGCTGGATCACCAGAAACTGTGCCCGTTCTAAACGGTGCGAATGGCACAGACGACAAACCGAACACCCGGAGACTCCGATCGTACTCAGTCGACAACTCGAAACAGCGCAACATTCACACTGATCGTCAGAACGAGCTCGCGGAGCGAATGAAGTACACTCGTGACTTTATGAAGAAGGGCTTCAAGGGCAACAACCGCGGTACCTCCATCCAGTCGTCATTCACGACTCTGGATCGCATGTTCGATGAGTTGCCTGAGTCGGTCGGATTTAACGTCGAGTTCAAATACCCAATGCTTTACGAGACTGAGGATGAGGAGATGGACCAATATGCTGTTGAGCTGAACCAGTTCGTCGATACAGTGCTGCAGAAGGTGTACGACAGGATGGGCCAACGGAACATTATCTTCTCATCCTTCAACCCCGATGTCTGCCTAATGCTATCCTTCAAACAGCCCTCCATCCCGGTACTGTTCCTCACCGATGCGGGCACCTTGCCCGTGGGAGATGTGCGAGCGGCCAGTTTACAGGAAGCCATCCGATTTGCTAGTCGCTGGAATTTGCTTGGAGTAGTCACCGCTGCTGAGCCTTTGGTCATGTGCCCGAGACTTGTCAAGGTGGTGAAGGAAAGTGGTTTGGTGTGCGTCTCGTATGGCATACTGAACAACGACCCTAAGAATGTCTTGGTAAGCCACCCCTTTCCAACCGTCTTCTCGCTGCAGCATTCACTAACAATAACACAGCTCCAACGAAACGAAGGCATCGACGCCGTCATCGTAGACAGCGTGCTGAAGGTCCGCCAAGGACTCCAAGCACCGCACCAGGACTCCTCCAATGGCGTCGTCAACGGCGCATCGCTTGTGGTTCCATCTGAGTCAGTGCCTATCATCAAGCAGGCGGATGAAGTCCTGCAGAACGGCGCTGAGAGTAATGTGGCGGCCGCGAACGGAGTGGTGTGAGCTCGAGGGACGCACTTTCAACAATGGGTGGCTAGCGTTGGATTTCATAGATTTGAGCGTGTTGATCCCTAGGTAGTCCCTCAACGGGCTTGGATTTGGTCCGTTTAATCGATTATTTGCGAGGTGTTGCTGCTTTGCAGTGGTCGCTGTGTGATGACACCCTCGAAAGGATGTTCTTGGTCATGACAGACTATATTATGAGATGATTTGATGTCTTCGATGGGCTTGGCGAACAGTATAGTCAGACTAGCTTCGTGATGGGCTCAGCCCTAGCATCTACTCTTACAGTCGTCGACGATCAGATATGAATGAAAACATGTAGATCGGCGACGCGTTGAAGCAAGCATGATAGTGAAGAGGTGGAAAGACGGATATGTACTGGCCTAAACAACCCAGCCACCTTATACAAGGCAAAGGTTGAATAGGTCTGTAGCCTACATTAATGTAGAAACATGCAAAGTAGGTGGCCTAACGTTAACGTAGGCTCTAGAGTGTTAAGTTTTTTCCTTGATTGAGGCGCAGTGTAGATGCCAAGTGCCTGAAAGAGATCGGCTAGTGCCGTGCCTCTTGAATTTCGCGCCAAAATCTCATCGCAGGTAGTTCTTAATCTCCTTGTCCATCTTCAACGTCGCTAACACGGTACCAAAACCCGTCGTCTTTCTCGTCCTTTGAAGACCGACGAACCCACCCATCCGGGTGTTCACTATCACTTTACGTACTACTGTTCGTATACATCGGCATCCTAGGTATATTATGAAGTACCTAGGGTCCCGGTGTCTGCTACCCGAAGAGAGAGCTTGAACGCGAGGTTGCGAAGATAGAAAAAGAAATTGTCAAATACACTCTTGTCACGGGCAACGAACAGGATTATATCATGAGGCGTGTCTGTTCGGAGGTCACTGCGACACCGCTGGTATGTGCGCAGACTAGCCACATCACCGCTACCTATAAAACGCGCACCTTCGACTGAGCTTTCCTACTTCTATCAAAACCAGCATCTGAATTCCAAATATGAAAAGATGAATGGACAAGTACATCGCCTGTGGCCATTGTTCCCCTCAATGCATTTGTAAAGAAATTGATTTCGTCTTTCCTTCGGGGATTCTCTCGAAATCAGCCTCTACGGTTGCATGGAAGCAATACACCCCTGCGCTTCACTCATCGCCCCGTCATACGCATGCAAAGAGAACGAAGTCATGACTGCGTCCCACTCATTGGGTGATCGCACGTTAGTCTGCGAATTGACTGTAAAACTGAACCATCGTTGCGACTCCATCCCTTGACAAACCTTTCCCAACAATATTGGCGAAAAGTCCATATACCAGAACATTGGAGAGCCTCTGGCTTTGTGGGCTCTTCCAAAACCAATGGCTACTAGAGGAATGAGTCTTCGCGGTCTTCCGACTCTTCAAACCCAACTTTTGACCCGAACATGGGAACAAGTGTTAGGTGTTTTGCGATTTACATATGCTCACAAGCTTCCAAAATTCCTTGGCCACCTGCCTCCAGGACTTTGATATAAAGTCTCCGCAGTGCCAGCTGTGCTTCTCTCTCATACCCAGAATCGCACTTTGCGACAGCAAAAACCAATTTGGGAGAAATCCATGAGGAGAGTCGAACTTCTACGGAAATACTTCCCGCAAGCATTATGGTCGGCTCATCTTTTCGCATCTCCGAATTCGCGTAGCCATCAAGCTACGGAGCCGCTCCATCAGAGGGGACCTAGTGTTCAAAGGGCGCATCTTGAGCCTCAAGACCACGGCGTCAGCTCTGCGTCTTCCTCCCTGCAGTTGCTCGATGTATAAATAATTATTCTCTGCACTGTCTTCCATTCCCAAACACTTCTCGCTTCTTTCTCTACTTTCCAAAACTACGGATTTCATTTTCGATGGAGAAGTTTGTTTGTTTTTTCAAAATTGGTACACTACATGTTCATGTCTTCTTCTTTGCACTTTACTGTAAAAAACGACGAGCGAGCTCCGCATGAAGGAAGACATCCCACAAAGTCTTACGACGCTTTTCAAACTCATAGACACTAACAGCATGTGTGTTGGTCGCGGCGAAACGCGCAAGTCTTTGTCTTTGCGTGCCGTCGTCTTGAAATAGAAAGAATGATCTGTCATGGAGGGGACCTCTTGCCTGAAATGCAACATCCTACTCTTCATTCTCACAACGATATATGAAATCTTAATGGCAGCAGGCCTCTTCTGTCTCAACATGAACAATCATACAACATCATGTGTTTGCCTCTTCTCTGCGTTTTCGAAAGCTTGAGCAGTTCAGACCATGCAAACGCCGTCGCACGGAGGCAAAATGTTTGCGCGTACGAAACTACCATGGAAGAGGAACCATGAGATCGGAGTGTTCTTGGCTCTTCTATCAATATAAGTCAATCTTTCAAAGGCTGTGTCTCTCTTTCTAAGTACAATACCTGCCACTTTTTCCAAGATTTAACATGTCCTTCAGAACGGGTCACTGTGCCTGCGTCTCAAAACCACTATCCAAGATTCGATGTTTTCGCATCTCCTCCTTGTGTTCTCAAATGCATCCCAAAGCCGCACGTGACGGTGTATTTCTCCTGCGAGACTACTATCTCGACATTCGAAAATCTTTGGCATGAATCAACCATGTGTACGCCCTACCTGTGCGTCATCCAGCTACAAACCTTCGTCTGCGACTGCACATCTCTTCTTCTTTACATCCACACTTCCATTCTATTTTCCAAAACATCAAAATATCACATCGATGGCGACTGTGCCTCTTTTTCCAAAACTGAACTAAGACTGCGCATGGAGTCAGCATTGCGCCTCTTCTTTGAAAAACTATACATCGAAATCGAATGGAGAATGCGTCTCTTCTTTTCAAAAACACATCTCAACCCATTTATGAGTGTTTCTGCTCTGTCCAAGAACGGCGGTAGCCGTGGCGATGATCAGCTTTTCTCGTCCAGAAACACGATGAGCGCACGAAAACAACAACAGTTCCCGATATGAGGGCGAACGTCGCATGATTCGACTATGAGACCTTCGCCTACGGTCTGACTCCCCTTCCCTCAATACACTGCGCCTTCCTCTTTTTTTCTAAAACGTCCTAGAGTTCGCGCCATGGGGACTGATTCTTCTTTTCAAGATTGATGACGATAGCTCTGATGTTTTGGCCTTCTCGTCCAGCCACCGCGACGAGCTTTCCCTTGCCAAAAATCAAGGGTAACACTCCGATGGGGACGCCGCTTCCGCAGCTTCTACACCTAAAGCCCCTCTGAGGTTGCGGGACTACTCTTCCTATATCTTCCACCATCCTCCTGTTTTTCCAAAAGAACGAGTCCGGCAATACATGGAGACTTTGCCTCTCTTCCAAACCCCGATCGCAAGTGTCTCATGTGCCCTGGCTCTCTCCTCCAGCCCTGCCAACCATACCAAAACACCATTGAAAATTCGACACTCTACCAAAACAATATCGCTGATGTTTCATGTGTGAGCACCGCCGTCCTCGCTCTACTATAAGACCTCCCACCAATCTGCCTTCTTCCTCCTTCGTCCACTACCTTCCACCTCTTTCTCCCAAAAAAATAACAACTATGCGAGAACTATATATGGAGACGGCGGCTCCTTCCAAAAAGAGCTCAAACAAAACTACTTGTGTTTGGTCTTCGCCTCTCTGCCTCTCTTCTCAAAACAAAGTAGTGCGCCGAGTTTGACATGCGAGTGCCGATTTCCAGAAAATCGAAGTGCTGGGGGACATGAGTTCGGAAAAGATGACCGAACTCGCAAATGGCTGTCTGCTGGGTGTTTGTGCTGCGATATCGAAACGACGAACCGACTAATGGATGAACAACGGAACCGAGAAACGAGATGACAGGTGGGAAATGAACATCACTAGCACTACCAACATGGCCTTTCCCCTTCCTTCCTTTCTCTTGACTGCCAAAACAACGGGTGCTACCAAAAATGAAAAGCTGGTTCATGATGGTTCAAAAAAAAAAGAACGAGCTGAGCATGTCTGGACTTGCGTGCTGGCATTCTTCAAAAGTTCCTGTTAGGCACCTAGGTAGTGGTGAGCGCCTTTCACGACGACGGGGATGATGATCATCATCAGCACCAGATTCATGCATCCGATGACACGAAAGGTACCTCGCTGATCGTCGAAGTATATGTCATAGGGTATCCCGCACTACCACCTTACTACCGTCCCATCTTTATCAACAACCGCTCTGAACGTGAACTTACATCATACTCATAATCCTAAACGCCATATCGCTATGCAAGCCACCTTCACCTCCAACATCCGCATACCCCCAGTTTCACCCAAACACAACCCACCCAACCCTCATTAATCACAGCCTTCCCACCCCCGTCCTCGCCCCAAAATCCCCCCGATTAAACCTCTTCAAATCACCCCCCGCCCTCTTGAACCTCTTCATCTCCCATCGTTCCTTCTTCTCAAACTCTTCTGTTGCGTGTCTCTTGCGCACATCTGCCTTCCCCTTACCCCTAGTATCTGCTTTCACACCGGCGTCATGAATAACCATGGCGTCTTCCCAGCTGTACGAGAACTCTTTGAAGAGTGGGTGTGTTTGGTTATTAGGTTGTATAGCAGCGAAGGGGTTTTGTGTTGAGAATTTGAGGAGGTCGGGCGTTTCTGTTTCCATTTCCGCTGCTACCGTCCCACCGATTCCAGTAGCAGATTCAGGATGTGTATTCCGTTTCGACGTGACGGTAGTAAATGGGTCTGTGTCATCTCCATTCTCTTTCTCCTTCTCCTTCGATGTGGAAGCAGGCGACGTGCTATACGGCGTATGCGCACCAGGCACAGCAAAAATACGTTTCGGTGGTGAATCAATCTGCATGCCATCGTCCAAGCCCTTTATACCGAAGATATTATTCTGTCGTCGAGACGCCGGCACCGCGCTTCTTCTCGTCCTCCCACCTGGACCAGGTATCCAGTCGCCCTCAGTATCACTATCGCCATCTTGTGTCGCGCCTCTCCTCCTCCTATTCTCTTCGTCTTCGCTTTTCTGGCGTTGGAGTTTCGGTCCCGCTGGCGTGACTTTAACACGTTCCTTCTCTTTGCCTTTTGAGTGTGGTTTCGGGATGGGTTGATCCGTCTCTATTGTAGTCTTATCCTCGCCTCGCATCTGCGCCTCCCTCACGTCTTGCTCGATGTTGCTTGGTATCGCAGCATGAATCCCCGTCATAAGCCTCGCCCTCCTACAATACCCCTCCCAGTCCTCCGTCGCCAATTTGCCCGCGGCTTCATTCAGCGCACTCGCCGGATTGGGCTGAATCAACAAACAACTTATCGTCACAAGCACATCCCTCAACTTGAGCGTGCTACTCCAATCCCGCTTGAGCGTTTCCACACACACAGCACCCGTCGCCTCATCGATATTGGGGTGCCATAACCGCGTGCGGAACTGCGCTGTGGGCGGTGCGGTGGGGTATGTGGGTGGGATGTCGAGGTGGAGGCGCCATACGCCGCCGGAATAGGGTGTGCCGACGGGGCCGGCGAGCAGGATGTCGAGGGAGGTTAGGTCTGAAGTGCTGTCGGATTCGGGTGGGAAGAGGTAGTTTGGGGGGAGGCCGGCGGTGTGGAGGGAGCCGTGGTCTGCGGCGAGGCGGCGGAGGGACTTTGAGTTCTGGGTGTTTGGGTTAGTGGGTGGACGCGCGTGGGAACAAGGTGAGTGGTACCATGGCTGCGTGCGCTATTAGGATTGTCGTATTCTTAAGGTTATTAAAATGAGAACAAGGAGTCCATTGCGCTATGGTTGGAGGCGTGAGGATCTGAAGGGGCTGTTGATGGCTGCTGTCTTCCAGCGGCTGCAACGCACCTGGAGGTTCGCGCCGCCCCGCAAGTGGCCGCATCTGCACGCGTTCTAGCGCGTCATTCCATCTCACTCTCACCTGGGCACCTGATCATTTTCTTCATTAATCACAGGACAAAGATTGCCGAATCACGACTGCGGTCAACATAGTTGTCTTTGGTAAAGATCTGAATTCTCATAATAACGTCTAGCTACTTCATCAATCCAATTCGGATCCAGCCAGATGCTAATCTACATGGCACCGCATCTTCAATCCCGCAATGCCGTCAATGAACGCCGCGCTATAACACCAAGACCTACAAGATATCCATATCATCCACGGGATCCACAAAAGGAAACTGCCCACTCTCAATCGCCGCTATCCGGTCCAGCTCTGCCTGGTACTCTTTCCGCAGCGTGTCCAGGGTGATGATCTGCCTCTTAAGCAGCTTCTTGCCCTGGCCGATGCCCCACTGCGGCGGGCCCCCTGTCGCTTCTATGCGCTGCTCGGCCAGTATATAGGCGTCTTCTTTGCTGACGGATGAGAGTGTGTTGATGATCATGAGGTAGCACTGTGTTAGAGACTCGTCGGCTGGGTCATGGATCTTGGTTGATGTCGTCTTGAGGCGCTGTAGGCGCTCATGGAGAATCGATGCGGCACCGCGGAAGTTGTTGCGGGAGATGCGGAATGAGTAGAGGATCTGGTGGTAGGGCGGTCCAGATGCGATATTGAGTGTCTTCTGGCATAGAGACGTGAGGATGTTGTCAACGGAATCTGTCAGTCCGACAAAGGGAAACTTGAGGAGCTCGGTAGTTTGCGATTGGGCTACCATCGATGTGATGAGGGTCTGCAGGTCGGAGAGTTTCCTATAAGATGGTCAGTATACGAATTCGTGTGGATACAATTCTTCGACTTACAAGGCCGTGTCCCGATGCCTAATCAGCGCACCGTACGCATCGTGGAATCTGGATGTTTGAATCGAAGCAGTGAACAGCCGTTGGAGCAGGTCCGTCTTCAGTTCCACGTCTTCCTGACCCATCAAAGATCGCAACCCCAGTTTCGCAAAATCGGCAACGTAGGAGTATGCTTTTGCCTTCTCGAACAGACCAATGACATGATTGTAATAGTGCGCCAGGCCTTCGGAGAACGAATTTCGCTCCACTTCGGATATGAGGTTTGCTTTGTCTTCCTCCGCCACGTCGAACATGGGACTGAGGGCTACAGAGGTTAGTATCTCTTACGCAATTCGTATATCAAAGGCTTACCCAGATAGTATGCGGGCTTCTGGAAGTGCATAGAAGCCAGCTCCTTGTTGCCTAGAGCAAGGTACAACCGCCCCTTCAGATACGACGCCCAGTGACCTTCAGTAAGAAACTTGGAAAAGTCCTTGGCGAGCTCGTACTCTTGCTGATACAAGAGTATCCCCATCATATCTTCTACAGCGTTTTCAAAGTCGTGTTCTTCGAAGATGAATGACAACCAGCCGCGGCTCCAGTGAGTAAGCAAACCGGCCTTCGGGTCTTTCGGTAGTGGCACCTCAAAGGCACGACTGCCGTAGATTCCCTCAAGGACCGTTTGGGTGATGGGTAGCTTCATACCAGTCTTATATGTCTCGCTCAACATGCGATTGAGGTTGTCGGATGCTAGGCCTGTTCCAGTCTGGTGAGACCACACTGTACGGGCCAACCAAGAAACGACCATGCAGTCTTTGTATCGCAGCAAAAGCTCTGCGAACACCTCAGACGCATCCCACTCGTCATGTGTCTCCCCCTCCAGCTCAATGAACATGAAGAGCAGCAGGACGAGCAGATCCAACAAGGCATTGTGGTCGTTCTCCAGAGTCTCCTTGGAAACGCAGGATAACGCATTCAGCCCGTACCGTGCGATCTGCTTTCTCGACTGAGGCCTGCCGTCGTGTTCATAGTCCAACTTCCTGATGGCTCGGAGGAAAGTCTCGGTACCCAGGTCCTTGACTTCCATACCAAGCTCTTCAACAAGAGTGGTTACGTCCTCATCGGTCACATGTTGAGACAGCTCGCTGTTGCCTTCGATCCATTCCATGCGATCTAAGATGGTGATGTTCCGGCTCTGGAGTAGGTCCATTTCCATGTGGCGTTGAACCTTCTGCTGAACGAAGTATGGTAGTCGTTGGCGGAAGGAAGCTGCGGCATTCAGTAGACGTGCCACGTCGCGAGATTCCGATGTATCCAGAGTTTGCCGTAGAGGTTTGCTCAAGGTACGCGAACCTGAGATGACTGCTGCATTCAGTGTAGTTACTTCCGACTCGCTGCAGTTCCTGATCGCAGAGATGTGGTCGCTCAACACTAGCCACGGCCTGTCAGTAGCCCGATCGTAACTAAGCGACAACGATTCACCCCTCCGCTTGTGCAAGTCTTTTACCAAGCTGTAGTATGCCTGCCACTCCGCTGTTATGTCTTTGCTGAAGTCTTCGCCATGACCACGTTCAATGGCGAGGGCGACAAGCGTGGCAATCAGACGTTCCTTCAGTGACCCTTTGTGAACTCGACCTGACCGTTGCCGTATCCCCTCCAAGCCTCTCCTGTATATGCGCAATGCTGTTTCTAATGTTGCGATTGAGAATCGGCCCGGGTAGAACAGAAATTCGTACCACTCATTAGTGAGATCCTGTTCTGGTTCCAATTCCCGCTCGCTTGGATTCGCGGGATTGACCTTCAGTGCCTCGACGGTCAGAGGACCCGATTCAACAGATACCCAATCACTCTTCCAGGTTTGTGTTCGTTGTTCGGCGTAGTCGGTGAGATCGAATTTGAGAGAGTAGACCTTACTGCTCGGTCCTGACCTGGCGCGTATCCAGATCTCTGAACCTCTCCACGTATTAGGCCCTGGGATAATGTGGAACTCCTCCAGTGTCCATACGGTCGTGTTCATCAGTTCGTCGATCGGCGGAATGAGCTCTGAGTCCTGCGCAGCGTCGTAGAATCCGTGTTCCTGGTCGTCCGCATCCCTCACACCCCAGAACTTGAATTGATGCTGCTTTGGCGAGTATGTAACGACGTGGTACAATGCGCCTCCCACACCAGCTGGGATGTTGACAACAGCCATCAGCATCGACTGTGAAGGCCCAATGGAGTATGAACCATGAGACTTCTCCAGGGCGAGGTCTTCGGCACCCAAGAGGTCAATGTGCGCGCCTGGCTTGCCTGACGCAATGTTCCACGCTCTGATCGAGTGGTCCAGGCATACTGAGAGGATGTGTTTGTTGTCTGGGGATATGGCGACAGCAGCCGCGGCTGATACAGCAAAGTCTGCGTTCTCGAAGCGAACCGTGGGCTGCGCTTTCCATGAGAGAAGACCGCGCACCGACCAATTGCTCTGCTGGTACCGCGATCCGTCCCAGGTGTTGTTGGCCTTGTCCCAGATCAAGCGACAGATGGCCCCGTCGTCGAGTGTCACGAGTAGTTCGTCTGCGCTCACAGCGACCAGTCGGTAGGGTATGCGCCCGCTGAAGAGTGCCGGCTCGAACCTCTTGCACCAGGTCTCCGAGTCCTGCTCTGAGGCTGCGGGGTTGGCGAAGAAGTCGCGGTGCAGGGTGATGGTGTAGAGTTCGTTGCCCGTGGTGATTGCAAAGACGGTCAATGCATCGCGGTCGGCGGGCTCAGCGAAAGCGACGCAGAAGGGTCGGATTGGGGCGGGGAATTGGAAGAGGAGCGTCAGGTTGGCCTCGAACTTGTCGGTGTAGTCGTGATCGAAATCAGTCGCCTGGATCTCGAGCATCTTCCTGTTGTCCAGCACGCGCCAGAGGAAACTGCGCGGGTAGGCATGGTGCTGCCGAAAGTACATGGAGCCATCTGTAGCTAGATGACGCCTTGTGAAATCCTCCTCATCCTTGTCCGCAAACGATTCTGTGATCACACTGCGCTTTACACTGGATCGTGAGCTGAAGGGAGAATGCGACGGGATCGAAAATGCGATGGTCGAGCCAGGGTAGGCGGGCTCAATGTTCAACCGCGCCTCTTTGTAGAGACACGTGCCTCCGTGTTGGACCATGTTACTCGCATGCGAAGGGAGTTCGGCCGTCGTTGCGGGGGTGAGAGGTTATGGCGCGCGTTCGGGGTCGAGTTGCGGCGGTCGGCGCGGAGGTGAAGCTACAAAAACAGTCGGCGCGCGACGATAGATGCGCGAAGCTGGCTGGCTGGTGCACGGACGCTCACTGCTGGCTACCTCAAAGCAGCCCACCTAGTCTACTCCACCCACAATATGGCCATTATATCACGAAATAGCCAAGATGATGCTGATGGTAATGATGCATCGTTCAGATAGTATATTAGGATATCATACGGCTGCATAAACGTAACTCGTGTAAACCCAAAAAGATCTAGATCGCCACGGCTCTCTGACGCCTTGCACTTCATCACCCTCATCACCTGTTGTTCCTCTCCTCCAGGTCCTTCTCCTTGGGGTCGCCAATGCCATCTTCATTGATCGCGAACAAGCAATCGCTCTCTGGTAGACACGGACTGTCGTAGATCTTGCACACACGCGTCTCTCCCCTACCCTTTCTCAAGCTGAGACGAGTCGTACTTGCGTGTGCAATGATGTTTCCTCCGATAGGCTTCTTGGGGTCTGGGTTGAACATGGCACTCGGTCCACCGTCCACTTGCGCGACGACTTGGTTCGTAATTACAACGGCGATACCAAACTCGTCCGCAAGCCGTTGTAGCGTGCGCATGAACTTGGCCAGATGCGTTTGCCTGGCAGACAGCTCTCCACGTCCAGCAAAATCTGTACGATACAGTGCAGTGGCGGAATCGACAACGAGCAGCGAGAATCGAGTCTCCGTCATCATCTGTGCGGCCTGGTTGAGAAGCTCCAGCTGATGATCTGAGTTGTATGCGCGCGCATAAGCAACATTGTCCAGGACCTCCTCGCCAGAGAGTCCGAATCGGTTTGCGACAGCCAGACATCGTACTGGGCGGAAGGTGCCCTCCGTGTCGATGTATAGACATTTGCCCTCACCACCTCCCATGTCGAACGGCAGCTGGCAGGTAACGGCTAGGGTATGACAGATCTGACTCTTTCCCGTTCGGAACTCGCCAAATATTTCCGTTATAGAGCCTGTCTCGATGCCGCCTGCCAGAAGTGTGTCCAGTTGTTTTGAGCCGGTCGTGATGGAGATCAATTCGCTGCGGCGGGAGTGCATCTCGGTAGCCGTGGTGAAGCCCATAGGGACAAGTTTGGATGCTATGGGAGTAAGCAACAGGTGAGGGAGCAGTGCCATTGATACGCACCCTCTGCAAGCAACTTTGAAGCCTTTTGTTCCGAGATGCCCTTTATTTGTTCGAGCGCTCGCCGTGGTCTGTACGGTGTTAGTGGCGGGGCCCATTCCTGTTCGATGATCTACATACGTATAGGCAATCGACTCTACAGTGTTGAAACCGCCCTCTACAATCAGCTTAATGTCGCGTGCAGTCAATCCATTGACTCCCTGAAGTCTCGTCAGTGTCTGTCGCGCGCCCAAAGACCAAGAACGCCTACCTCAAGCGCAGACACGGGAGTCGGTGCTCCAGGGCCACCCATGGTGCTGTCCTCGAATTGCTCTTCTTCGGCACTCATCTTGACGGAATTAGGACGGTCAAAGGTATGAAAGGTAGTTGTACGGGATTTGCGAGTGTGCTGTGCAGGAAAGAAGGATGAGTGGCGAGCTGGCATCTAGATCAGGCGCGTCTCACTAGTGCCAAACGCGTCCTCACATGACAAGCCCGAATCGCCACACAGCAGGCTCCAACGTCCATCCCCGACTTTACTCCGCAACACTCACACTTCATGCACTAGACATGTCAAGATTGTATGTTGCCATGTGGATTTGTTCAATTGTTTCAATATTCGTGGTATCATTGTACGTAAAGACATCGGTCGACTCAAGAGACCTACTCGTCATCGCCAAAGAAGACCTTGACCGGCAGCCAGGAGTCGCCGCAGACCTTGAAGCGCTCAGGCAGCGCGTTGATCTCCTTCATCTCCTCGTCGGTCAGCTCCCAGCCATCAAGCTGGAAGTTACCCATGATGCGGGATGCTGTGACGGACTTGGGGATGACGCTGGAGCCGCGCTGGAGACCCCACATGAGCAGGACCTGTTGAACGGACTTGCCCTTGTTGTCGGCGAGCTTCTTTAGCTTCTCGTTCTTGTAAAGGGGAGAGTCGGTTGAGCCGAGGCAGGAGTAGGCGGTGGCGTGGATGCCCTTCTCCTTAAGGTAGTCGAGGAGCTTCGGTCTGGCGTCACTGTTAATTCACATACACTTGGGTAAGCTTTTGGCGATTGACTTACGAAGGGTTGTTGGGGTGGAGCTCGATCTGGTTGACAGCAGGTGTGATCTTGGTACGGGAGTCGGCGAACAGCTTCTCGAGGTTCTGGATGGCGAAGTTGGAGACACCAATGTTCTTCACGCGGCCAGACTCGGGGAGCTTCTGCATCTCAGCCCAGGTGTCCTTGAAGTCCCAGTCGGGGTAGTGCTTCTTGAGGTCATCGGGGTCGGTCGATGAGGGCCAGTGCTGGGAGGTTTGTAAGTACTTCGTCTTGTAAGAGATTGAGCCTCCACAAACATACCATGAGGTAAAGGTCAACGTAGTCAAGACCAAGGTCCTTCAGAGAGGTGTTGATGCCCTCTTCGACGCGCTTGTGCCATGGGTTGTCAAGCTTGGTAGTAACCCAGATCTGCTCACGGGGTACACCAGAGTCCTTGATACCCTGGCCGACCTCCTTCTCGTTGCCATAGGCAAGCGCGGTGTCGATGTGGCGGTATCCTCCCTCGAGAGCGGCCTTGACGGCCTCACGAACCTCACCAGGCTTTGATTGCCATGTGCCGAGACCGACAGCGGGGATCTTTGCGCCAGTGTTGAGCGTGAAGTGCTCCTTAGTCCAGTTCTTGGGTGCCATTCTTGCTAGAGTACGAATCATAAATTGAAAGGTGAAGTTTGGGATGTAGGAGAATGGAAAGATGGCAGGGAGCGCAAACTTTTGAAGGGTGAGCTGAGCGAGGGGCACAGCCGACGCGTTGTGTACCCCTCCTACGTCAGGGCCAACATTCACCCATTGCATCGCTATCTCCACCGAGCAACTTTAAGCACCGGCATAAAACCTCCACGTATCAGGACGCGATTTGCCCGCGGGTGAGGTTAAACTGGTGGGGTGTGGAGAACTATCCACCTGCCGCTAGTGCCCATGAGGAAGCCGGAACAGTTACTACTTTTTTTGCCGTTCTCCCGCTCAACTCCTGCATCCACTGCACCGCCCTCAGCATCCTGCGCTAGCCGTATAAGTGTGGACCGCCATGTCTTCAGGATTCGTCAGTGGCGGCAAAGCGGGTGAAGAAATCGAGCGCGATGACGAATGGAAAAAGGCCCAGCAAGAGATTGAGGATGCTCGACGCGCGAAAGCCGAATTGGCAAAACAACAGGATGGAAAGAGTCTCTTCGAAGTTTTACAAGCCAACAAAGACAAGAAACAAGCCGAGTTTGAGGAAAAGGCACGTTACAAACTTCATGTCGCTCTAGATGATGAGGAAGCCGACTATTTGGATTCCGTCTTGGAGAAGAAGCGCCAGGAGGAAGCAAACGTAAAAAAGGAGACCTTCGAACAACTAGATCTATTCCGCAGGCAAAGGGAAGAAGCCGAGAGGAAAGCAAAAGGTCTTGAAGAAGAGACTTCAGAGGCGCCCAAAGACGAAGATGCTCCGCAATGGGCGGCAGTAGGACGGAAGAGGAAGAAGGGTTCTGAAGCCGGGCTATTGAAGGGTGTGAAGCTGAGGAAGTCGAGCTCCGTACCAGAGGACAAGAAACCTGTGGACGAAGAGAAGGCGACCTCACAGTCTGGCACGAGCGCCAAGACGAACATGCCATCTACCGCAACCAATGCAAATGGTTCAAAGAGCCCTGCGACGGCATCTGCAGACCCGACGAAGCCGTCAGCAGCGCAATCGACATCGAAGCCCGTAAACACACTTTCGCTCGGCCTGGGCTATGCATCGTCGGACGACGAAGATTGAGTCGCTCTCAGATTCCAACGGCAACTTCTCAAGGAAAGCGCATACAGCTTAAACGAGCGCAATCGTCGGTATGACATTTGCAATGCCGGCCCGATATGATGGTAGTCGCGCTTGCGCAGGTACATGTACATGCGATCTGGGAAGCTTCTTTTGACCCACACCAACATAGCGAACAAGCTACTTGGTGCCAATGTGTGCCGACAGTCAACATACTTGGGATATCTAACTGCATAAACTGATCAAGACGACTCCTCTGCGCGTAGAGGAAACCGTTTGCAGGACGCGAATTGACAATGATGTCATTGGCTGGCCGGCTCGGCGACGCTTACCTGTTTGTAGCGCCGTACTACGACCGCATCTCCCATCAGAAGTAATTATCAAATATACCATTGACTCCAAGTCAACACTGATGCTCTCACTCTTTCCATCTGCACTGCTCCAAGAATGATCTCGTGATACGCTAACAACAACATCCCGACAACCCTTCTTTCCTACAGCAACAGCGCGTCCCGAACGCGCAACGTTGCAACATGGCACATCAACCCAACGACAACGAGACCTCTCCTCTCATCGTCGTCACCAGGCCCACTGGCCACTCAGAGGAAACCGAGCACGCTAATGACAATACAATGGACACGCGGCTCATTCTCAAAATCGCAGCAGCCATGTACTCCTTCGTCACACTCGGCCTCTTCAACTCCTCCATCGGCGCCGTCCTCCCGCTACTCTCACGCCACTACAACCTCACAGACCTCCAAGTCTCCTCCATCTTCCTCGTTAGTCCCATCGGTTACGTCATCGCAGCACAATGTAGCGATACCGTCCACTACCGCTTTGGCCAACGGGGAATAGCAATAGCTGGTCCGCTGCTGCAGATCTTGGCTACGGCGACTGCGGCGACGCACCCGAGTTTCGGCCTTCTTTTGCTTGCATTTACGTTACAGGGACTGGGAACGGGTCTTTTAGATGGGAGTTGGTGTGCGTGGGCTGGTAGTATGGAGAAGGCGAATACGGTTTCTGGCCTGCTGCATGGAAGTTATTCTGTGGGTGGGGCGTTGGGGCCGTTTGTTGTTACGGTCTTGACTACGAGGCATTTTATGTGGTGGACTTGGTATTCTATTTTGGTAAGTTGACGAATGCTACCTGCCGGGGATTCGTGCTGATAGCTGTAGGCTGGAGCATGCGCTCTCTCTTTCCTGGTCTTGGTCTTTGCTTTCCGTAATGAGACTGCATCGGTCTACCGCGAAAGCAAACAGTCAAGGACTCATGACCCCAAAGTCGACGTCAAGGCTGTGTTCAAATACCGAGCGACTTGGTTCTGTGCAGCATACTTCCTCACCTACGTTGGCATTGAGACAGCGATTTCAGGTTGGATCGTTTCCTTCATGCTGCGCAATCGCCACACAACCGCTTACGTGGCTGGTCTCTCTTCCTCGGGGTACTGGATTGGCATGGCAGTTGGACGACTGACTTTGGGTTTCGCGACGGATAAGATGGGGGTGCGGCGCGCGACTGGTCTATACTACCTCATCGCCATCGCTATCGATATACTCTTCGCTGCTCTATCGTCTGCGGCTGCTTCCGTGGCCTTGATGACGATGCTGGGGTTTATCATGGGTCCGATGTTTCCGTCTGGTGTGGTTGTACTCACGCGGCTGTTACCAGCGGAGCTACATGTTGCAGCTGTGTCTTTTGTGGCTTCTCTTGGGCAGGCCGGAGCTGCCTTTTCGCCGTTTGCTATTGGTGCTGTTATTGATGGCTTGGGTATTGGTGTTTTCCGATTTGCGATACTCGCTGAGACTGTGGTGGCTTTGCTGGTTTGGTTTGCGTTTGCGAGATTGCGTCCGGGTCTGCAACATGTATCTACTACGCGACATGAGGATTGATACAGGTTGATTAGGAGATCTCGTATGAATACAAAGCCGCTATGTTCTCCAACAATCTCTTGCGAAGTTTTCATTGAAGATAGAGAACTTTGGCCACACATGTTTGAGTTTCATTGGTGTTAGTATCATCGTGCAGTGGCACTCGTGGGCAAAAAAAAAAAAAATCCTCTACGGTGCGAGAGCAAGTAACATCGGTGTACTTCGTAAAGAATTCAGTCCTGGGTGTAAGCCCGAGTCGTGGCCTACCGAGCCCAGGGTCCCAGGCGATGGGCCGGGTCAGTGCCGCGAGATGGAGTGGAAGGCGCGGAGGATGAGGTGCGTTTTTGGCACTAGTGCCTAGGCTAGCCCGCGCCGTACAGCGCGTATTCTCCATCCTTGCGTCCCTTGCCTGTTCATCCTGCCATCGCATTCGGCCCATGGTTTCTCGCACGCCTTTGCTGGACTACGCTTGCTTGTGGAATCCAAGCTTTGTATGCCCCGACGTGCGAACTACTGAAAAAGATCCACCCATGGACCTAGTACATACGAGTGGCACGACTGCTTCGCTTGCAATCCACTACGCAATGCCCATGCTGAACATGCAGACGGTCTTTCCTTCTTCCTGAACGGGTAACAGCCCCGGTACCTGAGAGATCTAGGTGCGTTGGATCAGCATGCATCCAAATGTATTCCAGCCGCGCAGACGGATGGTTATATCCGTCCGAGATTCTTCATAACCCACAACGTTCGCCCGTTGGTGCCCGTCGGCTTCAACCTTTGCCAGCCTCCCGTCAAATTCAGTATGGTATTCTTAGCAGGTGTTGCAGCTTTGCTGTTTGCGGCGCCGTCTATCGCAACGGCTGCGGCAACGAGCCTCTCTGGTGGAGAAAAGGTCGCTTGCTCCAAGTTGAAGTCCAAATACCCCGACAGTACCTTCTCGCCTGGGACTTCGGGCTACTCATATGAGACACAAGAGCGTACGATAATACTTTTGAAATCGGGACCGATAATTCACTAACAATTCACAGCATATTGGTCAGCTACGGTGTACAGCAGCCCTGCATGCGTTTTCGTTCCTCAAGATGCCCAGCAAGTGGCTTATGCAGTTACCGCAATGACCTTGACACGTTCCAAATTTGCTATGCGAGGTGGAGGACATATGCCGATACCTGGCTACAACGGGATTGATGGCTCTGGTGTACTGATATCCTCTTCCAATTTGACGACCTTGTCACTTTCCTCGGACAAGTCTGTCGTCTCTGTCGGGCCCGGAAACAGGTGGAGAGACGTCTACGCCTATCTGAAACCGTCTGGGCTCGCAGCTGTCGGTGGTCGTGTGGGCCACGTTGGTGTTCCCGGCTTGTTGCTCGGTGGTGGCATCTCCTTCTACTCTTCGGAGTACGGGTTCGCTTCCGATAATGTTATGAAGTATCAGGTATGTCGCCAATATTCCGTGCAACGCTATTGCTGTACTAACAACGATAGTGTGTGCTTTCCAGCGGCCAAATCGTCGAAGCGACAGCGACGAATAAGTATTCAGATCTCTTCTGGGCGTTGAGGGGCGGCGGGAACTCGTTCTGCATCGTCACACGATTTGACTTGCGACCAGTGGAGGGCAGCGACGTGCACGTCGGCATTGGTCAGTTCGACCAGACTCAAGCATCGGGGTACTTGGACGGCGTCTACAACTTCGGCAAATACGGAGGTTCTGACCCAAAAGCCGCTATCATTCCGACTATTCTTACCTTCCCTGCGGCGAACATGACAGTCTATGCAGCTGCCAAGTTTTACCACTCCGTCACTGACAACCCCAAAGTATTCGAAAACTTCACTGCGCCAAAGCTTACCCCAGTCGCGGACTCATACGCATTGCAACCATTATCAGACTACATTTCAGCTACAGATGCCCTGCAGCCATTAGGATTGCGCCAGGAGTTCCGCACCCTTTCGTCCGTTGTTGACCGAAAGGCCGTGCAGCTCATTCACGACACCTTCGTCTCCGGCGTCAACGCCAAGTTGCCCAGCGTTGCCAACCTCCAGGCTTCGATCACCTTCCAGCCCATCACTAAGGCATTCTTATCGCACAGCGCGAAGACTGGAGGCAACCCCCAAGGCGTTGATGTTTCGAAAGCACCTTTCTTTTGGATGGTGGAGAATTTTACTTGGTCTTCAGCGAGCGATGACGCGAAAGTGCGTGCTGCTGCTGATGAGATCACTGCAAGCATCAACAGCTTGCTGCGCGCCGGATCGTATAGCGCTGACTATCTCTACATGAACGATGCCGGGAAGGGCCAGCCCATTTTCCAAAGCTACCCCGCTGCCAACTTGAGGAGGCTGAAGACTATTCGCAATAAGTACGATCCTCTCAAGGTGTACACTAATCTCATGCCTGGTGGTTGGAAGGTCGGCGATGCATGATGAAGCAACCCAACGATCCGGTCCAACAACTGTGTACAAAACTCTATCAATACACCCTATGCAGTCTCTACGAATATGCAATGTCTCTCCCAGCGTCTTCATTAATATGCTTCACGATAAGCTCAATTAGGAAGGAAGGCGCAAAGCACCCGAGCCGTGTCCACCCGCGAGATCGGATCAGCCGCTGCGGAGCCTAGGAAAACAGCCTCAAAAAGGGCCGAGACCAAGTTACGGTACCGGAGGAGCTACTTCAGTAGGATGCTCTTAATGCGAGCAACCCAAAATCTCATGCAGGGTCAGCTTGGAAGAATTGCACCGTAATTTTGCCGCCACCTGCTGTACTTCGCCGTCTAACCCGTATCAACTTGGTCGTACTTGGCTCACCATCGAGTGCGCTCCATGTACGGACGGAGTTCTCGACGACTACCATGTAGGAGGCGGCGTATCTGCGGCATCGACCGTCTCATAGATCATGCCTCGCGATGCAAGCCAGGATGAGGCCGAATGCGAATGCGAGTCTCGGTGTTGAGATGTGGACAAAGGCGAGATGTACAACAATGTTAAGACTAGATAGATATCTCGCAGTACACCACTCGGGTCGCAGTATATTCTTCTTACTGTGGAGATACTGAGTCGAGACCAAGATGGCGCCCAGCTACACAGATCTAATGGTGAGTCAGACAGCAGCACACAGAGCAACTCTAACCCCTAGACAGACTTTGATATGGACTCTTTGGGGTGTATCATTCCTCTGCACAACCCTTAGAGGCATTCTACGATGGAAGTCTCAACGCCGACTTTTCGCAGACGACTACTTCGTCTTCTTTGGCTTATTCTCCTTGACCGCCCTCTCCATGGTCATCACATGTCTGCTACCACAGTTCTTTCTTGCGCAGGAATACTCAAAAGCGGCTATGCTAGATCCACTAACGCCGTTGCCACTGCCGCTGGATGAGTTCATCGAGAGAACGCGTACTTCACTCAAGTTCATGTTCAGCCAGATGCTGTTATTTTGGACTACTCTGTGGGCTGGTGAGTTGACTTGCTCAACTGATGAGCGGGATTTCTTACTGATGTGTTGCTCTAGCCAAATTCTCCATTCTTTTCTTCTTCAGACGTCTGGTTATTGGACTGCCAGTATACATGCGTGCATGGTGGGCCACCTTTGTACTTGTCCTACTTCTATATCTCGCATGCATCGCCTCCAACTTCCTGACATGTCGACCACTAACCAAGTACTGGAGCTCAAGTTAGTTTTCCACCCCAATATTCTCCTTATACCTTCTAACCTCTATAGCCGGCTGTAGCGACCCCGAAGACCTCATCCGAGCCGACGGATCCATCAAGTTCGCAACAAGCGCAGACGTCGTCGCCGACGCGCTCATCATGCTCCTCCCTCTGAACCTCCTACGCAAACTACAAGTCTCCCCCCAACAAAAGTTCGGCCTAGCCGTCATCTTCTCTCTCGGCACAATCATCATCGCCTTCGCCTTCGCGCGCCTCGCACAAGTCACAAAAGCCACTTCGAACCCCGATCCAACTACGCTTGCCGACGGGCCCGTGCTGCTCAGCATGTGGAGTCACATCGAGTCGTCCGTTTCCGTGATAGTTGCTACACTGCCGGCATTCAGGTACTTGCTCAATGGCAAGATGGGACGGACACGACCGGGACCTTCCAAGCCACCGGTATATGGGTCTGCGGAGCCGGGTACGTCGGGGGCACGGAGTAAAGCGAGGAGGGGGTATAGTGGGCATAGGTGGAGTCGGAATACTGCTACGAGGTTGCCGAGTAGTGAGCAGGATCGGAAGGGGAGCTGTGATTGGGGTAGTGAGACGGAGTTGAGGCCGATGGCTGGGGGTGGGGGACAAGTTGATGTTATCGTCGAGAGGGATTTGAGGAGACCGGAGCAACAGCATGCATAGTATTTAGTGTTGTTACAACGGCTTGGGTTGTGTGTAATGAAGATGGTATTGGTACTTCATTATGCCTGCGTTTCGAACTGCGTTTATGACTACATCGACTCATCGGTCTCGTGTCTCTGTACGTTGGTGTCAGATTTCCCCTTGAGGCTGAGTCATTTGGAGCACTTCCTATACAGTCAACGGAATTGCTCACATACTCGTGGCTATCGTAATTGTTGCCGACTGTATTTGCTTCCTGAACGTGTGGCCTTTATTTCTGGTAGTCTTAATAGAAACCTGTTCTTGTATCATTGTGTAGATCGAATCTAAAAAAACAAAGCAGGCGGACAAGAGTATCATTCGCACAGCTGTCATGTTTGGTCAAAAGTGAGGATAGCCGGTAGCGTAGTAAGAACCTAGCTATCAGCATCCGGCATCCAAAGACGCATGGGCCGCGGACCGTTATGCATCCTTTTCTGGTAACAAAGAGCGGGGTTGGTTGTAGATCCCCGCTCACCGGAAGTTCGATCGCACACGTGTACAAACGGGCACTAAGTAACCGAGAAAGATTAGACTGAGATAGGAGGAAGATCTTTCCGACCGTTTTCGTGGGACGCAGGGAAGAAGATCAGCAATGGTAGCACGATAGCTCATCATAGGGCTCGATAATGTGCATGTGTTATGATAAGAATCAGAATCTTTCATTTCCGCGAACCATTGTATGCTGTCCCGTCTCGCGAGGGTATAGTGATATAGACAGAACGCCGTAACTGAAGGAAACTAAGGAGTCACAGCCCACGCATAGCGTTCCTGCGCACTTAACTCGCCCAACACCGAGCCTGAACGGCTAAGCCAAGAGATAGGAAAGACGTAACGAAATGTGAGATCAGAGCCTGCTGATGCTACGGGCATTATGCTATTGAGCCAAGACCTTGTCTACAGCAGCACCAGCCAGTAGTTGAACGTCTTGTATGCTGCCCTTGACGTCGATGATCTCCACATCCTTCAGTTGCTTGCACTCCGTCTCATCAGGCTCTTCCAGAGCAGCGAACTGGCTCTCGACCATGGCGTCCTTCATGTAGTGGCCTTGTCTGGCGCGGACGCGGGCTAGGAGGGTCTCCATGTCAGAGCGGAGGTAGACGAAGTGTACGTTGGCGTTCGGGTCTTCGTCATAGAGGCGGGCTGTGCGGATGACATCGCGGTACTTCTTCTTGAGAGCACTGCAAGTAACAACGACGCCCTTGGCTCCGTTCTTCAGTGCGGTGATGGCTTGATCTCGTAGAAGGATGAGCCAGTCCCATCGGTCTTCGTCGTTGAGAGGGATGCCGGCGGCCATCTTGTCGATGTTTGCTTTTGGGTGGAACTGCGAAGACGTCAGCAGGCATTAGATGAATCACAAGGGAGTGGCTAACCTCGTCGCCCTCGATGTAGTCAAATCCATATCGGTCCGAGAGATGCTTTGCAACAGTGCTCTTGCCGCATCCTGCTGGACCAGTGACGATGAGGATGTGGTGATGGGTAGAAATGATCATCTTGCTGGTCTCGGTCTCGTTCAGGACAGCGATAGACTTGGATGGCGAGCCTGTATTGGAAATTGGTGGTGTAGGTGGTGATGCATATTGTATGGGCTTTGGCTGCGATAGATCGACGGTTTGCATCATGGTGGCACAGAGTTTGAGGGTTGAGTCAAACAGTTGTGGAAATGGGTGGTTGTAGTACGTGAGGCTCTTGTATGACGCTAATGCTTGTGTTGGGCTCCCGAGTACAAAGGGACGGGTGTCGGGTAGGGTTAATATAGGATATTGCGATACGGTCGGGACCAAATATAAGTGTATGCAGACTGTAAGCAATCAACGGCGCCCCGATTCGCGCTGGGGCGTGGTGCGTTTTAAGGCGTGGGACCTTGGAAATACTGGTCTGGAAATTTCTCCCGCAAGCCATGACGGCAACGGCAAGGGTGGAATGCGATGGAGCTTGTCGTTATTCTGGGAGCCAAGCCACGATGGCACGCTCCGAAAAGCAAATAGCGAATAGTAAGCGTGGGCGTGTAGCTAGCTTCAGTAACAGGCCCAGCCGGCTGTAACAGCCGCGAAGCCGGGGCTGGAGAGAAAGAACTTCGGCGTTTGAAAGTGGACCTGTCGCGTGTGGGATGACGAGTAGCGCACCAGTCTCCCCGCATGAAGACCCCAGTCCTTCTCAGGTACTTATGCATCCCGCATGCCGGTGACCACGACATGCCAGCGCAGACTTGAGTTCTGAACGTCAGGCAACTGCATGGCGCTCTGCCGAGTAGACTGCGATTCGACTGTGTCTCTGCCTGGAAGAAACAGACTTCAGCTCACCGCTTTGACTCGCGGTAGGAAGCTGTTTGATAATGGCGCGTGGGGGTTAGGCGAGGAATCTGAAAGTGCATCGGGCCGGTGAGGATCGAGGCTGCGAACAGTCTTTGAGTCGCGATTAGTTTTTGGGGCGGCTTCCGGCAGATGCCCCGGGCACTCCAGACGGGTGAGAACGTTTGAGCCAGACGTGCAGGCAAACCCGATCAGTCACGGCGCCGCAATATTGCAGCTGCTCGTGTGCAGCTCACCGCCCAACGAGTGCATATTTGCTGTTTCGTGTGCAGGTGCCTATCTCCGCAGGCTCGGGAGGGGTATGTGGAGGACCATCTGACCCGACGAGAGCAGCAGTCAGACGTGACGTGGACCCATTGAAGACAGAAACAAGGATACCTGGGAGTGAATATGACGAGGCGGTGTTGGTGAGGGATCGGGGAAGGCGGGGCAGCGAGGCGCTCACGTGACGGGCTCAACGGGGACAAGCGCGTCATCAGCTCCTCCCACACGGATCCGGGGCGCAGCTCTCCACCACGGCCATCCAGTCGAGCTCCGCCGACAACCGACGCGACGAGTGCCTCTGATACCGCTTCCGAACACGCGCCAATCCACCGGCACTGCTCTGGCCCGGCATGTCGTACTTCTTCTCCACCCCGGTCGACATCGACATCGTGCTCGAGGACCTCGACGACCGTTCCGCCGTTGACGTCAAGCTCGACAAGAACCGCAAGGAGAAGGTGCCGCTGTATCTCGATGGCGAATCGGTCAAGGGCCAGGTCACCGTAAGGCCCAAGGATGGCAAGCGCCTGGAGCACACGGGCATCAAGGTGCAATTCATTGGAACCATTGGTAGGCAGCTCCAATCTAGTAACACCCAGCGCAGTGCTGACATAATGCGCCAGAAATGTTCTTCGACCGCGGAAACCATTACGAGTTCCTCTCCCTTGGCCAAGAGCTGGCAGCCCCCGGCGAGCTCCAGCACCCGCAGACGTTCGACTTCAACTTCAAAAACGTCGAGAAGCAATACGAATCGTACAATGGCATCAACGTCAAGCTGCGCTACTTTGTACGCGTCACCGTATCGCGGAGGATGGCAGATGTAGTCAGAGAGAAGGACCTCTGGGTCTACTCCTACCGGATACCGCCCGAGACCAACAGCTCCATTAAGATGGACGTCGGTATCGAAGACTGCCTACACATTGAGTTCGAGTATTCGAAATCGAAATACCACTTGAAGGACGTTATTGTGGGCAGGATATACTTCCTGCTGGTACGGTTAAAGATCAAGCACATGGAGTTGTCTATCATAAGAAGAGAGACAACAGGGGCTGCTCCCAACCAGTACAACGAGAGCGAGACGCTAGTACGCTTCGAGATCATGGATGGCTCACCGTCGCGAGGTATGCACACATACTCTTTTGCGAAAGGCATGACTGACAGACGTTTAGGTGAAACAATTCCCATCAGATTGTTCCTCGGCGGCTTCGACCTGACACCAACCTTCCGTGAAGTCAACAAGAAGTACTCCACACGATACTACTTGAGTCTAGTCCTCATCGATGAAGGTATGATAGACGCACACCTTTACACTGCTGTGACTGACCAGTATTCAGACGCACGTCGATACTTTAAGCAATCTGAGATCGTGTTATTCCGACAAGCACCGGAAGGCCTGACGTTGGCTCAGGAGCAGAATAAGCTGATGGCAGTGTCGTGAGGACGTAGATGGAAGTCACTGCGAAGATACTTGCAACTTGTTGAGCGTGGGGTGTGGGATTTGCCCAAGGCTTCCCATCGACCCACCATGCGAATGTTTGGACCTCGGGATTGGGCTTAACATTGTACTATCACACCGCGGCGGCGGGAGCTTACGCAGTCACTGGGGCGTTCTTCAGTGCATGGATATTGCATGTGTAAATACAGCAACGCAGCATTCCAGGAACGGCAATGTCGCAGGGAAATCATCGGGCAAACGTAGAAATCTTGGCCGAGTCTCCACATTACGATGCAATAGTGCGTGACACCTGCATGATCGTGGTGCACCATCGGCTCTGCTCCCGAACCCTCTACTACAGAAGTGTGGCTTGTGTGGTTCTCTAGATAGGCCGTGAGAGTCGGCATCGCCACTGCCGGTGTTGCGGCTTCTTGATCGTTGTTATGCTTATTGGTTCCTATCGGTTTTGTAGTGCTCGGATGATCTGCACCTAAACATCCCTTTCGCGGTTCCTGCATCAATTCCTCTTACACCAACTTGGGGAAGTGTTGATGACTCTTTCGCTCACAAGACATCCGCATGTCACTTTGTCGCTCCGATTATGTCGACAACAAAGGCTTCAGTCCGCGGAGCGCGCATCCGACCCACAGTAAAGATGCCGATGTTCAGCAATCTCACGATCCGCACGACGCCACACTTCGCCGTAACCCTGGGGATCGAGATGAAACCCTTCTTATCAGGACATGCCCACAAAAAGCTGAGTTCCCAAAACGGCACGCATCCACTCAACATGAAAATCCGTTCAAATGATTGGGATGTGTGGTTCCGCGTCACCAGGAGTCTCCCCGAAATAATGGGGACGTGGGCGTACTAGGCAAAAGCTTCCCTGCAAATGACGTTTTGCATGGAATTCTTCACTTTCCCATGGCTTAATCGCGGGACTACTTTTTCACCATGTTGTACACTTGGCACCTCCCACGCCCCTGTCTTACTCCCACGTCCAGTACATATCAGATATAAGGTTGTCAGGGTCTGCTTACCTTGAGACGTAGGAAGAACGGACATACAACATGTCGCAACAACAGCCAAACAAAGCTGGCAACAGTAAGTCACCGAACAACCTGAATTTCTCTTTCGAAAAACCGGGGAAACCCAGAAGAGTTCTTGTCTCATTGGCACCAGGATATCACATATACTAACCTTCTACAGGGCAGCCGTCGGATTATTTCACATCCCAAAGACCTGCAGCAACGCCTGAGCCAAGACAGCAAATCACGGCAACACGAATGCCATCGGGTTTGGCACAAAGTCGTTCCAATGCACCAAGTATAGGGAGACTTGACACTACCCGTTTGGAGTCACGACCCGAAAATGAGCGCAGCAACACTACTGCAACGGGTATGACCCATATGGGCACCATCAGAAACACGCCCACTGCTCGAAGAAGCCGGGCAACTCGTGAGAACGTCAGACAAGAGCCGCCACGAAGACCTGAGAAGAAGCAACAGCAGGTCGTTGACGTCGACAATGACTACTTCTCATTAAATCCATGGTACAATGAACAAAAGTCAAAGCCAGTCTTCGGTTTGGGCGCGCCTTTGCCACGCACCGTACGTAAGGGTATGTGGTGGGGACGAGGCGACTTGCGCAAGTCTTTGTATCAGGTCGATGAAGGAGATGCAGATGGCATCGCTCGACAAGATGGCTTAGGCTTCCAAAATAGCAAAGGTAAGTCTTCACGTACGCCCTTGATGGGACTTCCCCCAAGAACAACCATGCTAATTAGAACGTGGACAGTTTTGGAGGAAGATTCAGAAGACTCTGAGGAAACGCTAGACGGCGTTGGTCGTCCACATCAGCGACGCGACCCCTCGCAATTCCAGACCACAGTCGACGGCCGTAACGTCAATATGAAACGCGTGCCAACAAGTGAAGCTGATCAGGTGCTTGGCCGCAACCAAGACCCGAGTGCCCGCAGCCATGAACATCATGAAGGCCAAGAACGTGCGCCCGTCAACGAGCATGGTTTGGAGTTCTCTGATGGACGCGGGCAGCAGCAACACTTCGGTCTGCAAGACGGTCTTCCACCGCTCCAAGAACGAGATACAAACGCATCTTCTCAGACTAAGCAGGAAGAGAAAGAGATTCGGCAACGAGAACAGGACGCAGAACGGGAGTTCTACAACCAGTATCGCAACCCAATTGCTAGGCTGCGAGCCAAGTACCCACAGGCACCTGCGGAGTTCCTCGCCGTACGTGTGATCCCCTGTATTGATCGAAGCCTTGCTAATACCGTGTAGACGTTCGTATACCTCCTCATTGGACTGTGCGTCAATCTTTCGGTCGCCACATCTCAAGAAGGCACCGGCAGCTTCGAGACCCAAGCTTGGGGATGGGGCTTCGCAGTCATGATTGGCATCTACCTTGGCGGTGGTGTCAGCGGTTCGCATCTCAGTCCGACAATCTCGATCTCGCTATCCGTCTACCGCGGGTTTCCGTGGAAGATGGCAATCGTCTACATCTTCATGCAGTTGCTGGCAGGACTTTGTGCCGGCGCTGTAGCTTACGCGTAAGTCAGATCATCTGCTGATCACAATGCCTCAGTTGCTAACTTCGTGATAGCCTTTACGCAGATGCTATTCATGCAGTAGACCCCGGTCTCACCCTAGAGATGACCGGCAAGGCTCTGTTCCCTCAAGGACCCATCTACTCCACTGCAACCGGCTTTTTCAACGATTTCGTCTACATGGCCATCTTCGTCTGCGTCATCTTCGCCCTGGGAGACGACCAGAACTCGCCTCCGGGCCAGGGTATGACAGCCTTCGTTGTCGGTCTTACAGGCTTCGTCACGATGATTGGACTTGGCTACAACACGGGTCTGGGTATCTCACCAGCGCGCGATCTTGGTCCCAGACTCATCGGGTTGTGGGTTGGATATGATTCGGCCTTTGAGAACGGGTACTGGGCCTATGGTTCTTGGGGCGCATCTATTGCTGGCGCGTTGTGTGGTGGCTTGATGTACGATTTGTGCATCTTCGTGGGTGGAGAGTCGCCCGTCAATTACAGGTGGCCGCAGCCGGGGGATATTAAGTGGAAAGCGAAGGAGCAGAAAGATAAGGCCAAGGATAAGATTCAACAGGTGGCGTAAGCTTTCGCAAGTAATTCTAATAATTGGAAAAAGGAAAAAAAAGTCGATGCATTTATTCAATAGATCCCAATGAAGATGTAGTCGCGTCGGTTGGTGCAAGGGAGCTTGCGATTGCGGCTCCGGGAATAGGACGACCGGAAACCGAGCGCGGCGCGTCATGCCCAACCACCGATCCGCAACTTCTCCATTGGATATCTCACGATCATGACCTCTACGGGGAAGATTGGGTCCGATCGGATATATCGCCGGCTGGCGATCGAACGCTGCACGTAAGCTTATTGTTAGCCGTCTGGTTTGCGATGCTGCTAGAGCCTCATCCGTCGCACGTCTTCAACGACCGTCACCACACGAGCAACCATGCAATGACAGCAAACACCCAAAACAGACGATAGAATCTTCTGAAATCAACAAGAAGAATCACTGAAAAATGGCTACATCCCCACACACCGCTGACACGACCCCGTCGTCAAAGCCAAAGATGCTCCACCAAGAGCAGAAGCGACCAGACCGCAAAATAGGCATACGCGAACGATTAAAGCACTTCACATTCGCCTGGTTCCTCTCCACAATGAGCACAGGCGGTCTCGCCCTCGCCATCGCAGAGACACCGCATCAATTCCCCGGTACAAGCTCTCCATCATCCTGCCGCGCATACCAATACTAACAAGCAAACCCTAGGCCTCTACCACATAGGCCTAACCATCTTCTTCCTCAACATCGCTCTCTTCCTCCTCCTCTTTACCCTTACAACCCTCCGCTTCATCTACCACACTTCCCACTTCCTGTCTTCCTTTCTCCACCCGCAGGAATCCTTCTTCCTCGGCTCTTTCTGGCTCTCCCTCAGCGTAATACTAGCTGGTATCCAAACCTACGGCATCACCCGTGGTCCTGCGTACTCCTGGCTCATCGACGCAGTCTACGTGTTATACTGGATCTACGCCGCGTGCTCGCTCGCAAACTCGATATTCCAGTATTGGGTATTGATCCAGTGGGGAAAGGTGCGTCCTGTGCCGCCGTTACCGAGTATCTTCCTCGCGGGATATTCAGCGATGTTGACGGGGACGGTGGCGAGTATGGTGGCGGGGACGCAGCCAAATGAGCGAGCCGTTGCGGTCATTGTATCGGGTGTCGCGTATCAGGGGTTTGGGTGGTGTATTAGTCTTGTCGCTATCGTGGGGTTCGTAAGGAATCTACTGGATAATGGGTTTCCACCAAGTCAGTTACGTCCCGCGTTGTTTATACCGGTGGGGAGTGGGGCGTATACGATTGTTGCATTGATCGGTCTTGCGAATGCGGTTCCGGACAGCATGTCACAAGGTTACTTTGCGAAGCATCCTGCTGCGCCAGAGATTTTGCGTATTTTGGCGCTTTTCACGGGGGTTTTCTTGTATGTGTTTAGTTTCTGGTTGTTTGCGATTGCGCTGCTGGGGAATGTGGGGGTGGTGGGTAGTATGCCGTTCAGTCTGACGTGGTGGGCTTTCATATTCCCGAATGTGGGGTTTACGCTTAGTACGAGTGTGTTGGGGAGGGAGTTGGAGAGTGAGGGTATACTGTGGGTGGCGAGTGTGATGACGGTGTTGTTAGTAGTGATATGGTTGGTGACGGTTGTGGGATGTGTGAGAGCTGTTTGGAGGAGGCAGATTGTTTGGCCGGGCAGGGATGAAGATAAGAATCGTTGAGTAGTTGGGTCAATACACGGTTGTGTATGTGTAGCTTCATGGAAGCGGATCGAAAGCACGTAGGACTGCGCAGAGTGAGGATAGACAAGATGGAAATATGCATGCATTGTGATCATACCATTATACTGAAGAGCGCTAATCGTGTGGTTTCGCGTCAGCGTGTTCACCAAAGCAACAGCAGATTCAATCTCCCCAAGCACTAGGTAGCTTGACCAACCCACTGCTTCCACGCCTCCACCCCAGCATCCACATCCAAAATACTCGTATGATCATGTGTCCTTCTCAATACAGCCCTACTCACCGGAACACCCGCCGTCGCAGTTCTTCCCAAAAGGTCTTGCTGACGATTCCTCACGAAGCAAAACTGCGGGAGGTAATGCTCCGAGTTGACCGAAAGACCGTTGTCCAGCTCGATAACATTGCTTTTACGCAAGAGAGGACCTAAATGACCCACAATGAGTGTTTCGAGTTTGAAATTCGGGTTCTGGTATAGTTCGCCGAACATCAGGTTGGCGAACTTTTGTACCTGCATGGAGATGATGCCTATGTCCCATCGGCTGCTGTAGCTGTGGCCAAGGCCGCCGACCATTTCGATGAGAGAGCGGTGGACGTGGAGGGTGCGGAGTTTCGTTAGGTGCCGGATGGAGTCTTGTGGGGGGTAAGTATATGTCATGATCCGTTGGCTAGTCGTTACAGCTTACTACGAAGTCCTCTAAGTTGATGTACCACATCTCCGCCATGAGAAACTCCTCATCCACCCCAGCAGCGAATTGTTCGAGATTTGGACATGATCTGCAAATAAGATCGAACTCTTTGGCATTGATTATCTCGGTTTTGGAGTATAGACTGACCTGGGGGCAGAGGGTCGAGAGTCCAATGGCCGAAGTGGAGACTGCACAAGTTCGGACATGCTTTCAGAAATTTGACTAAATGTATGTTACGCTCGTCTTCAGGTTCGACGGTGGCAGTTGAAGACAAAAGTTCGTTCAAGGCAACGTGCGTAAGGTCAAACTGCCGCTTTGGCACTGCACCTGTTATGTCGGATACAAATTTGAAGCATCCGGCGCATTCTACTAGGTCGAGTTTAAGCAGCTTACCGAAATCGATGATTGTAGACAAGGAACTGTACATGTGCGTCAACCTCAAGCCAGTCAATCTGAGTTCTTTCAATGGAAGTTTGGGCTGATTTGGTTCCCAGACGTGGTTCCAGAGCAGCTTGGAAACGTCAGTGCCAATGTGGGCGCTCAGAGACAGGAATTGCAGGTTTCTTCCGATGGCTTGAAAATACTCGAGTAAAAGGCCGTTGAGTGACGACCCATCGACGATATACATGTCCAGTCGTTTCAAATCGTTTTCGCGTTGACACAGTACTGGTAGTTCGTTTATAGTGTTCGAGTAGAGATCAACAGTAAGACTGACTTGGAGGTCTGTGATATTTCTCTGGTTCGATGTGAGCTTCTTGTGCAGCCACCACGGTAGTGATCGTCGAGCGAGGAAACTCTAGATGTTAGTAGGAAGCACAAGGTGAAATGAGTAGCTCCAAGCATACCGAAATGTACGAAGAGCGTTTGCAGGGATGATATCCAAGATCTGCTCAAGGTTGCTGTCACGTACTGCAGGTTCAACATCCGCAGTGCCAGAAGCGCCGACCCAACACTTAAGGTCAGGTAGTCCAACGGTACCGTAATTTACAGACGTCGTTTCCTCGGCGATGCACTCATCTTCTACGACGAGTTCTCTGGTATACTGGAGGTTTTCTTTTACGTTCTTCAGTAGTCCAAGGACATAGCTAGTGTTGTTTTTGCTGAACAGGCGAATATCGATGTGCTTGTAGAGCTTTTCCAGAGCGAGTTGGTTGAGTTCCTTTGACACCAGACATAGTGATTTTAGGTCGCTTCGAGTGTTGATCTGTTGTAGTCAGCACACCAAACATAGTGAGGGGCAACGCGGGTAGCATACGTAGTTAAGTACTCGTCTCTGGCAGTCGGTATTGAGTTGCAACATCGTCTTCGCAGCTCAAAGGATCACGATAGCCAGAACCAAAGATAAATTAGTAGGAGCCCTCTCCCAATATACTTGATGCATTAGAGGGGTTGTAGCAATCACCCTTGCCGAATGCATGTAGACGCCGCGGAGCCAGAAGGATTGCATCCATCCTTGCTAGACCTGCAGCCAGTGGTATCGTGTCAGCGCTCAATTGACTGTTGAACAAAGAACCCACGTCAGCGCTATGTATGCTGTATCCCCCGGCAATGCATGTCGTTGCGGCATATGGGAAGCTGCCGTGAAGGAACGACGAGTCGCATCGGCTACTGAAGCCGATCAAGGTCAGCGCTGGGTTCTTGTCCCGATGAGGAAGTTTCTTGTTTTTAATTCCAGATAAGCCTACTCCACAAACTTTTACGCGAAGCGCTCTGGGGAGTGCATAATACGATTTTAGATACATGTTCACGGCACTTGGGGTGGCTAGAACTCGTGTTGCATTTGCTGCATAAATTCTGTTGAATTTGAATAACCAGACAGCTCCTAAGACGACGTGTACTCTCAGCTAAACGATCTTCTTGATGATAATTCCCCGAGGCCCAAACCGTTACATCGCTCGAGTTGCCCACGCCTCCCAATTATCGGCGGCAGAATGGTGATCGACTTCCAGAATATCTGTGTACGGTTGCGTTTCGCGCAACATCATCCTTGTAACGGGAACCGCAACGGGGACGGTGCGACCTAGGATATCCCGTTGCTCGCCGCGGAGGAAGCATTGCTGCGGAAGTGGACGTCGGTGCACTGGGGGGTTTTCTGGGGACTTCAAAGTCGCCACATGACCGATTACCAAGGCATCCAGCTTTGACTCTGGACCTATAAACTCAAAGAATCGGTTTGCGAAGGTTTGCAATTGAAGGACTAATAGTGCAGGGTCCCACTCGTTTTCACTCCGCCCCATTTGCCGAGAGTGTGGTAGGCAGAGGTGGAGCAAGCGTAGTTCTCGGAACTCTCTTAAGAACGTCTACAAGTTGTTAGCTGTCATGCTCGAGGGCCACCGCCACTTCACACAAGGAAAATCTGAACAGGTCTGCAGCCTACAGCAAGATCGAAACATGCACAGTAGATGTACCAAGTCAACGTAAACTCCAGCGTGTTCAGCCTTTTTCCTGAACGAGGTGCGGCTCTGAATCCGATGTTCCACTTACCATAAGAATCGCAAAATTGCCCTCTTCACCCCATAGGCCGCCAAGCATGGCTGCTTCCTCGAAGTACACCGCAAGCTGTTTCACTTGTCGAAAGCGGTCTTGGCTTACGCGGAACAGCATATCTACAGCATCTTGGTTATATCTGCCCCAATTCCACTCACTGGTATGGAAGCTCAGACTTTGTAAATTGTGAGGGGGAATATTGAGCGCCAATAGTAAGTCGAGTAGAGCGATATCGACGTGCGAGACGCGTATATGGAAGCTCTCAAGGGGCTCACAGGCCCTGTATATCCGGATCAAGGCCAATTTCAGAGGAGGGATTTCATCAGAGAGGACATCACCCGCAAGCTCCACAGCGAGGTGTTTTAAACGAAGCCTGTCGTCGTCCTCGATACTTTCAGCAAGCTCCACGAAAACGTCTTGACTTCCCCCGGAGCTTCCGAGAAGCTGCAGTCGCACAAGCCGATGGAAGTTGATAATCATAGACAGTGGTACGAAAGCGTGGGTGAAGGCGAAACTGGTAAGCGTAAGCTCTTCAAGTTTGGGTGTGAATTGGGTGTAGTCGTTCTCCACGCCCATTGCCCAGGTATTCAAGTCCTCATGTGAATCCCAGGAATCCGCTCCTGTCAGCGACAAGGATCTTAAGTTAGCGCCTACAGCTCTAATGTTGTTGAACAAGAGAGCGGTGCTTGTTGGTCCATCGATATAAAGATCGAGGCGTTGCAGACCACAAAATATCCGAGGTAGCACTTTGGGAAATCCGGGATCAGTGTACAAGCGTATTCGAAGGTCTTGTATTTTCGTCTGGTAGTGGCGCAGATGATTTCTAACAACTGGTGGGAGAGGGCGCCGCGAATGGTACCTGATCGCATCAGCTTCCACATCGAGTGCTAGCACACTCAGATAGTAGCTTACCATAAGCGCTCTAATCGATTGTGATGCATGATCTGCAGAAACGAGTAGGCGGCGTTGTCTCTCTCAGACTCGGTCAGGTAGGTAGCATTACTCCGACGGTCCAGAACAGGTGGGCAGATCCGTCCGGTATGTATGGACCAGAGCTCTTCGCCGATAGCTTCGTCTTCGATGATGAGCTCCTTCGTGTGCTGAAGGTGTAGGCCAGCGCCTGCCAGATTGGACTGCTGGAGACGATCCACCGCACGCCGACTCCATAGGCGCAAGACGATACGCCTGTAGAGTAGCGGGTTCGCGAGAACACGCAGAGCTGAGCATGTTCTACACAGCGATGTTAGATCGCTTTTTAGAATTATCTAGCTCAATTAGTATGTGTTTTGAAGCCCTCATGCGGACTAGCGTACGTGATCAACGATCCTCAGTTGAAGCTCTGTCGGAATACCCAATAGATTGGGTGGATATGTGGGTGACTGTCCCGAAAGATCCATCGCATCTGTAGACATCTTGAAGCGTAGACTTTACACAAGGTAGCAGAAATCGAGGTGTCGTGCAGGAGTGTGTTGAGTTCACGAAGAGCGTACGATGGAAGACCGGTAGCGGAGTATGGCCGGGCTTAGGTATTGCCGAAGTCTTACCGAGAGCGATGGCACCGAAGTGAGCACAAAGACGAACCAAGAGCATGAATGCGAAGTTTTACTCTCCTATCTCCCCTCTAGCCAATGACTGTATTGTAGCTCTGCTGAGAAATCGAAGCCAACTTGGAAGGCTTAAAATAAACACGTGGTAGTGAGCAATACCGCATGCTCGAAGTGCGAGCACTGCGTTCACTTCATGAGTGTATCGAGTTTCGGATATCATACAGCAAAAACCAAGTCGATATCCATTGTACGGTCCTGATCATCCAGAAAGCGTGACACGCAGCACACATGCAAAAGAACGTGAACCACATTATAATTTGGACATCGTACTTTATAAGACAATCCCCTGCGACCACCGGAGAAGACACCCTCTAAAGGATGTCTCAAGGCTCTACTCAGCTAACCCTCAGCGCAATCTCACACCCTCATCATTCACGGCCACTCAGGATCCTCCCTCCTCCTAAAGCAAGCCACAAACTTCAACCCCTTATTCCTCTCGACCTTCTTCCCTTCTTCAGTTTCCACCCTCATCGCCTTGACACACTCATCCATGCCCACGCCCTCGACCCCATCCACAGTCTCCCCCTCCTCAAACACCCTCTCCACGCGCTCAAAACACGGATGTCTCTCAAAATGCCCCTTCATCCACTCATGCAGATCCTGCACGTCCGTAATCGTATACACCACCCCACCAGGTCTTAGCACATACGCATACTCCGAGTTTAACGTATAAGACACGATTCGCGCTTTGTGTTTACGTTGTTTGAAATGCGGGTCCGGGAAGCAGAGGAAGATTTTTGATAACTGGTGTTTTTGGAAGAAGTTGGGCAGGAATTTCATGGTGTTGGCGCGGATGCAGGATGTGTTTTGGTAGGCGTTGTTCGAAGCGTTTTGGACGCGTAGGGCGCGGACTTTTTCTTGCACGTATTCTGTTACTGAGGTGCGGATTTCCATGCCTGTATGTCATGTTAGTTTGGTTATACTGTTGTGTCTTGCGTTGCGACTCGGAAAAAGAGGTGGCGACGGAGATGTGTACCTACCGAGTATCAATGTGTCGGGGAACTTGGGTGCGAGTGCGAAGAGTAGGCCTCCGAAGCCGCATCCTATGTCTGCTATTTCGACATTCTTTGATATCGCATTTGCTTCCCGTTGCTCTTCTATGCTCATATCATGTGACTCACTTTGCCCTTCTTCCGTCTCTTTCTTAGGATGTTTGGCGTACATGGGGTATAGACTCGCCCAGTCCATATCTGCGGGGCTCTTGGGGCTGCATCATGTTAGGTCCATCTCTCACAAGAACCCAAACCATCTTACTATGTGAGCGAGTGATCTGAAAAGGGATTCGCATGGGCGCGCTGCCTGTAGAACTTCTTCTTTGGCATTGCGCCCTGCTGCTCCTCCGTCTGCAGCGACTTCTTATACTCCTCGCGCCTTGTGCGCTTTGCTGGCTCGCCTGGCATGGTGATTGTGGTATACGCAATTATCAGATGTGCAAGACAGTTGGGTCAAAGGTAGATGTACAGGTGCTGAGGTAATAGTCGATTAGTTGCGTATCACGAAGCGAGTTTTTCGCTAGCGCCAGGGTCTCTGGTCCACCACATCTGGAGTAACACGGCCGTTCGCGCAACGATCCACTGCTTGTACGACAAAGTTACTACAAAAAGCCCGACGACCTTGGCACCCTGCATACGGTTCGTGGGAAGAAAAATCGATACAAGAAGACAATCCCAGGTGTGCGCCCAAATGCTAATCCTTATCCATATCCAATGCCCAGTCGTTCAGTCATCAACATTATCGGAATTCAATCGCGCCTTGACACCCAAAATCTTGGATGTGTTTCAAATTGAGCTTCTGGAATCTGGGGCATGTCAGCGTATTCCCATCTTGGTCGAGATATTAGACTCACTTCTCGCTCTTAGCGTGGAAGTAGATGCCCTCGATGCCACCCGAGAGCTGGTTGAAGCAGATGTAGTAGAAGCCTTCAAAACTCGCACCATTTATGGTCCTCACTCGGTGATCTGGCACGAGAAAGTACTCCTTCCATCGCATGAACAGGTGCTCCTTCTGGCTCAGGTCTTTCGACACTTGTTCCTGGCGCGAAGAGTACTTAGCAATCGGCTTGTATGCGTCGAACCGCCCCCAGTGTTGCCGGTCGACCTTCTCGTTAGAGCCCCATTCTGGATGTTGTGTAATGAAGGTGTATTTGCTTCCAATGATCTCGCCTTCGAAGTACGTCGTCAGACTCGGATGGTCTTCCGTTAAACCTATGGACGTATTAGTCACAAGCCCTATGCATCGCACTGCGGAGATGTGTGCGCACCTTTGATGCGCAAGTATCCACACATGAAGGACTCGCGCATGTCGACATGTTTTATGTCGACTTCGACGTCATACTGCTGGCGGTCGGAGGTTTGAGTGCCCACGAAGCGACTGCCGGGCCGAAGGAGGGACGAGGATGTATTGGGTAGGAACTGCATCGGCATTAGCAACGTCTACTTTGCGCATTGCTGTGCATGCAAGCTGGTCTGACCTACCCTATGCGCAGGGAATGGGGATGATAGATGGCTGGCGAGTAGCGAAGTTGGCGCAGCGGGAGAAAGCGGCGAGACGTGAGAGGTGCGTTGCTCTTCAGTGCCGTCGTCTGTCGCCGTCATAGGCGTGGGTATGTCTCTACTCGGTGAGTCTCTGTCGGTGCTGGATAGCTTGGTCTGGATATCGTCGGGCGCCTGGGTATGCTCGCGCGAGTTTTGTGGGGACGGAGTGGGCTGCTGCATGGGAACATCTGGCACGGCGCTGGCATTGCTGTCGTGGTGGGCGCCTCGTGTCTCATCCAATTCGTGGGTCGCGATAACGCGCGATTCCTCGGGTGGACAAGTCGGGCGGCCAGCGATGCTCTCGTGCTCCATCGGCGAGACCATGGCTTCATCATCCGGCGTCGGCATGGTCCGAAAGCAGGTGCGACGAGACTACAGCGAAGGTGCGAGGCGATTATGCATGGGAGGGGAGGGGGATGAATGTGCGATTATACAATAGAGCCTTGCGGGAGCCAGAAGCGTGGCGATGGGGAAGAATGCATGCTGGATGGATGACTTGGACTCGGCGGAGGTGTCTAGGCGGTTCAAAGTTAGTGGGTCGCTGAGCTGCACTTACGCGGGGAAACAGCACTAGGCTCACGTGGGATGACATGGGGCCAAACCTAGACACATTGGAACATTCTCTATCTAGGCCGGTCGAATGCATCTGTAAAGTGTATTATTATTTCTTGCCAAGTGAACTATGGTGACCTCCCGAGCCGACCCGTAGGGCCTAGAGATTTTTGGTTTGATGGCCCTATTACTGGGCATCCTTCTCCCATACACCATCGTCCTAGAAGGGATCACGGAGATCAGGTGACACTAGTCACAAGCAGATGTCGTTCCTCCAGTTGACTCCGTACGCCGTTCCTACGTCATTCTACGTCGAGCCGCGGTTGTGCCACATCCCCGTGGCTGTGCGCTGTCGGCAAAAGCAACGCTACTGTGCCTCCATGTGGGCAGCGAGAGGCTTAGATGGGCTTGATCTACAACGCTGTGAGTCTTGATGTTCGACGTGAGCACATTTGATCGCATACCTTGAAGTGCAGGGATATTAAAGAAAAGACCAGAGCCTTGAGATCCTGCACCAGGTAGTAGAAGACGCGAAGGCCCTCTGGATCTGACGAGTCCTGCACATCCTGAAGCGACCCAATTTTCGCAGTCTATCACCGTTAGTCCACAGAAGGCCGTGAAAGATAGACCACCCTACCTCAAAGGAGATGTGCTCGCTGCCTAACCGGATCTCCAACTCTTGACGACCATCTTTGTTTTTCTGAGGCCACTTTGTGTCATCTTCCCTTGGTATGAGTTAGCAGATGATATCTAACTTCCGTTCCCTCACATACTTGAGGATCTCACTGTCCTTGACAATCTTCTTGATCTCGGCTACCAAAGCATCGCTGACACACACTGAACAACGCGTTAGCAACACACTGCGTTAGAGGCAGGAAATGACTTGCTCTCTTTCCGAATGAGTGAATCATTGCGGTAGTTTGAGTTGTTGGCATAACGGGCAGATGCGCTGCGACCATCTCCGAGCACTCGAAAATCAAACTCTATACCAAAGTTAGACTCAAGGTTCTCTTTTCGCAACAGCTTTACGCACCCAAGAACTCGTGTCCGAATCGGCCTTGGTGACCAGAGCTGCGAAAATGTTAGTAATTGCACGTGCTTCGAGGATACCCAGCCTACATACTAGTAACGCAGGTAGAATGGCTCGTTGGTTGTCATGTTTGCGACTACCTATATCGGGCTCTAACGATGCGCGTACAGGAATTCGCAGTGCTTGGGTTGCGCGTGTCGTGGTGTTGATGTACCGTCGCGGCAGAGGGTTGGAGATCTTGGCGTCCAGACCCCTGCAAGCCTAGCGAGGCGGCCTTCGCTGGAGCGACCATTTCTCGAGCAGACACCTGGAGGTAAACAGAGTCCCGTCGAGCATTGCACCCAAATCTCCAACAAGCCACCTCTCCGACCAGGCCACTCCAGTCCTTTCACACTCCCCGCTAGGCTGCAGCTGCGCCAAACCTCACGACTCCCTCCACCGCCCCCGTCGATCGATACACGTAGCCCATCCCACTTATTCTGGACTCCACGGGACATTGAGGGCTGACGGCCACACCGGGAGTCACGTTATCGCAGCTGGACACTGTACACCTCGGGTCAATCGCAACTACCGCATAAACCGGCAGCATGGCGGCGTTTCTCGAGAACTCGTACAGTCTGGTAGGAACACCTGGCAGGTCATGGGTATGGGGAAGCTGACGGGCAACACCAGGTGCACCAGGACAATGCCGCCGACGTACCATCACAGAACGAGCTGAAGAATGCTCTGGAGAAGGGCAGCGATGAGCAGAAGATCGAGACCATGGTGCGCTCTTGCAATGGCACTGCCCCGCCTCGCTGAATGCGACCGTCTGACAGCTCTGCAGAAGAAGATCCTCTCGATTATGCTCAATGGCGACCCCCAGGCTGGCCTACTCATGCACATTATCCGATTCGTCATGCCCAGCAAGTCGAAGCCGCTCAAGAAGCTCATGTACTTCTTCTTCGAGGTCTGCCCCAAGCACGACGCCCAGGGCAAGCTAAGGCAGGAATGGATTCTCGTCTGGTGAGTGCATGGAGGATACCACATGAAGCTCGCTAATTCGGACAGTAATGCGATTCGATTCGACTTGCAGGCGCCCAACGAATACGTACGAGGAAACACATTGCGCTTCGTGTAGGATACTCAAGGACGCCCACCCGAATACTGCTGACAGTCGGTACAGAACCAAGCTACGAGATGCTGAGCTTGTAGAGCCACTGCTACGTACGAGTCTTGCTCACTACACTTACCATCATGATACTGACAATCGCAGAACCGGTGCGCCAATGCCTCACACATCGACACGCGTACGTCCGAAAGAACGCAACCTTCGCAATCGCATCCATCTTCACACATCTTCCCGAGCTCATGCCAGATGCGCCCGACCTTCTGGTGACATTCCTCGACGACGAGAACGATCCAACGTGCAAGCGCAATGCTTTCGCCGCCCTCGTCTCTGTGAGCCACGAGAAGGCTCTCGAATACCTCAGCACTGTTTTCGATGCTATACCCAACCACGAAGAGCTTCTCCTCCTCGCCGAGCTAGAGTTCATCCGCAAAGACGCCATCGTAAACCCATCCAACAAGGCCCGCTATCTCCGCTTGATCTTCGACCTCCTCGAATCGCAGGTATCGACCGTCATCTACGAAGCTGCGCACGCTCTTACCACCCTCACAAGCAACCCGGTCGCAGTCAAAGCAGCTGCTGGAAAATTTGTGGAGCTGGCGATCAAGGAGCCCGATAACAACGTCAAGCTCATCGTCTTGGAGAGGGTTGAGCAGCTGCGACACAAGAATGAGGGAGTCCTTGATGATTTGACTATGGAGGTCCTGCGCGTTTTGTCCAGTACCGACTTGGATGTGCGGAAGAAGTCGCTCAACATTGCCATGGAGATGATTTCAAGCAGGAATGTCGAAGAGGTCGTCCTTCTATTGAAGAAAGAGCTAATGAAGACGGTGGACGAACAATACGAGAAGAATCCCGAATACAGGTCGCTCCTCATCTCCTCAATACACTCCGCCGCCATCAAGTTCCCCGAAGTCGCTGCCAGCGTCGTTGGATCGCTCATGGACTTCATCTCCGATGTCAGCAGCAACGCTTCCGCAGTTGACGTCATTTCTTTCGTTAAGGAAGTCGTTGAGCGCTTCCCTGATCTGAGGGCCTCGATCATCGAGCGACTGGTTTCGACTCTTGGCGAGGTACGTGCTGGCAAGGTTTACAGAGGTGTGCTTTGGATCATTGGAGAGTTCTCTCTGGAAGCGAAGGACATCCGAGACGCATGGAAGGGTATCCGCTCATCACTTGGCGAAATTCCCATACTTGCTTCTGAACAAAGACTGTTGGACGATGCATCAGAGGGTAAGGAGAGCAGTGAGCAAGTCAACGGACACGCAAAGGCGGCAGCTCCATCTGGGTCGAGGAAAGTGCTCGCCGACGGTACCTATGCGACGGAAAGCGCCCTGACTTCCTCCGCTGCTGCCAAGGCGAAACTCGAGGCAGTCAAGAACTCACAGAAGCCTCCACTACGTCAGCTTCTCCTTGATGGCGACTACTACCTTGCTACGGTTTTGTCCAGCACTCTCACCAAGCTCGTCATGCGCCATGGAGAGATCTCAAAAGACGAAGCCCGCACAAATGCCCTCCGCGCCGAGGCCATGCTCATCATGATCTCGATTATTCGTGTTGGCCAATCGCACTTTGTCAAGACTTTCATCGACGAGGACTCCATCGACCGTATCATGTCATGTGTTCGCTCGCTGTCCGAGTTCTCGCAAAGAAAGGAGCTCGAGACTGTATTCTTGGAAGACACCCGAAAATCTTTCCGTACTATGGTCCAAACAGAAGAGAAGAAGCGCGCCGCCAAGGAGGCTTCCGAGCGCGCGAAGTCGGCTGTCAATGTTGATGACTCTTTCAACATCCGCCAACTAAAGAAGAAGGATGCGGACGGTAGCGATGAGATCGAACAAGATCTCGAAAGGGCGACCGGAGGCGACACCGCGACTGAGGATCTCACATCCAAGCTCAGCCGCGTCGTGCAGCTTACTGGTTTCTCCGACTCGGTATACGCAGAAGCATACGTCAAGGTACGTCAACACGAACTGATTGGAAACATCTACTAACTTTGCTAGGTCCATCAATTCGATATTGTCCTTGATGTTCTGCTCGTGAATCAAACGACTGAGACATTGCAAAATCTCACGATCGAATTCGCGACTCTTGGTGATCTCAAGGTAGTAGAGCGCCCGTCAACACAGAACGTTGGTCCCCACGACTTTATCAACATCCAAGCGACAATCAAGGGTAGGGCTTTCCTGTTTGCACTTTTCGGTCCGCATACTTACTTTTACAGTGTCATCCACGGATACCGGTGTCATCTTCGGAAACATCATCTACGAAGGGTAGGTCATCCGCAACAATACTCTGCAACAATTGCTAATATCCTGCAGTGAGAAGGGTGTTGACTCAAATGTTGTTATCCTCAACGATGTCCACGTCGACATTATGGACTACATCAAGCCCGCGCAATGCACAGAGACGCAATTCCGGACAATGTGGACCGAGTTCGAATGGGAGAACAAGGTCAACATTAACTCCAAGGCCAAGACGTTGCGCGATTTCTTGAAGCAACTCATGGCATGCACGAACATGAGCTGCTTGACTCCAGAGGCGTCAATGAAGGGCGACTGCCAGTTCTTGTCAGCGAACCTGTACGCTAGGAGTGTATTTGGTAAGTCTTCAAACTCACTTTGCATTAACAATACTGATAGAAAGCAGGTGAGGACGCTCTCGCCAATCTGAGTATCGAAAAGGAAGGTGACAATGGCCCTATTACTGGGTTTGTACGCATAAGAAGTCGCTCCCAAGGCTTGGCGTTGAGCCTGGGGTCGTTGAAGGGCCTGAACAAGGTCGGGGTAGCATGATTTGTCGGCTAATAAGCACTGTCACACGTCCGGGGTAGCGGGGGATGGGCGTTCCTACTAAGAAACGGTAGCAAAAGGAAGGTTGGTTGCTTCCTTCGTCTACAGGTCTTCGCGTACGACGCGTTGGGTCGATAGACATGTGGGTAGGATGGATGAATGTTAGTGTAGCATTGCCGTATCAAAGACATAAGAGTTCAAAATCATCACCTAGTCTCACTGTAAGCATACTCAAGTACACCCGTGAACAGTAGCCTCGTGTCACGTTCTTGGCTGGTTCGTGACTGCCCAGGTGAGATGCCTCGGTTGGCGAGCGGTGCAGGGTCCAACGGGAATGTTTCCTTTTTGTTTAGCACCAACGATCCGCCAGGATCCGCGCCCTTGCGACAGGGACGGTACCCATGAGCGTGACTTGACCGTCGTCAGCGTGCCTCTTGCTCTGGTCTAGTCTTGAACTGACTCCTGGTCTCGCCCTCTCCACAGCATGCTACGCGTCCCTTCCGCGACATCTCGTTAATTATGGCTTCGCTGGCGGGCTCCGACGATCCCTTTAGAGACCCTCTGCTCACCAACAACGCCGCTCTTTCGCAGCCGTCGCACGACTCGGCACCCACCCAGGAGCAAATGAATGTTCCCGACACGCTCGCTGTGGGCAGAAACGCCTCCCTGACCCTTGGAACCGACTCCTTGGTCGTACTAGGTGGGGAGATCATTCGCACATCACAGCGGCGCAAGGCTCACACAGCACAGACGAAGCGCTCCTAGATAGCAAAAGCGCCAGCTGCTGCGGCCTGTCTCTTGCTGGCAGTAAGTACTGACATGGCGACTAGGTAGCAACATCCGCTTACGCGACGCAGAGAACAAATCCATTCGTTCCATACCCTTTTACAACATCCTCTGGGCCGAGCACTCAGAGGACGGCCACATCACCGTCCAATATGCGCAGAACACATCGAAGAAGGCCGTTCGCCCCGCCATCATCAGCTATTCCCTGGACAAACCAGACAGTCGTTTAACGGAGGCATGGATAGAGAAGTTGCTGGATCGCGCATACGGAGCGTCGCAACGGCGCAAACGAATCAAGGTGCTCGTCAATCCGTTTGGAGGCCAGGGCGGCGCAGTCAAGACATACCACAAGTTTATTGCGCCCATCCTGGCTGCTGCACGATGTGAGCTCGACGTAGAGAAGACACAGCACAACGGCCACGGCGTGGAGATCGCGCAGAACATGGACATCGAGGCATACGATGTAGTCGCCTGCTGCTCTGGAGACGGCATACCACACGAAGTCTGGAACGGGCTGGGCAAGAGGAGCGACGCAGCTCGGGCGCTCCAGAAAGTAGCCGTTGCACAGCTCCCCTGTGGTTCAGGCAACGCCATGAGCCTCAACTTCAACGGCACCGACGACCCCAGTCTCGCCGCTCTCGCCGTCGTCAAGGGCCTCCGCACACCCCTCGATCTCTCCTCGATAACCCAGGGCGACCGCCGCACACTGTCCTTCCTCTCCCAATCCGTCGGCATAGTAGCCGAAACAGACCTCGCGACAGAACACCTGCGCTGGATGGGTAGCGCACGCTTCACCTGGGGTTTCCTCGTGCGCCTATTCAAAAAGACATGCTACCCCGCCGACATTGCCGTAAAAGTCGAATACGACTCCAAGACCGCCGTCCGCGAAGCCTACCGCGCCGAATGCGCAAAACCACCTCGCAGCACCGACGACCGCATCCTCCCCGCCCCGGACGCCGGTCTCCCCGAACTGAAATACGGCACAGCGACCGACCCCCTCCCCTCAGGCTGGGAACTAATTCCCCACGACCACCTCGGCAACTTCTACGCCGGAAACATTGCCTACATGTCCCCCGACGCAAATTTCTTCCCCGCTTCCCTGCCCTCCGATGGCTGTCTCGACCTCGTCCGTATCCGCGGCGATATCGCGAGGCATACTGCTGTGAAGACGTTGCTGGCGGTGGAGAACCACAGTTTCTTTGACCTGGAACATGTGGATTACCAGAAGGTTAGTGCATATAGGATTATTCCCAAGGGCCAGCAAGATGGGTATATTAGTATTGATGGGGAGAGGGTGCCATTTGAGGGGTTCCAGGTTGAGGTGCATAGGGGATTGGGGACAGTGTTGAGTAAGAATGGGCATTTGTGTGAGGCTCGGGGTGTTTGAGGTGTATAAGCCGGGGACGATGAATAATTCTTGTGCGGATATTTGTAAAAGGCGTTTGTCTTAGGATACCAATTTTGTTTTTTAGCTGGAGTTATGAAGTTTGGCCTGTTGTTCTTCGAAAATGGCTTTCCTCGTGTGGTTTCGATCAATTCGCGATTCTTGCCATCTCAACCTAACTGCGCCGTTCATATGTTAGATACTCCCATCTTACTAGAACAATCCACTCTTTGACGTGTTCAGGATTCCATGATTCCACATCGTTTTTCCAAACTCCCCATGGAATTGAAGTTCCTATCCAAATCCCCAGATATGACTCACATCCCCATCCACGCCTATCAGATTTTCCCCATCGCCCCCGTTACCTACCCACTCAATCCAATTAGCCCATTCCATTGTTCCCACTTCGTCCCCCAATGCATACCCGCTTGCCACACCGCCCCCAATTCCATTTTTCGCGCCCAACCCATCAATCCTCTATCTCGCCCATGGTATGCAACCAACGTTATAAACATAATAAAGCTTCAAAACTTCATCAAACAGCAACCGCAAAAGCTGCTTGGCGCAGCGGAAGCGCGCCGGGCTCATAACCCGGAGGACCTCGGATCGAAACCGAGAGCAGCTAGATGTTGTGAATGTTTCTTTTTTGCGCTTTTTTGCACATGCTAAAAAGCGGGTAGGGAGGTAGATGGTCTGGAAGGTTGGCATATTACGTTTTGCTAGTTGTTATGGGTGTGGTAGTAGTACGTGTTATTTTTTCCGACTTTGCTATGTTTTAATAGAAGCGTCACCCCAACAGCACGTTATGCAGAACAACGAATCAAAAGAATTATCAAGATGATATTGCGTTCACAAACAACCACCGCTATGCAAAGATACCTATACACAAACGTCGCGTCCATAACCCACTACACATAAATCATCTACGACGCAGTAACGAGCACATAACTCGTAATAGCATCCATCCTCTCCTTCGTCAACTTCAGCCCCACCTTCAGCAACTCAGTCGCAACCTCCTGATCCTTCCTCTCCAACTCATTATACTTCTCGCGCGTAAGCAGCCAAGCAACAGAGTCGTTCTCCGCCGCTACCGTGCCCGTTCGGTCAGTCTCGGAGAAGAACGGTAGCTCACCACACGTCGTACCCGGTAAAATGACTTCGAAGAAACTGCCTTGGTCGAGCTCGTATTCTGTCCGCAGACGGCCTTTCTCTAGGATGTAGAAACCGTCTGGATCGTCGCCGCGGGAGTAGAGGACGGTGCCGGCGGGATATTCTTTGCGCTCGAAGTAGGGTGCGACGGCTTGCCAAAAGTCTTCGTTCTTGGTGGAGACGTCTTCGAAAGTCTGGAGGATGATCTTGAGTGGTTGGGCGAAGTTGCGCCAGCGCGAAGGAGCGACTTGTGTGGTTTGGGTGGTGCTCAGAGAAGTAGTGTCTGGGATGGAAAGAGAGTCTTCGCCGCTTTCGCGCATGGTGGATCGAGCGGCGATGAGTCTAGCACCGCGCCGGGGCGACGAAAAGACGGGGTTGAGGGAGCTGGCACCGAAGGATGTGGGCGTGCCACCAGTAGCGATCGGTTCGTTGGCGGAGGTGTCCTTGGATCCGGAGATACTCATTGGCGGTGTAGTTTGTGGCTTTGGCGCATGGCGGTTCCAGTGCTTGTGGAAAACTTCTAGTAACTCGTTCTCGCAGGATTCAAGCGCAGTGTTCAGGTCCTCGAAAACTTGTGGTGGAGGGCACTCCTCATCGCCGTCCTCATCTAGAAGACCGACGTTTTGTAGGGCTCGTCCAACTGGATCAGCGAAAGAGACTCCAGAGATGATCATCTTCACATTCTTGGTGTTGAGGATACGGTTGATGCGCTGGAAACCTTCGGAGCTGGAAAAGTCAACGTCCAAGACGTGCGTAAAGTCGACAATGATGAAGCTGATGGGGTTCTTCTCAAAATGGTCGTCGTCGATCAAAGACCGCATGTACTCTTCCACGGAAACGATAGTTCCAAAGAACAAGAAACCGCCTAGCTTGATGGCGCGGATCTGACCTCGCACCTTGTTGAGATAACGAGAATCGGATCGTGGGCGCCGAACAGTAGACTCTGCGATCATGCCGCTGTATGTTCCTCGGATGGCTGAATGGCGTGAGCTTTGCACCACGTAGCTGACGCACGCAAGAACGATGCCGACGAAGATACCAACAACGAAGTCGTGTACGCCCATGATGAGTACAATGGCCAGGATGGTCAGATATTCGAGCTTGTGACATTTGCCAAAGGTATCCCAGAGAGCTTCCTTCATGAGATCGATACCAAGGAGGAAGATGAGTGCGCCAACTAGGCAGATCGGGATGTAGCCGACCATGGCTGGGCCTGCAACCCAGACGGCGGTCGTTGCGAATGCGAGCATGATACCTGCAGTCCGACTGTTACCGCCGTTGTCGACAAACATGACGCTGTTGGCGTAGACGAGATAGTTCTAGAACGCTGTGAGTGATAGATGGTGGAATTTGGTGAGAATGATCTTACCTGGATACTTCCCAAGCAACCGGAGAGCGTATTCGAGATGCCATGAGCAATCAGCTCTCGGTTGACATCGAGATTGTCCTCCCGCACTGCCGCACCAAGAGCGGGGACATTGATGGGAACGTGAATAATGCCGAAGAATGAGAGGGCGAACATAGTGGGAATAGTGCTGACAAGCGCCGCTCCATCTATGCTGCCAAATTTGAAGTAAGAGTAGAATCTGTAAAACTTGACACCGGCTTCGGGCGTCTCAAAGATCCAACCTGCGTTGCGCACAGGCTCAAGGTCCTTATGTAGAATGCCCTTAACAATGATGTAAAAGACAGCAAATACGGTAATGAAGAAAGCGGGTAGAACGAAGGGGCTCTTGGACAGACGCCGGAGGACCATGATGGTGATTGCAAGAGCGAGCGGTAATGTCCATAGATACCAGGTGTCGCCGGAGAATAGCTTCTGCAGGGTAGCGAGATCGTAGTTGAGGTTACCCTCGAGGCGGGCCGATACCTCAATTCCAGTAACAACCAGGAAGAAACCCACACCTCCGATACAGCCGATCAGAATGTGTCTGGGGAAGAAGCTGACGAGGTTGCCCAGTTTGAAAGCTCCGAGGGCAAGGAAGATGAGACCAGTCAGGATGGAGCTCAGACAGTAAGAAACGATGGTAGTGGCTATGATGGCCTCCGGTGGCTTGCCTTCCATCTGGTTCATGATGGAATAGGCCATTTTGTGGAAGAACGGCACTACCTCAATCATCTCCGATCCGACACCTCCTTTGAAGACGGATAGTCCCAGGGAATAGCAGAGCTGAGAAACAATGCAGCTCACGAAGAAGATGGAAATGCCGTCCGGGCCGGTGTTGCTGAAGATGGGCGCACCGAGCGGGAACAGAATATAGCCATAGGACAGCGCATCCAGGAGATTGAGAAGCAATCCAAGGAATACGGCCGACGTGATCTGAACACTGCTGAGAGCGCTCGAGATGAGAGCATCCTTGGTATAGTTCTTGGGGTTGGTTAGAGATGCGCTCACGTCCAGTAGGTGTCCCCGTCCAGCAGCGAATGTTTGTTTGACGCGTTGAGGCAAGCGCGACTTGGAGCGTGGTGTCCACGAGTGGCTCTCGGAGGGTTTCTGCTTTTGTTGCGGGTCCGGGCGCGATAGTCTGGTCTGAGGCAGTAGAGGCGTCCGCTCGGTATCCTCGACAACTACACCCGGCACGTGTGAGCTGCCCGATGTCTTCTTCGCGCTCTGTGACGTCGCCCCCGGCAGCTTGGGGCTGAAGAAGCCCTTATCAGCTGCCTGTGGCCCGATAACGGTATCGGGCGTTTCGGCCTCGCTGTCCTCCTCGATGGTGTCGGTCCAGCGACCCGTGTCTATCGAGGCGCGCCCCTCGTCGTTATCGGATAGTATGCCCGCATGTCTCCCGGAGAAAGTGTCGGGGTCAGCAAAGCTGTGGCGCTGCGGTCGGTCCTGGTAGTCTTCGGCTTCGAGGGCATACGAGGCCAATTGGGAGCTTCTCTCTCGCACGCCTTGGGACGAGTACTGTGGGGTATCTACGCGGCAGTCAGTGGCTGCCCATAGATAAGGCTTGGGATAGGTACCGGCAAACCCGTGGGATGTTTGGTGCGCGAAGGAGCGGATGGGATTGCGCGTGTAGGAGCCAGAGAGAGGGCCTCCTGCAATTGAATTCCCTCTTATCCGGCGTGGGAGGGACTGGCTGCCCTGCTCGGCGTGCGAGGCATCGTGGGCGAAGTCGGCTTCGTTGACGGCGTCGCTGGTGAAGGGAAGCTGCTGCTCTGCTGCGGGCGAGTCGCGCGAGAACAGACGGGAAGGCATGGCGCCTGACTAGAAATATCTAGGTATCGTCTAACGTTCAAAACTCAGCGACGCATCGCCAGACCCGCGGAAGTTTAAGTGGAGAAGTCCAGGCGTGTTCCAAACTTGGAAGTGGAGGGCTGCTACCGGGAGCTAGACGGCGCTGGAGGCGGGTTCAATGATGCCTCAAACAGTGTCGACGTGACGCGACAAAGGTGCGCCTTTGAGTGAAATTGGCGTCGTCGCCGGAGATCAGACATGATGGTGAAAGGCCGTCGGGTGCAGGGATTGCGCGGCTTGTCGGAAGCATGGGGCGCGCATCTGGTAAATTTTCGTTCAACACCAGTGAATCGAGACCTGAGCTCTCGGTACGTCACCGGCCGCTAGCCACTCGCCCTTTCCCCTTCCATGCTGCCCAATTCCCAATCCAGCGTCCTTCCTCCCCGCATCTGCAACCTGCATCATCTTCAATTCACCCGTCGCTTGATTTCAACTCTCAACGACGCGATATGGCGTCAACCGCCGCCGACATGTGATCATCGCCGTTGTCGCCTGTCGCCTGTCGCCGTTGTCGCTGCCCTCGCTAATGCACCTCGACCAATCCGCGACGAATCCCACACGTTCATGCATCGCGGAGCGCACCGCGCAGTCCTGCAGGTGGATCCGCTTTCGTCATGCGAATTGTCAAAATCCATCCATGCGAGTCAGGATGGTGTTTATCCAGAATTCTCTTCTACGAGTTTGCACAAAAGAGTTGGATGAGTATTGGTCATGATTACGGATAGCATCTGAGTTTGCGGTTCCGCGCCTTCCAATGTAAGCGGCCATCATTATATGCCCGTAGTCGGCAAAGAAAGACCGTCCCGAATGCTCCTGGTTATATCCACGTCCCTCAACGACCCCGCTTCAATGTTAGTCAATTGCATACACAGTACCAGCATGGCGGTCCTCATGCGTAGGCTTCTCATACAGGTTTGCACCTCCGCAGAATCCTTGATGTTCTTAGACAACAGCTTTACGTGGATCCCGCATGAGAACGTACGACCAAGACCTCCACAACCAATGCAGATCTTATGAATCCCCTCATTGTTACAGCTGGGTGCGTGCTGGACCCGACACCTCATCCGATGGAAGCTCTCTCGGTCGTTCTGGCACCTCCGCCGAGGCGGTCTTTACGGATATATCACACCAGTAAGATGGTTTCAACGGGTCCTTCGTCGTATGCTGCCATTACCGAGTCCATGTTCCGTCTCTTCCAGGAGAGATTGAAATACCCGACTCTTTCAAAGACGCCTGGTCGGATGCCAGTGTCTACTATGCAAATCACCACCCACAGTGTTACTGGGCGATCAGCATCACCATATCGCAAGAGCACAAGTAGTTGAACATCAACCGCATTTCGATCGTGGTAACATGTGGCCTCAGTATCGTCAAGGACGACCTCGAAAATCTCGGATGCTTCATCATCGATCAGTCCTTCCGATACAGAAGGCCAAATACCCCTGTTCATGGTACAGAAGGCCATGTTGTTCTCTTCTGTATAACGGACGCTGGCTGGAATAAGTCTGCATTCCAGGACCAATAGCCCGAGTTCTCCAACGTGCGATGTTGGAATATGGAGATCTCTGACTGCTGCCATTTCTTCTGCAGGGGACTCATCAAGTTTCAGCATCGCAACAGGAGATACGTCATCTTTCGTGCTGGCCCAACTCCAAGTAGGTGCGAACCATGGTTGGATAAAACCAGGACCAATGTTGGTTTTGGTGTAGCTTTCACTTGTGAAAGAAGTACAGCATTCCCAGAAAAGCAAGGCTTGCGTAAAGTGCAAAATTCTTGGTGCAAGGAAACGCTCTTGAGCGACCCATGCCCTTTGATTCAAGGGTGACTTGTAGATGATGCCATCTGGGATGATGGAACGGAACCCTATAAATAAGGACCTGGAGTAGGCCACTCAGACGAGTCCTGGGTTTCTGACCACGTAGCTGCAACCGTTACCGGCGTGAGCTCTTGGATATCGCGATCAAAGAAAAGACCAACGTCTCCGGATTCAGCAGCGGTCGCGGCAATACAAAAGTCTGCTTTGCTGTAGACGTCGCGCATGCGGGCTGCTTCAGAATCCCAGTCGCTAAGATCATCCTGAAAAATACAACTTCATGAAGTTAGCAACGATGTTGAACAATGTCAGTGGAAAGATATTACAGAGAATCGATCCAAATGAATTGGACTTGGAATTTCCGTGTTACGGTGATCGCGTCCTAAAACGTCCTAGATAACAAGGACCACGGGATTCCCTCTTCGAACATATCCACAGTGGGCTTCGTCAACACCGCCCTTTGTGGATGCGTTCCCCAGCAATGTGAAAGCACGGTGTCGCCCGCTCCAACGACCGTATCGGTTCCTTCACAAAGTCGAGCAACTCTCTCTTCAGTGGATCCAACGTACAGTACTCGTGTTGGCATAAAGCCGTTGTAAGGAGCCAGATGTTGACACTTAGCATGTAGCTCTCGACATCTGTGATACTGTTTTCCGAGCCACGAAATCGCTTCGTCATCGCCTGTGTTATGGGTAACATGTTAGAAATGCAACTCAGGTCTTGCTACAGTAAAAATCAGCACCCGGCAATGATGTGTAATGAACCCAAGAATGCTTCGCTCACATTCGTACGCCTCAAGATCAGCGGATGCAGTATGAGCTCCGCTTTCAAATTTGACTCTTGCAGGTCCTTCACGAGCTATACCCAGGCTGTAATTTGTCGGTCCTATGGGATAGGGATACCCAGGACTTCCCAGTACTAGCGGAAGGTCAGCTACACCAGGGATCGCGTTCATAGAGACAGTAATACCATAGGTCCATCTCATGGCTTTGTGGAGCCGAACGCATAAGTCACAGGGAAGCTCAAGAGCTCTCTGAAAAGAGTTCGCGTCATTGTGATGAACGTATTTGGGCCGTGGAACTCTGCCTTCCCAACCGTCTGGATCAACGTAGTCTGTTCTATCGCCTCGGAGAAAAGCCTTGCAAGCCTCGCAAAGCTTGATCTGTGAAACTGTGGGTAGCCTCGCAACTGTGTCTTCCCGTGGGAAATAGAACCAGTCCAATGTAGCAAGAGGAAGAGAGGGTGTATGGTGAGGATTGCTCATACTGGCGACAATGTGTGTGAGTGCCTACCAGCGGAGATGATGTTAGTGATATAACTTCGATATGTGCAGGTGAACAATTTGACTGAGATTCGGTCGTAACCCCTCACTTCCAAACTCGTGGTGGTACCAGGGCGGCAATACTTCGTGAGACTATTGGCACCACCAGCACAAACTGATTGCGGTGCGATTTGCTACATCAGAGTCGCACTAATGATACCCCCCCCCCCCCCCCCCCATGGTGGCGGCTATGCAATCCAAGGCTACACATGACGGCATCACTCCATGTCAGCGCTTACATCCGAAGAACGATTCTATCGACCTCCAAAACGGGACGCTGCAATACTGACATGAGCGAAAATATTTACGACAGCCTGGTACAACCATAGATTCATAACTAGCATTGCCCCACCGGGGATCTAAACTACCCAGGCATTCCACCAGTGTATCCTACAGCTTCGGAAATCTAACCCTCAAAAACTGATTCGGCCACGCAACATCCAACCCCAACTGCCAGGCAACCCTGAGCACCCACTCGGGCTCCCGCATAAACTGTCTCGCAACCAGCACCACATCCGCCAATGGCTCCTTCCCCTCCGTAACCTTAACCGCAGCCTTCGCCTCCTTCGCCAACTCCTCATCCCCGATCCGTGCGATCGTCGCCGCACCACCCTCTTCAACAATATCCCTCGCTTGCTCCGCCTCAGTGATAAGACCCACAGCACCGATGAAGAGGCTGAGATTCTCTTTCTTCAGCGCACTACGGATTTGTGCGGCGATTTTGATCTGGTAGTCCTTGGAATCGAACATGTTGATTCGCTGATCGGGGTGGTTTCCTCCACTGCTCACATCGAGGAGATCGACACCAAGACCCGGAAGTAACTTCGCGAGGCGAATCGAGCTCTCGACGTCCCAGGTGCCGCGTTGTTTGCCCAGATCCGTTTCTTCCATCCAGTCTGTGGAGCTGATGCGGAGGTACAAGGGCATGCTGTCTGGGATGACGGCACGAATGGCCTTGGTGATTTCAACCAAGAGACGTGTGCGGTTCTCGAAGGAGCCGCCGTAGGCATCGGTTCTTTGATTTGTAACGGGTGAGAGAAATTGGTGGATCAGGTAGCCATGCGCGCCATGGATTTCGATCACGTCGATACCAGCTTTTACTGCTCTTTGCGCTGCGTCGGCCCAGTCTTGTACTAACTCTTTGATCTCCTTTTCGCTGAGCGCACGAGGGGCCCAGTATCCGCTACTCTCGTCCTCTGCGGCTTTCTCGTCCCATGCCCATTCTTGGCCGCCCATGGGTCCAACGACATTCGTTGGCCAGCCATCGGCGTCAACGTCCGCTTTTACGCTGACTTTACGCTTTCCACCTTGTGTCTTTTGCTCGCCGGCGATCCAGGGCGCGCATGTACTTGCCTTTCGTCCCGCATGCGCTAATTGGAGACCACTCTGCGCTCCTTGGCTCTTGATGAAGTCTGATACCCTTCGTAGTGCGGGGATCTGGGAATCACTCCATATGCCGGGACAGTTTGGAGAGATGCGGCCGTTGGCTTGGACACCGGTGGCTTCTATAAAGACTAGACCTGCGCCTTTGAGGGCGTAGTGACCGAGTGTTGCGATGTGATAGTCTGTTAGGGCGCCGATGGTGGGGCCTGAGGATGCGGTGCTGTACTGGCACATGGGCGCTACAAGAATGCGGTTGCGGAGCGTGGTGCCGCGAATGGTTAGGGGCGTGAAGAGTGTCGGTGTTGTGCCATCTTGCTTGGTGTTTGGAGCGGGCGTTCCTGGTGAGATCAAATGTTTTGGGGTGAAGTAAGGGAGGCCTGGGACGCCTTGGTTATAGTCTTGGGGTGCCATGTTGAGGTGTCGAGTATGAGAGTTTGGGTCGACTACTTTTGCATGAGAAGAGTATGGGAAAGTATATATTAGTCGTGAAAAAGGTGCTAGAAGAAATGTTCAAGCCACCTGTGCTAGAGCACGCAATGCCGTTGATTTGTAAGTATCTTTTGGCATGGAGATAGTTGCCGAGGTACATCTGCAACTTGCCTGAACCAGAAGGTGCTCAAGTCGCAAAAGGCTACGGAGTCCTAAATCTTCAAAGATATCACGCTTCAAAGGGGCAGTTCATGAAATCGATGCCTTAGGCGTCAAACGCGGCACTTTCGAGTGATGTAGCGGCGCCTCGGTCCAGAGCACGCGTAGGCAAAGGATGCGAGCCATAGAGTCCATCGACGCTATATTCTGAATCGCCGCTCCATTCGAGTGGACAGAAACCTAAGTCAGGATAAGACTGAAACTAGAGCTGCCGCAGAAGGGTCCAATGCTTACGCCTACGCGCGAGCTCGAGCGCGTCGCCATGTGATGTGCTCGATGACGTCAACGTAACCGTCACTCAATATAGTAGCCAAACTTCCAGCGCAAGTTGTTTACGACTACCAACCATCTACAACTTCTCAAATCGCTGTACACATACCTCTAAATCGATCCTCCACACACCTAGCACATACATCAACATGTCCGCCGCACCAAACAACCCCGGTCTCGTCTCTTCTCACGCCCAATATGTTAAGGGCGCCGCCGAGGTACGTTACGATTCATTTCTCAAGCTCTTTCAAGAATGATGCCAGGAGCTAACTTCCTTCTAGGAGACCATCGGAAACGTCACCGGCAGTGAGCCATGGAAGGCATCAGGCGTGCAAGACAAGGAGCAAGCGGTGGACGCCATGAAGGCAGCATCAGCGAACCGCGACCCCAGCCAACAAGGAATGGGTGGTATCGAGGAGAAGGCAGGAAACCTAGTCGGCTGCGAAGGCATGCAAAAGGAGGGTGCCGAGAGCAAGAAGGAGTAGATGGCTACTGCAGTTGTTTAAATGAAATTATATAACGACAAACGAGCAATGCTGTCAACTTCACATGCGACAAAATAATTTGCCGCGACGATTTGAATGTCTCGATATAAAGGATGTGTCCGTACGTCATTGCTTGAAGTAGTATCGTGAAGGACCCTGGACTTCGTAGAGCACGGTCCCTGCGAGCTTTGAGCTTGAGCTTCTCGCAATCGAGCTTTAACACACCGCAAACTTCGCCGTCGCAGTACTACCACCCCGTCACCAGTCGCGCGAAACGTCGTATTTCAAACATGGCGCCTCCGATACGCGCGCGCTCGATCAAATCAGATTCCTTCCACGAGCACTTCCGAAAGCTCAAGACATCCGTGTACCAAGATAGTCCTCGCCCAAACGCCGTATCATCCTCGCACTACATCCGCACACTATCATGGAATGCCTCGGGCACATTCATCGCGACAGGTGCCGCTGATAGGACACTGCGCATCTGGAATCCGGAGAAGACGAATGCTAAGAACTCGACCGAATTGCGCACGCCCAATACGACAGCAGCCCTAGAACGCGTTTCCTTTCACCCAATCAACGAGAATGAGCTCGCGAGCTCTACTTCTGATGGCATGGTCAGGTTTTGGGATATACGATCCAAGGCTAGTGTAGGCGAGGTCAAGGTCGGCGAGTGCCCATTCACCCTGGCGTGGACGCCGGATGGGAATGAGTTGGTGGCAGGTAGAAAGGTTATACACTCCATAGCCATGCACGAGACACGTACTGACAGTCTCTAGGATAATCTCCTTGTCACCATCGACCGATCAACCCTAAGCATCCTCTCCGAACACCAACAAGTCCTCCAAACAAACCAATGCGTCTTCGACTGGTCCGGCAACCACCTCTACACAACCGCTGGTGACGGCAGCGTCAGAAGCCTTCGGTACCCGTCTTTCGAGAACGCCCTCACACTCAACGCTCATACCTCCGCATGCTACGCGGTATCGCTTTCACCCAGCGGCGAATACCTGGCAGCAGGTGGAGGTGATGCGCTGATCTCGCTCTGGGACACGCAAGAATGGATATGCACACGGACATTGGAATTGACCGGTGGTATCATCAAGTCGGTTGACTTCTCCTTCGACGGCAGCTATGTTACTGCCGGCTCCGATGATAAGGAAGAGAAGAAGATCCGTATTGCGCATGTTCACACCGGAGAGATTGTACACACGGTTGATGTGCCGACACCAGCGTCCCATGTCGCCTGGCATCCTTGCCGCTATGTCCTAGCATACTCCGCGGATAATCTGGGTCTGAAGATCATTGGGGGTATCAGCTAGTTTGGCATAGAGGAGCAAGGAAATGGCGTTCGTCAGGTCTGCAGGTTCGTATGATACCCATCGTAATCGGAATTCTACGCGCAGCATGCTGCGGGATCTTTTCTTGCAAGCGGCTTATTTCCGTCTGTGACGCAATCGTTGCTCCATGTCGGAGTAGGAAAGTCCGTCTTTTACTCTATGAAAGTCCAGTCACTTCTCTGCATCTTCCGTCCGAATTATCCAACTTCATCACCATGGACGTCTCAACGCCAATCAGACCGAACGACATCTTCTCGGCGAAGGGACTAGTAGTGGTCATCACAGGCGGCGGCAGTGGTACGTTACTCAAGCTTCGAGCTACCCCACCAAGCCCCGCGCCCTCACGTCTCGACAGGCGCGAGCTGAAAGTGCAGTGAACAACAGCTCATCCTCACAGGTCTCGGTCTCGCCATAGCATCAGCCCTATACCAAAATGGTGCCGGGCGTATATACCTCCTCGGCCGCCGCCGTGAAGTCCTCGAGAAAGCCATCAACTCCCTCCAATCCAACACACCGCGCGACTCACAAAGCACCGGTAGCCTCCACGCCCTCCCCTGCGACGTAACCGACCTCAGTTCCGTACGCGCCGCCGCCTCCACGATCCAGAACGAAATCGGCTACGTCGACGTCCTCATCAACAATGCCGGCGTGATCGGCCCCAAAAACGGCGCTGACATCTACAAAGCCGAGTCCATCCAACAACTATCAGAAACCATGGTCTCGGGCTACGACGGCTGGCAAGACGCCATGGCTATAAACACGCAATCCGTCATCGGCGTCTCAGCCACCTTCCTCCCCTTGCTCGAAGCAGCAAACACGCGTCGCGGCTGGACACCCGGTAAAGTCACAGGTACAGGCAACGCGCGCGCCCGCGACACCGGCACCGCGACCAACAATGGCATCGATGCAGACGACGACCGCATGGCGCACATCATCACCGTCGCATCCGTTGCCTCATACATGCGCTGGGTTTCCGCTGGTTTAGCATACAACGCCAGTAAAGCGGCCGCCGCCCACCTAGGCAAGATGATGGCAACCTTCCTATCCGAATGGGGTATACGGAGTAATATCGTGTGCCCTGGACCTTATCCGAGTGACATGACAGCGGGGCTCAATCCCGTTTATGGAACGAACCAAATACCCCAGGGCAGGATGGGTGGAATCAATGACATCTCGGGGCTGATGTTGTTCCTTGTGGGTAAGGGTGGAGCGTATGTTAATGGGACTACGCAGTTGACTGATGGGGGGAGGACGAGCGTGTTTCCTGCTGTTTATTAGATGGGGTGGGTAGGTGGTGGCATGTGAGCAATGGATAGAAGTACAACGGGGGTTGCAGCATACGTAGTCTTGGGTCTTGATATGTGGGCGGTATCCAGGGTAATGTGTACTTTTAGCAGTTCTGGTCGACGACAATATCGACGTCGGATTGCCGTATACATGATATTGAAAATCTCTAATCCACTATCGACGGTTGGATTTTACATGTTGAAAGTATGTCATTTTTGTTCATCTACCTGTCTGCGAGGTATCCATGCTATCCACTACCCCATTCAATGCTTTCCTCTGTAATATTATGATCGCTGAGATGATGCAACTCCGCATGAAAGACCCGACTTAAGCAGGCCATTGCCTTTGCCTCATCTCCTTCTACCCCCGCACTTAGAGTGCTCTCTCAAGGCCCTCCATTCGTCCCCAGCCCGTCATAGGCACATAATCGGCTGCATGCTCACCTTCCTCTCTACTTCGCCCTCTTTCTCTTTTTCGCGCCCGCGGACCTCTTGTTGCTCCATCTCCGACCATCGGAATTCCCAGTCGGATCGGTGACCTACATCCGACCCAACACGCCTCTCACACTACCCTGAAGGACCTGATTACCACGAACGCTAATCTCGCCGATACCAGTGTCGCCTCCTGAGCCGCCATTGAGCCAGCGCTGGAGGAGGGCGTTGCTCTCCATGGGCTTGATATCTTGAGCCGCTGTGCCAACTGTAACGTGTGCAGTAGGGTTAACAGTCGTGAAGAGCAACTCTTCCGTTGTTGTGCCCGCTGCACTTTCGATCTGTAGAGTACTGGAACCGTTCAGGCGAACCACGAAGCACATGATACGGTCATCCCATACTATCCGCTCCATTTGTACGTCGCACGTTCCTAGCTCAGGCTCCCAGGTACCTGTCGTGTTGGTTCGCTGTGCGGTTTCATGGAGTTTGCTGAGCTTGTCCCAGTATTCCTGGTTTTGAGACGCAGACGCGCGGTGCATGAGGGTGACGTGGAATTCGTTTTGGACGCGCTTGTTTTGCTTCAGTTGCTTGTACATGCTTGCGGTGTTTGCGTCCTTGTCTCTGAACAATGATTCGAGAATCGCGTTGATACGGCCGGTGTCAAGTCGGACGGAGAAGTACTCCATGCGCGGCGCTTTCTTGGCTTTCGGTGCGGCCTGAGATTGTTGGGCGTTGGCTCCTCGTTGACCATTTTGCGGGTTCTGGTTGCCTCTTTGGTTCTTGTTACCTTGGGATAAGTCCATCTTGAAGTCTGGTGTATAGTCGTTCATAGCCCACTGGATAGCAGCGTCCATGTCGGGATCCGTCGGCATGTCCTTACCAGCAAACAAGGCTGGGTAAGTCTCGAACATCTTCGCGATGATGGTCTCGAGGTTCTCGCGGGAGTCGACCGTGGGGTCAAGGTCGATGACGAGATCGAACAGATCATCTGGCTTGTCTGAAGGGTCGACTGGCTGGAAGCGATGCATAAATCCCTCCATGATCTCGACAATCTCGCCCCTGCCTTTCGAGCCTGCTTGAATCGTCTGATGGTTGTCTCCGCGATCGAGCACGCGCTTCTGTGTTGCTTGTCGGATGCGGTCGTAGTTGGATCGATCGTGGACATAATGCAGTGCAACGAAGCGGGCGTCGGGTACAGTTTTTGAGATGTCATTGATGATCTGGTCGCGCTCGCGCTTTTGGTGGTTGTTGCGATCGGCGATGACGACGGGGTTCGTGACGAGTAATGAGGAGATGGTGTCAGCGAAGATCTGGCCGCGACCCTTCTTCGCTTTGACGTTGTCGTTCTGGAAGTGGCCCCAGCCGAACAACTTCACCAGCGCGAGAGCCAACGTTGTCTTTCCGCATCCAATAGTTGCAATCGGGACAAGCACAATGTTCCTGTCAGCCTTCTTGCTCTCGACAGGTCCGTTTAGCTGCTCCTGTCGGATGATATCCGCACCGGTTGTTCCACGGAATTTTAGGAAATCATCGCGCATCTTGATGATGCCGTGATTCGCATTATACTGTTTGGCTAGACCTTGGTTCTGAGCAAACTGCCGGCGAGCAAAGTCTAGGTACTCCTTCGTGATGGCTTCGTGCTTCTTATACCGTGGTGGCTTTCCGGCGATCAAAGCCCTAGTGCACTCACGCCACTGCCGGTACATGAGATATGGCTCCTCGAACTTGTACTTGAAGAACCAGTCCACATACGGCGCACCCTCGGTCTCGCGCGCCTGACACCGGATGACGAAGCCTTCTGTGTCGCGGCCTTCGTAGTTGCCCGTCTCGGCGACTTTGTCCAAGAACTTCTTAACCTCTGTGACGTCGTTCTCCATAACGTATGTGACCTTCCTCATGCCCCACTCCTCCGCGAACTTGTCTACCAGGTGGCCAGGGTATGTCGCGAACTCGGGTAGGTTGAGGTTTATGCCGTGGACGTAGAGACCAGCTTGCTCCGGAGTGTATGCTAGGACGTGCTCTTCGAAGTCGTCGTCGCACAGCTCAGCCACCAGTGTCGCGTTCATGGATCGGAGTGTGCGGGCTAGATCCTCCTTCCTCTTTCCAACAGTCGCAACATGGCGCTCCACCCACTTCTCACCTGCGCAGGCATGGCTGAGCTCTTCGCCTCGTGGGCCAGTGGAATGCTTGCTGCAGACTAACAATGTGCCATCATCGAGACCGGATATGAAGATGATGCAGCCGTTCTCCTTGACACTCAGCTCGTACGGACCCTGCGTGTGTTGCTCCACGTTCTTCCATTGAGTCTTCGGGACCTCGCCGTGGTTGAAGAACTTGTCATAGCCTCGTGTAGCGATCTCGTAGTTGCCTTCGCGGTTCTTGTATGTGAAGAGACCTCGTGCGTATGTCGGAAGATTTGCTTTCTTGTAGTCCCACTCGTTCATCTTCCACGAGTCGACAGTGCGGCCATTAGGGAGCGGGAATGTGTGTTTCTTGACGGAGAAACCGCCCTTGCCCTTCTTGCCCTGGTGCGCCTCGAGGGTGTGGACCAGATTGGTGATCTCCTTGGGGTCTTGGGGCGCATATGGTGCTTGGTCGCGGTGCGCCATGATGGCGGTCGATCGGAAGGACCGTGAAGACGTGGGGGAAGTTCGAGCAACGTTCAGCGGTCGATTATAATTCTGGAGGAAAGGCGAAGGTAAGCAAAAGGTGGTGGGTGGTGCAGTGCAAAGGCGTGAGAGCGGGGAGAATGAAATAAGACGCGCGAGCATTCGGTCAGGCAGCGAGCAAAAAGTCGAGACAAAGTGCGCAGCAACGATGAGTCAACAAAACAAGCACAGCAAGGGCGTTTCTCACCAGCGCTACACTGCACGAACAATCATCAAAAGGGCGTCAACACGGCGCAGTCGCGTCGAGGTCAGTCTAGAGTCATTGCGACAAATGTGTGTCCAAACAGCGATGAGATCATTCGCCCGGTTGTGGCTGTGGCAGGGGCTGACTCCCGCGGGGTCAAAGCCGCCTAACCCGTTTGAGCAGCATCCTATTCCTTCACATCGCATTTGCACACTTGCATCATTCCTGTATGCATAATCCTTGTCGTGTTACTATCAAAAGCTATGAAGGATGTACCGAAAGATCCACGGACCCGCCGCTGCATGTCGTTCCCGATATCTGCGCATCGAATCCTCACCGTGCCACATTATAGCTTCTTTACACCTTCAGCCAAGATCTTCTCAACCTCGTCCTTGTGCTTCGAGAAGTTGTCCACGAGGTTGTCCCTATTATTTTATTAGCCTTGCCTCATGGTTTCTGTTTTGACTGGTCAATACATACCACATCTTGGGGTCGTGCTCGTGCTTCTTCTTGCTGTTCCACGCCCAGTCGGTGATGGTGAACATCCTCGAGCTCTCCATCATGAACGCGACGGCGCCCTTGGAAATCTGCATCTCAGGCGGCGGCGCTGCACTTGCTGCTTTGAATTCTTCATAGGCGACACCGTGAGGTACGAAACCGCACTCGAAGCTAATGCCTCCCGGTTGGAACTCATCTGAGCGTCCCGCGTACTCGCCATAGATCAAGCCCATCAGCTCAGATGCTCCGTTACGGTGGTAGTAAGGCGGCCGGTAGGCTAGTATCGATTAGCATTATCGGCGCACGCAGAATTCCGAGCACATACTGTGCGAAGCAACGTCCCAGCGCGGGCTGAAGATCAGGAAGTCCGCAAGCGGCGCTGCGGGGTCGCGCGAAGGTGCGGTAATGACGCAGAAGATGGATGGATCGATGTGGTCAACCGAGATCGAGCCAACGTTGACGAACTTGGTCAGGTCGTACTTGTACGGGACGTAGTTTCCATGCCATGCAACGACATCAAATGGCGAGTGCTCTTGTTTGCTGACGAAGAATTTGCCAGCGAGCTTGTATACAATCTCCCACGATTCTTGCTCAATCTCGTACTTCGCAACCGGGTGCAAGAAGTCTCGAGCGTTAGCAAGTCCGTTCGCGCCGAGAGGGCCGAGTTCAGGGAGTTGGAACTGCGAGCCCCAGATTTCTGCAAACATCAGCTGACACTTTCTTTCTCCTAGTTTGTACGTTATCTACCTAGGATGTATCCTCGGGTTGGTCCTTCAACCTTTACTCTGAATCGCTGTCCTCTCTGAATGACGCAGATCTCGCCTGGCTGCACATACATAGGCCCAAACTCGGTCTGGATGTCCAAAGCTCCTAGCTGGGGCACAATCAAGAAATCACCGTCCGAGTTTACCGCCGCTCTCTTGTTCATGCTCGCATTGCAGAGGTACGTGTGGACAGCTAGGCCTTCGCGGAGTGTTGGGTCGCCAGACCCAGCAATGCTCTTAAGACCAGAGATGAAGTCAACATCGCCGTCTGTCGGGGTATCGAATGGAAGCCATGCTAACTGTGTAGGGGAAACATGAACGCGCTTGTTCACGGGGAGGTAGTTTGACTCGGTATCTTCGTTGTCGGGGAGGTCGGTCTAGAGGTTTGTCAGCGAATGAGACAAATGATCAGACATCGTCTCGACGCGCTATCGATCTGACCGCGCCATCGGTCAAAGCACGTAGCCGAAGTCCAGGAAATGGTTTCTTACAAATCCTTGGTGCGCAACGGCCGGACGCGCCCTATATAGGTAGGCCTAATCAAGATGTCAGCATCAATACACTCCCCGTCCAACAGGCTACCAACCTTCTTGTTCAGATGTCTGGGAGCGACGAAAGAGGAACCGGTCATCTGCTCCGCATACAGTCCGAATCTGACACTTCTGGGGTTGTTCTGGCCTTTTGGGATAGTTCCTAGAAAAGATCGGTCAATATCTCGTCGCATAGCTCGGATGTACACGGCCCTCACCTGGCACTGCTTCTGACTCGAAGCTGTTGCCGAACCCAGATTGGTACTGTAGGGCATGTCAGCAGCGAACTCCAAGATGTCAAGTTGTCGGTGTCAGCTCACCTCATATGGATCATTCTTCCTCGTGCCGAAGGAAGGTATCGCTCCGTCCTTCTGCGTTTCCGCCCAGTGGAAGATATTCTGGTACTCCTTTGGATCTTTGAGCTGTTCAGGCATGATGACGCGATCGTTGTGACCGTTCAGTGAAGGTGCTGTATGAGATCGGTGTGAGACTAATAGATTAGACTGAGAGACTAAACGCAGGTGTGCTATGCGATAGTGTAGGTAATGTTCGAGCGAGAGTTTGGTAGACCAGAAAGTCCTGCGTCAAAAGAAGAATGGCATTGTGTTCATACGACCCCACACTTGTCGACCCCACAATCTCGCGTCGCAGGAAGCCGCATCGTGCATAGCAATTCCGGTGACCGAGTTCCCACTCCTGGTAATCCTTTCGGAAATTGTCCAATCGCCGATGGCACCGAAACCAGCGGAGGTGAGCACTCGTCGTCATGCCCAGCTGCGGTCAGCGACGAGGTTGGTTTGAGAGTAAGATGCGCAACTGCCGATGAGGGTCGAAGAGGGGTAGCTCCACGGACATGCGACGCCGGGAGAGAGCGGACTTCATGCGACGCCGATTCGCTGCTATTATGTGGCAGTGGAGCTGTGGGTATGATTGTAAAGGCTCGAGTAAGAAAGTAGTCAGCATTTCGGGATGTACGAGTCGGAGTCTTTGGGTGGATGAAGAAGCGCGAGTCGCGATTCTGGAGTTGTGTTCAACACCAAAGGCGTATACTGTCTTGTTCGTGACTACGTAGGTAGCGCGTTCCTTCTAGATACTACCATTTATAATATTGAAGTTGCATCAAGGCAACGCATCTATTTCCAGAGGCCATGTGCGCGCGTGGTAATACTTCCTGTGTGGTAGTTGTCTCGACAGTAAACACACTGCCTCGCCATCTATCATGTCCTGCTACTCAGTAATCTCATCACCAGAGACACGCTGCTCACCATCACTCAGTCAGCCTCAGTCATAACACATCATCGCATACCTTTCCGCATCCTCCACATCTCACCACTCCAGAACAAGGCCACCAACTGCCCCTCACACACCCTCAACACATCGATCCTTCCCGATCCATCCATCCCACTCCTTTTCCAGCTCTTCTCAGAACTCCAGTCCAGACACGTCAACGCCACAATAAATTCGCTGTCAGCCCTACAATATACTGGCGAGGTCTCGTACGACATCAGTCCCGCGAGCGGACCTCGCCTATGTGCGGCACGAGGATGGTGATCAAAAGCTGAAATGCCAGCCTTACCCGTCTTTGCACACATCTGATCTCGCAAATGCTACCTATGTGGTTCTCGAACGGCGCAAGATCGTGTGCCACAGAACAGCTCAGCTCACAGCAACTCTGCTCATCTTCTTTCAGACAGAGCTGATAGATTACTGAACGTGGTAAGAACTGACGCAGCATACTTCGCTAGCAAACACCCAAAGCAGAAGCATGGGGAAGATGTGAGAGTATTGACAGTCCCGATTCGTAGCCTTGCCATGCCGAAGCGAGTCTTGTCAGACAAGGCGAAGCGACTGCGCGTCTGTCGGCGTCAGCAATGTAAGCACTTTCTTCGCTGCTGTTACGCGTCTATCGCACGATTATACTTACAACGTCCATGAACATCCGTCCATACCACAACAACCAAAGCCACACTCGCGCATCTCGCCTCACGATGCAAACCGATCTGCGCCACAAAAGGCCCGAATGACCACGGAACCCACCTCCGACCATCTGCCCAACCGCACCTGATATCAACAATCAAGATATCAGACGTAGATTACAATAGAAACCGCACACCCCCTCGGCATGCAATGCCGAAGTTTTACTTTACCCATCCGGGCCAGCCCTTGATATCACCATAGCTTCTAAACTTTCGGAGAGACGGAATCATGTCGTCATTACCCTCACGGCTCTCACACACTTCTCTGACCGCTCATTCATCGTGAACCAAACTTTTGCTTCTTCCTTTGTCAACATACCACGCCTAGTCTTCCGTAGTAGGTCCAGGTGCAGAATCGGAACCGCGATTCCCGCCCAATAAAAGCAAGCTGCCCCCATCTGTTCATACCCATCGTCTTGTTAGGCGCAATCTTGACCGCCTCGCGCAATACCTTGGGAAGCTAGATAGCTAGTCCACGCCATAGTCCCCTTCCCAGTACAGGTATGCGCCCAGCGGCCACCAGCTTGCGACCTGCATACCTTGCTTTACAAACGACCCGACCCTGTTGCACGTTGTTGTGGCGGTTGGCGTGCAGAGTAGGTGCGTAAGCGCCCATGCTTGCATGCGCAATGCAGTCGATGCGGGGTATCCCTATCCCTGTCTGTCGCCCTCTCTCTCTCTCCAAGCATCCACTACACCACTACAATCTTCCCATCGCGAGGAAAGCCCACAGCCCAAAACTCGGGTGTATTTCTGCTGTGCATGTAGATCACGAGGCCTTTTTTCTTTCTCTTCATCAAAGATAGTCATCCATCTAGACTTGTCCGCTAGGATGACCCTGGAATACTATCGATTCGTTAAACTTGCCTCGCGTTCGCATCTCTCCTTGCATTTATTTCCAAGGTTTGGTAGGTTCTCGGAGGATACCAGGACTAGGGCTGTTCTGCCGGGTGATTGCAGATTGCAGATTGCATGATTTGCAGCATGCGAACACGTCGCGTATCGCGCGAACGAACGTAAACCCGCGAGAGTTGGGATAGTCATGTTCCTAGAGGAGGCGTGTCAAATACGCAACCAGCCCAAATGGAACCTAAACCTAAACCAGGCTCAGCCACTATACTATACTGTTCTCTGCGGCGATGGCGCGATGCAACAACAACCCAACTAGTTAGTACGCGCAAGATGGTGTCAGAGCCGTTCGCAGCGTGCGCTTTCTGTCTGCACGCTTGGCGACTTGCAACGGACGGCGCATCCTCGGGATGGACCCTGTTCTTTGGAGATGATCTTCGATCGACACTCTGCGCCTGCGTTTTGACGTACACCCACGCTGTAACTTCCCTTCCGTTCGCAGCGCCGATCCGTCCTTGTGCTGATCGGTCGAACTTACGACTCGTACGAACTGCGTAGTAAAGGATACAGCCAGTCGGATTAACAGTCCAGTGCTTTGTAGGCTAAGGCTGGCTGGCGTTGTAGTGAACTTCGCCACGAGGTTGGAAACAGTGCATGATCAACATTTGCATCCGAGGGGCTGATTTAACGCATTCTGGTAGGCCGCACATGTGAGACACCACGACCTCCAGTCAAGTCAGTCACTCCCTCACACATCTTCGGAACTGCCAGTATCAAGTATATTGAACAGGTTTGGTGGAGTCAAGAACATGTCGGAAAGTCGGCTTGGAAATGCACATGTGGCGATAGGCCTGTAGCTAGTGTATGAAACGATGAAACGCTGCTTGAACGCCGCACTAGCTGCGCAGTCTATGCCCAGTTCTGAAGCTCGCGACGTTTGGTGTGGCACATCTTTGCGAGCCAACCGATCAATCACAGAGCGGGAGTGGGAGGCGTGGAGAGGGCAACGCGTGCGTGACTACGCAACGTGATGGGCTTGGAAGAAGCATATCGGATGCATCCTGGTAGATGAGTCTTTTTTCGCGTCGAGGCAATATACTGCTCTGGCAGACATGATGATGGTATTCTTGACGCGCGTTGCGTCGACCTACTTGTATGTACAGTGTAACATAGCCACGATGGCCAAGATAGGATTCGTAATGCACAGATCAATGAACTCAGTCGTTCATCCAAGCTGTCACACGGCTTGCGCCAAAGCGTCCTGCAAACCGCAGGCCCGTGGAGCCCATCGGGAAATACGAGACGATGTACCATAATAGACATACTAGTTGGGCGATAGCCGCAACGAAGGTGAGGATAGTGCTGTGGAGCTAATCACGCGGACAGTGTCAGTAAACACAAACTATGGGGACGATAATCGATAAGGATGGCGTGGGGGCAGGTGGAGGTTCGCTCTCGGGCAGCCATGAACAAGGGTCGACATGTAACAGGGATAAATGTACTGGGGTAAGAACTTGAACTTACACCTAGAGAGAAGAAGAGTGTGAGAGTGATGCTGCCGAAGTAAGCAGCAGTGAACGGAAGCCTCGGACCAGAAATGAGGTGCTGGACTTGTATTTTGTCAGCGACGGTAGTGGTGGGCTCGGATAATGAGGCTGCTTACCGTATTGCATAGGGCCCATGAGGACACCCCAAGCTGCCAAAAAGAGAACGCTTCCCATGGACCATCTGCAATCAGGCCATGGATGTTAGCGCTAACGTTCTTCAGGTGATGTGCATACGACTTGGCGTGGTAGAGTCTGGACTAGATGAAGGCTGTCTGCACCCTGCAGCGCGCCGAACCTTGGACCCGCATGATCGCTATAGAGGGTCCAGTGCCGATCTTGCAGTGGCTAGAGAGTCAAGCGACTGGATTCGAGCAGGCTAACGTCCACAGTCGGTGAGAGCGGAAAGATGCGATCCTTGGAGACATTGCAGATTGCATGAGTTCGCATAGCCGTGCCGAAGGACGTATGCGGTACGTGTCACTGCCTATCCGCCTTGTATGATCTCACCACTGGCGAGAAGGCTGCATGCAGGGCGTCTTTGAATGGATACGAGGCAACAGGAGAGCTGAGGACTTACAAGATGGCAAATTTGCGCGGCCTGAGCAAAAAGACAGGCGTGAACATCAGGCCAATACAAGTAGCAAACATTGCCAAGGCAGCAAGGAGCAGCCCACCAAAGACGAGCAATCGGTCCCACCGACTCACTGCAGGTATGGGTTAGCGGACGTAAACATGAGTCAAAGGCTGTGTGCAATGCGAGGGTCCTGCATCCGAAGTGGTAACGCAGGAACTCCCTTCTGTCACATTATCGGTTGTCGCGCGGCCGGGTACGGTTCGCAGGCAGATGACACGTTGATGCCTGTGGAATTATGGATATCTCCACAACTAGACAGATGCGCATTTCAAGAATACCATCTGACAAAACATGGAAGGAAGACAAAGAACCATGGCGGTGCAGGTGAAACTAGCCCAGACCGTTGTCGTCTGATGACATCACGCGCCACAGGCTATAGTGTGAGGGGTTGTAGAAAGGCTTGTAGCAGTAGGGTATATCTCAGATAAAGTGGAGATGGGGAGCGAAAGAGACGCGTAAGGAAGGTGGACGTGTTTTGCCACAGAATGCAATGGAAGACGTAACTTACGCGCAAACCAGCCCTCTTCCTCCTCTCTGCGGGTAGGCGCTGGGAGAGGGGCGCCAGGGTTGCTCTCTGTTATGGGGAGTCGAACATAGCCACCCTCGCCGAAGGGATTCAGGTTCTGGATGCGGCCGAGCAGGGAGGGCGGCGCGGTGTTGATGGGCGCGTCTGCCTCTCTCCTGCTCCAGCCGAGCGAGTTCATCGAGTCGCGGAAGGAAGCGGAGGCCATGTTGGACGAGGTGAACACGAGGTGCTAGCGGATCTCGGTATGCCCAGGTGTGAAGGAGGGAGTTAGTCGGGAGAAGCTTTGGTCGAAGCCGCAGCAGGCGACACAAAGAGCCGTGGAGGTGCGAGCCTTGGTACGGCTAGCAGATAGCGGCCGTCGACCCTGGCTGGTGTATATGTAGCTGCCTGGGCCCCGCTGGGGTGAGTGGCTTGGGGCGCGTCGTGGGAGGGCACAGCAGCGGTTTGTTCGATTCGGTGCCACTGCTGCTACTGCGAAGACGGACCGGAGGATTTCGTGCAGATGATCGACCTGCGGTGTAGGAGGCAGACGGCCAATGGCAGATGTCAGACAGGCGTCTCAGATGGGACGACGGATGGGCGAGGCTTGTGACGAGGCCGCAGAGGGTGCGAAGGTGTAGCGGAAGGAGCAAAGGACCGGGGGCGGCTGCGGCGCGTGTGATTGGCGGGCGGGGTTCGCAGAGCAGGAAGGAACTCTCCGGCGTGTCGTATACTATGCGCCTAGTCGAGCGTGGTGGAGGGTGAAAGTGAAGGGCATAGTCGATGCCATTAGCGTCGCCTCGGTGCTCTAGCGACTAGCGCGAGATCGTCTCCCGCTGCCATGAGCCTAGCAAGCATCAAGGACCATGGCATGTAGAACCACACACACTCTCGGCCAGGTCGGCCATGGCTGCCCTGGACTGTCGACAATGGATGACGCTTGACAGGAGCCCGATGCCCTTTAGTGAGTCACATTGCGCGCCCTCACCCAGCGCTGCGTAGAAACCGGGTAGCTGAGACACGATTACCTCGTTCGTGACCAAAAGAGGCCACACCTTGCTGCCGGGGTGGGCGCAGGACCGGGGTGGGCAACAGGCAGAGCCACACTCAGCGTAAGGCGGGTGAGAGATGGCGAAGAGCCGCCAGGACGAGCGAGGTGTATATTATGCGGCCGTGCCGCGTCTCTACCTGTCCAATAATTCCTCTGCCCGATACGCTGTAGCTGCGCTTTCACGACATACTCAGTGTATGTCTACCTGTGGAGTACTCCATCACTATATCTGCGGACCACCGCGGGCCGAGCTTCCCTCCACTCCTCCTCGACGCCCTCATCTCTGTACGCTGCCGCACGTCATCCCCATCTTACACACCACAGCAGCGGCATCGTCTCGGCGCGCCGTGCTACTCTCTGCCGTTTCGCCGCCCTCGCCCTGGCTGGCTGCGATCCGCGTCAAACAGGCTGATTCGCCATTGCCCATAGCTGCTTGGCGCGAGCACTAGCACCACCACCTCTCTGACCGCCTTCCGGCTTAGGGCCCTCCCACACCGACGCCTCGCTTCAGCTGCCCCGTCGTCGCTCAAGAGAGAGAGAGCCGCTGCAGCCAGCGCAATATCCTCAGCCTGTGCCGCAGACAGACGCGCTGCCAAACGCACTGCAGCCCGCCTACCACGCTTCTGCTCCACCAGGACCAGGACCATCCCACCCTTGATCCCTCCCCGCCATATCCCCCGACTTCCTTCTCCATATCCCACCTCCGCTATTTTACCCACCACATCCGCCCGTCGCACCAGGTCTCCCTCACTGCAAGACGACATAGCCGCCACCTTACCAACATCTCACCTCTCCATTGCTGCCGCCCTCGACCACCAAGGCAAACCTCTTTGTCCCACCCCACGCCGCTACATCCAGACCACCACCACCACCACCACCACCCTCGACGACCAAGTTTGCTGCCCGTGAACCGCAGCAGCTAGCCGCCCGAGCGACCTCACTCCTTCTCTCCAGGACCGAGAGACCGAGTGTTGCAGGTGCATCCCCATTGCGCCTTCCTTCAGTTGTGAGGTGAGTCAACGTCCGGCTGCTCTTTCCTTTACCACCGCCTCTCCCACTCCACCACACCTCGCTTCAGCCTGCGTCGTCAACACCACGCCAACCATACCGCGGCCGTGTGTTACGGTTTCGCTGCTTTCGTCCCCTGTACCACCATCCCCATAGCGCCGGGCTGCAGCACGGCTGTCGTCCGCCGTTGCTCGCCTCGCGGGTTACCTCCCTGTGCGCCACACTCATGCAACCAACCCTTCAACCGCTCAACACTTCAGAATGATGGACTGTGCGCTGACATATGCTCTCAGTTCGATCCCGGAACACAGCTCCGAGTTCCCTCACTCTCCCACAACCACCTCCACGCGAGCACACCCAAACCGGTGAGCGATACTTCCCAGAACGACAACTCTTGCATACAGACCATGGCACTAACGTCTTCTGCGCAGACAAACACGAGCCTCCTCTGCCCCAGATCAGAGGCTTGCTCGTCCCTATCAGGCGTCACTAGCCAGGCTTCTGAGCTTGCTCGCACTGTCCTTGTGCACATCAGATAGCAAGCATCTGCCAGGATCCTTATAGCGACACAGACCGCCTCGTGCTGCAATCATCCTGCAAGCTGCGAGCGCGATCTTTAGTCACTTGCTTAGATCGACGACAGATTGTTTCAGATCATACACATCCACGTTCCTGGAATACTGCAACCCACAGTAATGCCAAAGCCTAGTAAGTACGCCTTTGTGACATCCCCCCACTCTGCACCGTCATGAGAACGGCGCTAGAGTACATCCATTTCCTATATCAGACTCTCCTCTCTCCTCCCTTCCCCGCACTTCCTCTTCCGTCATTTCAAACGTCAATTTCTATCATGTACTACGAGACCATACTGACTGTCCCTCAAGCGGACGCTCTCTTCACTCCTCCCTCTTCCTACTCTCCTCAAAAGCCGATTGCGAGGCTGGACCTTGGCTTCGACTCTCCCTCTGACGACGTGCTAGACGCTGATATCTTCAACATGACTGGCACAGGATCACCCCAACCATACATCAAAGAAGAAGTCGACGAAATGTCTTTTAACCAACGCTTCCTCGGTCACAACGGCCTTGACATGAACCACCAATACGCTAATGCTCAGTTCGCTGGGCATGAGAATGCAAATGGCATCAACCCCTCCGAGCTCAACATGAGCGGAAGCATGATGGGCAACCACTTCGCTGGCAACAGCTACATGCAGGGCGGAGCAGGCATCGCCGACGACGAACTTGCCGAGTCGCTGGGTACCTTCGAACAACAACCAGGCTTCAACGGCGGCTTCGCCCAGGAGCAGGTGGGCCAACAAGACTACTACCACAGTCACACCAACAACCCAAACATGAACCAGGTCTACTCAAATACCCCAGACGACCTGCCCATTCACAGCCCTTTCAACCACCCTGGAAACTTCGACTTCAACCAGTACCAATCAGTACCACAGAGGATGAACTTCCCTGGCAGCATGCCCAGTGGATCCATGCGCCAGCGTATCACCATGAGCCGGACTGCTTCTGACAGCCGCGCTCCCATGTCACCAAAGACCCCTGCCATGGCTGGTCTCCACCTCGGCACGCCAGACTCAGGCAACTTCACTCAGCCAATCATGACCAACATGCACCGCCATCAAAAGAGCGTGTCTGGCCAGTGGGACGGCACTCCCGGAAGTGCGCACTCATGGATCGACTCGCCCACCGCGTCGCCCCACCAGGGTACCATGCACCACCAGCAGATCACCGATGTCCTGCATTCCGGCAAGCATAACTCGCTACCTGCCAAGGTCGATATTGGCCAGAACGCAGACGCCAAGAAGCGCCGGCGTAGGGAGTCTCACAACTTGGTCGAGCGCCGCCGACGGGACAACATCAACGAGCGCATTCACGACTTGTCTCGTCTTGTACCTCAGCATCGCCTCGAGGACGAGAAGATTCGCAAGCACATCAACAACAATGGCCCCTTGTCGCCTACCATGGGCGCCACCGGCATGTCGCCCCCGCAAGCAACATCACTTCTCGCTGGTGGCAATGGAAGGCGGGCCGCTGGTAACATTACACAAGGACTACCCATCGAGGAGAAGGACAAGGGCCCGAACAAGGGTGACATTCTTAACGGTGCTGTCAGCTGGACTCGCGATCTTATGTGGATGCTGTCCAAGAAGCTTCAAGAGTGTGACGAGCTAGCTGCACGACTTCAACAAGCCACTGGCGAAGAGTGGGTCACCGAACAGACTGAAGACGAGAAGCGCATGAAGACCGAGATCCTCGAGGCTCTTGAGAAGAACGGCTCAGGTACCTTCCGATACTCGCGAGGCCCTGGCTCCGGACTCCGAGTGCCCAAGCACACCAACTTGGCCGGTGAACCTATCAGCGGCGCATCTCCACAGAGTCTTAGCCCAGGCATGCAGAGTACCGGTAGCGGTTCTGGATCGAATCAGCAGCAGTACTGGTCCAGTCTCAAAGAAGAGGACGAGTACGGCATGGACATGAACTGATCCAAAGCCTACTAGCTGTCTCTATTCTTCCGGCCTTCTTATCTCGTTGTCGATTCCTTCACTATGATACCCCGCGATACCCCGCACCCGTTCCTGCATCCTGCTTGATGCATACGCTAGAGCTGCTACAATGAGGCTAAAGACACCTCACATCGGTCGACCATTCCTCGGCATGTCGTCGCCCGCGCGCGTACCGTCTCTGCTGGCCAAGGACGGATGAAGCTCCTGCTTGCATCAAAGCACTTCCCATCTCGTTGCATAATATGTTCTACCCCTCCGTGGCACATCATCACCCTGGTTTCCGCTCATCATCATCCGAGCTTAGCCTACCAACCGGAGCACGAAGGTCCTCGTCGCTTCGGCATTCGAAACTCTCAGCACACGGCGGTCTCATTCCTCCCGGCAGCTCTGCGACTCGCTTTTCTTCCCTTAGTTTTATCTTTCTCGCATGTATGTGGCGTGTCACGGTTGTTTACCTACAGTTTTGCACATCACCACTCTTGTCTTTTTTAATGATGGTTTTGTTTATGGGAGGCACATGTAAGCATGGTCGGCGCGTTTCGGGTTGTTGGCGTTCTATGGTGTCAGCACTTATGTTGGTGGGAAGAGAACGATAGATGCAGAAGACGTTCGGATAACGCTTGCTATGGTTGCGATGGGCCTATGGGAATTTTTGCTACTGCGCGCTCTGCCTTACAGTTCATGGGCTCTGGTATGGGCCGGTTGGTCCCAGTTTCAATTTCATCTATATCAGTAACTCCGTCTTTCATGCTTTGCAAGTCAAGTGAAGTCATTTGGGCAGTGCCGCACTCTGCCTAGTCAGCTCTGGAGGCAGCCGCCACAGTCCTCCAGCCAGGCAACCGGATCGGAGCACGAAAAGGTCCACAAAACTAGCCTTTCAAAGTCTCGCTTCCCTACCACGCCTCTCCCTTGTCTCAAGCCTCATAACGTCCATAGTCCCCGTATACAAACAAACCGCTATCACCGCCGCCTACACGCAATCTCCAGGATTGCACAAAGATTGTAATACACAGGGTTCTTGGTCTGCTAAGCCGTGGCGTCGGCGCCATGGTAGCGCTGGATCTAGTACAACAATACCGTTTCTCAGGCTTATGGGAAAATGGAAAAAGCAAAGCTAGCCGCCCGCACCTCACGCCATCTCAACGGCTACCGAAGGGGTAAAGACAAAACGCAATTACAAGACCATGTCCGAAGAACGTTCCGGAGGTGAGACCGGGTGTTTGGTTGTTTCGGGTGGTGGGGTGAGCGTGAACGGTAGAAAAGAGGGAGAATGAGATGGGTGTATGTAGGAGTAGTAGTACATGCAGGTGATGAGAAGAAGAAACAACAGCCTGGTCCGGTTGGTTCGGTTGATTCGGGATTACTTGGACGGGGGAGGTTTAATTGCGCATTCCTGTACGGTGCGGACAATGTAGTTCGGTAGAAGGCCACCATGCAACGCATTCCACAGCCGCTCATACCCACAGCTCAACCTGAAGGGACAAGGAAGAAGATACGTAGATATCTCGGCCATAATTCCCACCAACCAAATCCTCTCACAATCGCCATCACCACAAACCTATGTCATGCAGTGAAATCCATGCAGTGAAATCCATTCTGTGGCGGAACACCTATATCCCCCCCTCATATAACCCCCGTCCTGCGTCCTGCGTCCCCGCCATCCTGCCGGCAGATCACCCCCCATGCTTACAAGCATACTACGATCGGTCTGTAAAACGGCCTCGGATCCCGCAGCCAATCAGCTGCCTACGTCCTTACCACGTCCTTGTTTTCACGATGCAGTGTCCTCCAATCGAGCGCGTCCGTGGTTCTTGGGCGGGTGGAATATGGCAGAATATGCAGGTAACCGTATACATACGCGAAAGGAACGGTGGGGAGTTCTGCAAGGAGAGACAAAAGCCGTTGGTAGGGGGTGAAGCAAGGACATGGAACGGAATGGAGTCGACCTGCGAGGGGAACCTTGTAGTGATATTGCTACACAATGGGATTGCGTCTATAAGGGGCATAGCGACTTCTCCGTCGCTGATGGGACAAAAAGAGGGGAGGGAGAGTACGATCGGTGTTGAGGATGTTTTGGTTGTGACGGGACATTGCAGGGAAGACGGCAGGTGGCTTGGGGGTTGGGATCGGTACTGACATCGTTCGTGTAACATGCGTACGTACGCACATTAGTGTGGATAGTTGTGTCCTGGTAGTTCATAGTGAGGTACGTTATGGTATGATAGCATGCACAGTAATGCGGTTGTAGTCGCTAGTTCGCATGTTCGGTATAGCTGGCATAACACTGCGCATGCATGCGAATCAGGTTCAGCAAAGAAGATCGACGTGGTCTCATCTTGCTTCAGTCCGTAATCTTCTTACCGTAACAGATGAACGGTACCTTGCGCAACGCCAAATCCGCACTCGCCCGTCTCCCACGCCCTTCGACAAGAAAGTAGAAAGCCCATCTGCCACTGACATCACAACACGAACCCCCCGTAGACACAACCACACTGTTTCAGAGACAGAAACACAAGTAGCGCAAAAAAACAAAGCATATGTGGCGCTACCAGAGATGCGCATTGCACATGCTCAGATAACCGGACATTGCAGCAGGGAAGATGGGTGTTCAGTCAGTCATCGTGCCCCATCGGCAGTGTCAGCTAGCCGGCTGTACGACGGTTACACCCCCCGATCTGCAGAGCAGAGACGTCTCCTAGATCTAGGTTTTGCGGGGGGATGACTCGCAGGTTTTGGTTGAAGATCGGGTAGGACGGTTGCGACAGCAGGAAGGATGACGGAGGGTGGCGATCGATGGGAAGGTGAAGGTGTAGCGGTGAACAAGGTAGTTTTGCGCCGCTAACTTATCAAGGTTCTACTAAGAACGATGTGATTCAGATAGAACCTGCAGTGTTAACTGCACTGCCTTGTCTTTCAGCGCATCTGCTGTGGCGCGCCCGGGTATCACCAGTATTCTCGCCATCTACAGCATCTACCAAGCTGTCATGGGCTTTCCTTGTTGTGTCCAACTTGCTTGTATTTGTGTCTTTCGCGGAGACGGTTGCCAGTGCCCGCGATCCGACCATCCCCTTGTCTCACTACAGGCGTCGCCGGCCTGATCCAGGGCCGCCCCTCAATGTCACCTGTCGCATCTGCAGTCTCGTTGCAAGGCGCGCATGTAGCGTATGTACGATGAGCATGTGGATCGTCTGGTACATCGAAGGTGTTCGGCAAGAAGAGTGGAGACGTATTCCGAGAGGTCTATGTGAGACACGTTCTCCGGATGCTACCAAACGGCTGACCACGTGATGTTTGTCCTTCGATCGAACAGCGACTCGTTATCCTAGGCTCCGCGAGGTTTGTTTTGGCCGTTGGGGTGCGGTGACTGAGATGCGTTTGCAGTGGTGGTGGCAGGGCCGTCACTGTCTTCGCCGAAGCCGAGGTTCTTGAACGAATCCGGGGCCATCAGATTCCTGTGAGCACGATGAGGATTAGTCATGTGTTCGTTATGTAAAAGGAAGGGGAGAGCGAGAGGAAGGATGTGCGACTCCGCAGATGCTGCCAAAATGGGATAACGGAATGATGTGGGTAGCTGATGGGAAAAGAGACGTCGCGGGATGTTTGCATGGCGGTATATCGATGGCTGATTCGAAAAAAAGAGGAAAGGGTACGTACCGATCCATACGACAAGAAAGGTATGACTTAGAGAGGCCGCGGCATTCGGGGTCGTTGGTGCCGCGATGAGACTTGATGCATCGGAGGTACGAGAGCATGATGTCCTTGCATTCTCCTGAAATATGGTGTCAGCGGGTTGTTTGTATGGATAGCGATGACGGCTCGGTGCCAAGATGGTTCGATTGGTTCGATGGGACGTGAAAGTGGACGTCAAGGGTTTGTGAAGCGTACCGTCGTGGTCGAGAGGGAATGAGCCTCGCTCTGGCCTGAAGTGAAACAATTGTTAGCACAAGGGCTCGCAAGGTAGGAAGAGGCAGCCATGTTGTCTGAGTACTCAAGGCTCGAAACGAGACATGCGCATTGAGGAAAGGACTCACGGATTTGGCTTTTGGACCTTTTGCCCAAGCCCGGCGCCTCCAAAGTTGCTCATATTGGTGGAGAAGTTGCTGATTTCTTTGATTGAATAAACTTCGGGAGTCCGTGGCGCAGTAGTCGGGCTTGTTGATCGTGTGGAAGTATAGTGGTGACTGTGGTGGAGTGAGGATTGGACAAACTTAGCGCGATCGGACTCGTTCGGTGGCCAGTGCTGCGCCTTCATCCTTGCAGCCTCGGGATGACGTGCCTCTTGCATTGCAGCTGCAGGACAGGTCGACGTCACGACACTACTACATTTGCATTGTGAAGCTCAACTATCATGATGATGTTCATTTTATTGTGCGAAGGTCAAGTTCGACCTGCTTCCACCCTAATGTTTGAATCTCCATCGAGGTAGACAGCCTGAACGCATGCGCAGTTTGGCTCTATAGCCCATCCCACAGTACATCTCCAGCGAGTATCTTAAGCCATCATAACCCTATCAGTGGTCACAATCTACAAAATCTTTTCGGCACCCTCATTGCTGTTCTCAAGCTCAGACGTCTCTTAGTACTTAGTGAAAGGCTTCGCCGCTTTCTCAAGCTTGTCCATCTACTTATAGTACGCGGTGTAGATCTTCTCCATCTTCTTGAGATTATCCATCTGCGCATGGTATCCCTCCCAGATCTTGTTGATCTCTTTCATCTTGCGCAGGGCCTCCTCTTGCTTCTCCTCAGGACTCTGAAGTTTCTGACGTCTACGCTCTTCCTCGTCGAAGATGTTTGGCCCTTCCTCGTCGTCTAGGCAGCGGGGTCCGTCCCAGCGTGCGCATAGAGCACCATCTTCTGCTGTGTGGGCATAGCCATCTGCTGTGGAGGGTTAGCATAACAGTTTGTGGAGCCGCGATGATACCAAGCTGATGCTATCGGTGTAGAATACATACCTGTTTTCGGAACTGCGCGAGGCGCAATGGGCCTGCGGTGGTCGTTGTAGACCCATTGTTCGTGTGCGACAGAGGAAGCGGTGAAGAGGCTGATCACGGTAGCCATGATGACGGTGAGCTTCATGGTGATGAGAGAGAAGTTCTTGGTGTTTTGGGTCTTGATATGGTAAGATTCTGAGATGTGGCCGTGAAGACGCTGTATGAGAAAGGATGTGTTTCAACAAAAAGAGGAGGGAGGAATGCGAGCATTTATCGAAGAATGTGGCCCTGATGTTTCCGCGGTACCGCGCATCTAGACCTGCGGGTACAACCAATAGATTCTCAGCATGTTATAATCAATATATCCTACCTTACGATGCGCTGAACTCGTCCAGTCACAGAAACTGATTTGAACGAAGCCAGGCAAATATGTGTGGGCTACCACGGATGTGTTGTTACTCACTCTGCTACCACTTAAACCTTGCCCTGAACGTGTGCGTATGGTTCGGTGATACATACCATTCTACAGATATCCCCGATCATACTATCATGGCACCCCCAGGCGCTAAAGAACATTCACGTGAACATTTAATACGCGATCATTGGGCGCATGTCTTCCTCCTCCACGAGTAGCTCGGTTGAGGTCTAGTATTTCAGCGTTCAGTCCGACCAACAATAGTATAAATTTAAGTGAGAATTATGTAGAGGCATGAAAAGATTAGCACCTCAACACGATGTGAGTACTAGCAAGTCGAATCGGGGCGTTCAGTTAGAGGATCTTAGCATTCACGTAGGACGTTGGAGGCATTGAGCAAAGCGAACAAGATAACCAAATTAAATGAAAAGAACGCGACTACAAAAACCCAGCACGACCGACCATCTCGCACATAATCGTGAACAGCCAGTCATCCGCTGGAGTAACGACTGAACTCGTACGGGATTCGCATCTTCCGCACAACACACCGGCGCCACCTTCCATCATCTCCCAAAACCAAGCGCAAATGCTCTACTCCGTGACCCTCCCACATGTAATGGTGACTAGAGTCTCGAAAACCCCAGTTCTCCTTCTTCATTGAAGCAGCGTATTACACCATAGTCTTCTTCCCTTCATCCCAGTTCTCATAACCCCCGTATTTCCCGTCGCAATCAGGGTTGTGGCACCTCCCACCGTCCAAAGTTATAAGTGGATGAGTGCCATGGTAGTTGAGGCTATACATCTCGTTAGCTTTTGTATTCGATGACCGAATCCTGAATCTGCTTCATTAATATACAAGGACTTACGTGGTAGCAATAACAGAGGGGCAGTTGGTGATGAGTCGGCCGTCATAATAGAATGAACAGCCGCCGTAGCCAGGATTGTCGTGGTGGTGGTGGTGCCTGTGCTTGCGGGGCTCGAGGTCGGACTTTGTCTTCGTGACGAGTGTCGTGGGGGTTGCGGTGACTATGGGAGCGGCGGTGGCAGTGGTGGTGGGAGCGGAGGCAGCGGTCATGCGCGGCATCGGAGTGAGGTGAGGGGTCGAGAGGGTCGCAGAAGTTGTCGTGGGAAGGGGAATTGAAGCTTCGGTTGCTCGTGCCTCGACGATGACGGTTCGAACGGGGCTCGCAAGAGCAAAAGAGGCCAGAACAAAGAGTACGGCGAAGATTCCACGCATTTTGATGGTAGTTTGACTTAGTAGTAGTGTGGGAATGTTGTATGAAGTAGACTGTGCTTTCGAAGATGGTGAAAGGAGAGGGAGGAGGGATATGTTATATACAGAATACTGCGATGGCAAAGGTTTCCACGAAAAGTCAAGCCATGGCCGAGCATTGCGTATTATCAATACCAGATGAAGTACTAAAGGCCCGACCATGTTTTCTTCGCGAAGTACCAACGATACGGGTGGATATCAATACCAAGAACATGGATCGAGAAGAACGTTGTTGCGCAAAGAATAAGAGGGTTGAGAGAACTACGGTTCAGAGCCAGCCGACCATTGGCCGGCATACGGGTATCAAATCACGTATCACCATCGCATCATCCACGAACTCACCAGTGCCGCGCAATAACCAGCCACCCTCTCTCCTTGACCGCATTGAACAGCACCGCAACCCGCTTCCGCTTGATACCCTCTCTAGCTGACACATCCTCGATCGCATGCTTACCGTCTAGATGCCTGAGCAGCATGGGCCAGCTCTCTCGCAGCTCTTTACCGGTTATGCCACCCAGCCCGCCGTCTGCGTGTTTCGGCGGACTAGGGTTCGTCGAGATGATCGCCGTGTCTTCGAATGTCTGGGCGATTTTATCGAGCCATCGCGCTTCTGTGGACGATGCTTTCTGCGGCGATAGAATAGTGGTGGGCGCGAAAGAAGATGGGTCGGGTGGGGCCAGCTTCTCTACCGGAGATGTGGGCGAGACTATCGAGTTGCGCGATGGGGATGGGGAGGTGGGCTTCAGATGCAGAGGTGATGGACGGTGGGGCTTTACGTCTCGAAGCCCGAGATGAGATGGCGATTCCGCTCTCTGCGATGGAGTAAGCGCAATGGTCGTGCGTTGACTGCTCGTACTCCCAGCGTCCGAACTCGTGCGCGCAGAAACGCTACGCGACATGGCGGTCGACCCAAGTCGTGGGCTCAATATCGTGCTGCTCTCCATTTCCTCATCCGCATCTCTGCGCGTGCGTCGCAAAGGTGATGACGTTCTCGCAGAGTTGAGGGAAAGCAAGCTGCTCCGCTTGTCGGAGAGTAGGCTATCCGCCACCGAGTCGTTGTCGCTCATCAATTCTCTGCGCGCCTCCTCAGCTTTCTTGATGCGCTCTTCGTGCTCCATCTCCGCTGCGACCTGCGCCTTGATCTCAGGCGTTACGCGCACCCAAGCGAATGTGCGCAACTGGGTCACCCAGCCGCCGCGCATGAGCCAAGCTAGAATCTCCATGTAGGCTTCACGATGTTCGGCGGTAGGTATAAAGTTCCTGTAAGGCCGAGGTGTACCGGAAAGCATGCTCAGTACTTTGGGCAGCGTAGGCAAAGTGGGGAAGCGCTGCGCATATACCGATATCGCAGCTGGGAGAACAGTCATGTCGGCGTTTGGACTGACGATGTACGTGTCGCGTGGTGATAGAGGGGCAACAAGACGTGCCCGCCGCCAGTAGACAAGATGGCTTGCTATGTATTCCATATCATGCGCGGATATGTTGTGCTTCTTCGAGATCTTCAACAGCGACTTAGTGGGTATGATGTTGCGTATATAGAATGCGATGGCTGCGGCGTTGCCACCGGTATCGCCGCCCAGGTCCTTGATCAGCACTTCAGCATCCTCCAAAAGTAACAAGGCGGCATGCTGTGTCATAGGCGCATCGTCATCTTCAAGTATGACGTTCGAGGTCGTGAGCCATAGACCTGGCATCTGTGGTTCGATTGCGGTGGGGAGATACGGAGTGGAATCAGCCTGTGGGATCTGGAAAGATGTGTTGAACGTCGCATCGAAGTGGATGTGGGCTATCTTGTCGTGCGATATCGCGTCGAACATGATAGCGATCGATTTGGCGAGCGGTGATGTGCTGACAATCTTACGCCAGGTCGCCGTTAGCGATTCGTTCGTCTCCTTCGCGCGCTGCTTGATGTCGATGATGCGCTTGGATTCCTTCCACACGTACTGGAACCGCGCTTCCTCGTACTTGAGTGCTTTTGCATACTTGCGCGTGACGTTTTCGTACATCTCTTTGACGCGCTGTTGGTATTCCAGAGCAGGCGGGTTCAGCACGAAGACGACATTGAACATGGTCATGTCCGGGTTGTTGATGTCAAGGCTTGTCGAGTTGCTGCGTGCATCTGATCCAGCCTCCGACGGTCCACTCGACACGGAGTCGTGGCCATAGCCTGGCTCATACCCTTCAGGCATTCTCAACTTCTCCGGGGCGGGTTTGGTAGGCGGTTCGGGAGAATTCGCATCGTCGTCGTCGCTTGCGCTCGTGAGGTTCCTGACCAGATCGCCATCTTCAAGCTTCTGCTGATCTGAGCGCTTCTTCTTCTTGCGCTTCGCCTTCTTCCAGAGCCCGTCATCCCTTACAAACATGGGCGCGCCTAAAAAGACAATGCTCTCAACACCAAGCTCGAAGCGCCTCTTGTTGTATTCTTTGCTTGGACTCAACATCTTCTCCAGCGCGTCCATCTTGAAGCCCAGCACGGTATCCCAGTCGTGATCTCCACCCTTGCCCCGGTGTCCATTTCCGTCCTGCTCATTGTCGTCATCCGCATCCTCCTCGTCGATGGTCTCCTGTTTGCCCCATAGCCCGGATCCCAGCTTGGACTTGTCGCTCACGCGACCGGTCAGGGTCCTCCCCGATGCGCGGCCGCCGCTGGTGCGACTGCCTATCTCAATGTCATTGTCATCATCTGAGTCGGTACTGCTATCCCATTCGCTATCGGAGCTGCGCGAATCGACGCTGGCCGTCGACGTGTCGTGCCGAAACCAAGCCGGGTCTTTTGCAGCAGCGAGTGCGGCAGCTGAGGGCGAGAGTGGTGGATAGTGGAAGACGAGACGTGGTCCAAGCGACCGCGACTTGGTGACGAGGAGAATGGCGTGGAGGTTGGAAGCTGGTGGCAGCGGGACAGCCATTGGAGAGTGGAGGACGGGCAGGTGCAGCATGCGGGGAAAGAAGCTGCGGAACGCCGGAAGATCTAGCCCGATATAGGTAGGTCTTTCACCCCGATCTTTGCAACAGCAGCACCGACATCCATCCATCAACAAGCATCATGCAAATCTTTGTGCGAGAATCAATCAAAGGCAATCAAGGCGCCAATCCTCACTTCGTGGCGCGCGATCGAGTAGACTCATGAATTCGAGGACTGTCTTCACGAAATCACAGCGAGCGGCAAGGAGCAAGAAAGGCATAGCCACGGGGCTTGACTATTCTCCTGATGACCACCGTCGTCTCATTCGACGAACCAAGAGCTCAGGATGCACTGTGCATGTTCGCGAACCGGTTCGATATACAATGACCTCAGGTCCTACAAGGTCTTCCTCAAGTACTAAAGAAGAGTAGTCAATCCCTAACGCACATAACAAGTCCCCCTTCTAGCGGACTCAGATCATCTAGTACATTCTTACCACACAGGAACGGCCTACTAAAGATTGAGCAAATGTCAACCACACGGATCTCGCCTCCATACACCCCCCGTTCTAGTCCGGGCAGCGTGCCCACCGCAGACATCACACAATACTACCTAGACAAGGACTTAATCAAGTTCGCAGGCTTCATCACCTGTGTACCCCCAGATCTCCTATATAGCATCATGTCCGCCGCAACCGAAGCCGACCTCAGAGCACTGCTCGCCCTGATCAACCCTCCAGATCTACGAATCGAGTCCGGCTTCCTGATCACCAGAACGTGCGCGCGCGTATCAAACTGGCTAAGAAACGGAAACCAAAGATGGGCGGTGAGTAAGGACGTTATTCCTTGTGCCCTCTTCCTCCTTCTCAAGTTTAGGGTCTTGACACGCGATGGGGTGTGCAATTCGCAGACGCACGAAGAGAGTCTTAGGCTGGCTGTTGCCGTCAAGACCGCGTATGGCAACCTCTGCGACAGTAGGGTATCGCGACAGACGTGGGCCGACATTATGGGTAGACCGTACGCAGACATTCAGGGCGCTGAGATCGCGCTTCTGAAGGACCTGGACTTTAGAACTTGGGTGCATGAGGCTGAATTCAAGGAGTTTGTGGGCAGGTTCGAGATTGTGTGGGAGATGCTGCTCGAAGATCGAGATGACGTTTTCTTTTGACGGATGGAACCTACTCTTGGATATCTAAGGACAGCGTAATGACGATCTTATTGGGATCTGGTTACGATTAGGTATCATCCAAGCGCTCTTTCGGACAACTTCGAGATAGCACAGTGTCAAGATGTGTTGAAATAGCATTGTCACAGCCAACACACTTGATGTTCATTCGTTAACAGTGTTACAAATTGCTATAGTTCACACTCACAACTCTACATGCTTCCACAGCACCGCTCGCGCCCGCGTTCAAGAAATGCTCATCCTCATACTCTCTTCTCTCCGTAACCTGCGTGCAATCGGCTAACGGCTTCCGCTAACAAGACACCAGCGCCCTTGCTGCAATGACTCCACAAGCGTCTTCTCCCACCATCGACTACTACCTCAGCCCGCTCCAGCCTTACTCATCGCCTTTCCTTGCCCATCCTAGCACATTCATCCTACATGCCCCCTTCGACATTGTGGAATCGACGCCCCGTTCACCTTCCTCACGTGACGATAAGCTAGCACACATCGACCCAACGACGACGCTCTGCGCCCCACACTATTCACGAACACTACGTGCCAACGCTTGTTCCGTTTCTTCAATGTGGACTTTTACAATGCTCATCACTGTCCCTATAACCTATCCTATCTTCAGGCCAGGTTATCGACCGCATATGAGTGATGCAATGCTTGTCGCAATAGCGGTGCACACCGCATACAAGTTCCTTGCTCACTGTTCGGTGAACTTGCAGCTTTGGGCATTGCCACTTGAGCTGAGCAGGCAGAGCCTACTGGAAGGCGAGAGAGTGTTCTTGAAGGCGATCGACTACGCTGTTTTGGCTCGGCAGGAAGAGTGCTTACAGACGAAAGGTAGACTCGATACACTGTGCGAAGAGGTATTCAAAAACGCTGCCAGACCGTCACCTCCGGAGTTCGTAACGAAGAGGCTAAGGACCAAGGAAGATAGGTCAAATTAGAGCAACTGCATTCAAGGGATGACTAAGAGACATAGCTCTAGTGATACACGAACGATGTCGCGTTGAAGATATGCGCGAGAGATAGCATGGTCAGCATGATGCAACGCCACCACGGCCGTGGTAATACGGGGGCGCATCTGAAGCTGTCGCATGAATGGCACGATGGATTGCAACACAAAAAATGCCACTAGAAGACTGCTTTTTACTGAATGAGCAATGTCTACTACGCGAGTTGAAGTGTACACCCGTAGACCTAACTCTTCTCCCCGTTTGCATGGTAGCTGCCAGCGCGCTTGTTGAAGTCGCAGATATCAAGCCCTGTGAAATTATTGCTACCGATCCTTCAGGAGAAGGTGTTGACGTTATAACAACTGGAAACTAAGGGGCTCTTAAGGCTACGTTTGACTTGAGCTATCAGGGACAACGCTGTGAGCGGTGGCTTAGCCGGAGACGTCGTGTTTCCGCATCAGATCTTGCTGTACATGAGTCCAAAGACTATGGGGTATATGATCAACTTCTCAAGTCCACTGCGACGCCTCATCAATGAAGTGACAGCTGGAGTTGTCGACACGAAGAAAAACAACGGTGCAGAAGTCGCCACCGTCAGCCTCGACGCACATCATGTCGCGATCGAGAACGCCGCAAAGATCGGGTGTTGGGATGCTGTACGGTAGTCACTCGTTATGTATAGTAATAATCGTCAAAAGTGAGCGGAAGGCATGATGTTGCAACGCTTGTCTGTGCTCCGATGGTGAGAAGACGGGCGAGCAGAGTTCTTCCTCGCCTCGATATGCTTCCAAGCTGAAACACAAGCGGGGAAGACACGCTGACGGCGACGATCCATGCCACGCACTGGTTGGCTCCGGCTGACGGTGATCTGGAAAGGTTGCAGACGCCACTCGCCATGCGACTTCCCTGAGTACAGACGCGAGGGTGGTAGGCGCAGAGGGATGGACGTCTCCTTAAGGCTGCGGCGGCGGCGGCAGTCAGGTCTGCCTCACTACACTCACCTCCGTCGCTCGTTACGATTTGTATAATTATGTGGGCAACTATTGGGACATGGCTGCTGTTTGCGCAAGTCTTCGCGCTGGGTGTCGCTGCGCATCGCGACTGGTGGCTGCAGAGTCTCCCCCAGTGTTGGCGGGACTGCTTTGGGAACACAGATGACGGCTGCAGTTATAGGAAATGTGGGTCGGACACTATTCAACTCCGTCGCGACACAGACTGATGGCTACACAGGTATATGTCAGACGAGCGAGAGCAGCACGTCCTACCTGTCCAGCGCTGTCGCGTGCGCCGTTTCCTCGTGCAAAGCCGACGAATCGGACATCGAACTCGTCCTCGGACCGCTAGAACTCTACTGCGATGCCATCGGCTGCACGATACCGGCTGAGGTAGTGGAAGATGCCTACGCTGCTGTGTCGAGCACCGCCGTCCCTCCGAAACCCACGCAAGCAGCCCCGACAACGAAGCCCGCCGCTCCCAAACCCACCACCACGACCCAAAGCGACGACCATGACGACGCCGGCGCAGACCTGACAAGCGCAATCAGCACGACGATAACAAAGACATCGACCGACGGCGACGGCAACACGCTGCAGATAATTGTGCCCATAGTCATGGGCCCCACGCAGATCAGTACGGGCAGCATCATCACGTCGACTGTGGCTAGTGGCACGCCCATGTCCACGACCTCATCGTCTAGCCCCTCTGCCCAGCCTTCCGCTCCGGTCCCGACGCCAGGCGCCTCTTTTACACAGACATCGTCGGCATCGGGGTCGGAAGAAACAGATCCTCCGCCCGCCAACGGCAACGGTAGCCCGTTCGAGAATATGCAGGCCGGTGCTGGTAGATGGACGCTGTCAACACCAGGAATGGCGTTTGGGGCTTTCGCTGCGCTACTCATGCGCATGTAGTTTGCAATGACCCAAATGATGTAGTGTATTTGCTTTTGGGGGACTCGAAGATGAGACGCGATGAGGCTGTATGGTAGTACAACAACTTCGACCGCTCTATGTACTGTATGATACCTAGATATGACGAATGCTCGATTACGAAAGACTACCACCCCAAGATTGTGCCTCAAGACACTGATGAAGTCCACAATGCGAATTTGTAGTCAGCCATCGTCGACCCTGATTCTCGGAATGCCAGCGGATGACTTTGGTCCACGCGCATCATCCCACCGCTTCATCGCCGCAAGCCAATGAAAGCGAACCCAATGCCAAGTCGCTCCAACAGTCCTTGCACATCATTGAGACTCGCAAGCTGCACCTTCTCGAGCCCCATCAATCCTCTAGATCTTGTCCGAGGCCTGTTCAAATCTCATCTCGTGTCTTCTGCGGCTTTGCATGTGCTTCAGCCTCAAGCTCGGCCGACGCAATTCACCCGCCCTCCGACGAGAAAACCTCCGACACGGCGACTTGCCCAAAGCGGAACCGACAAATCAGCGTGCTCGAATTCACAACAACGACCGAGGCATCTTCCTCTCCAAGCAGCGAAGTGGTCCCAACGCGTCCAGGAGGTAGCATTCGGAGCGCGCGAAAGAGTCCAGTTCGTTTCAGTGCGTCATTATGCAAACGACGTGGCATGAGTGAATTTCTTCTGATACAATATAGATAGAGCGAGCTGTCCGGCCACGAGCAACGGTCATCACAACATTTTCAACAACCAACGAGCGTGTACCTTGATTTCTTATTCATTTAACTTCTTCTTCCTCTCACTCTTTACTTCAAAATGGCGGAGCTTGAGCCCATCCCCGGCCCTCCTGGCCTGCCAATCGTTGGCAACATTACAGACATCGACGCCACAAATCCCATTCAGTCTATGTGTAACTTGACATTGAAATACGGTTAGTGATTCCCTTGTTTCACACCTACCTTGCTATCGGTCTTGTGTCACATGGATTGAGTTGAGATGCGAGTTTGCGAGCCGAGAACTAATGAGTGCAGGCCCGATATGGAAATTCTACCTTGGCGGCGAGCGTATCGTTATCGCAAACCAAGCTCATATGGACGAGATCTGTAACGAGGAGCGGTTCTCAAAGATCATAGCAGCATCACTCGAACAGGTCCGCAATGGTGTCCACGATGGCCTGTTCACATCCTACGGACCACAAGAGGAGAACTGGGGTATCGCACATCGCGTTCTGCTCCCTCAACTCGGCCCGCTCGCTATCCGCAACATGTTCAACGAGATGCACGACATTGCGTCCCAACTCGTCATGAAATGGGCAAGACACGGCCCTGAACACACCATACACGTCACGGATGACTTCACCCGGTTGACTCTCGACACCATCGCTCTTTGCGCTATGGACTACCGGTTCAACTCCTACTACTACCAGAAGATGCATCCTTTCGTCGATGCCATGGCCGACTTCCTCAAGACCAGTGGAGACCGCGCAAGGAGAGATCCCATCTCGCAGATGTTCTACGGTGCTGAATCGCAAAAGTATTGGCGAGACATCGAACTGCTTCGCAAGACCAGTCTGGACGTCATCAAGATGAGGAGGGAGAACCCGACTGACAAGAAGGATCTGCTGAACGGCATGTTGAACGGTGTTGATTCAAAGACGGGCAAGAAGATGACGGACGAGAACGTCATTGATAACATGATTACTTTCCTGATCGCTGGGCATGAGACGACATCCGGCTTGCTGTCCTTCACCTTTTACTATCTTCTCAAGAACCCCCAAGCATACGACAAGGCGCAACAAGAAGTCGACGATGTGATTGGCAAGGGCCCGATCACTGTTGATCACCTGACAAAGCTTCCCTACTTGAACGCTGTGCTCCGCGAAGCTCTTCGTCTCCAGCCCACTGCGCCTTCGGTTGGAATGACTGCCAAGGAAGACACCACGATTGGAGGAAAGTATGCGGTCAAGGCGGGCGTTCCTCTCGTCGCGTTATTCCCAATGGTATGTAACTCAGGCATCTTGCTAGCTCATGTGAATTGTCCCCCGTGACTAACACTTCGACATAGGTCCATCGCGATCCAGTCGCATATGGTGAAGATGCCGAGGAATTTCGACCTGAGCGAATGCTTGATGCGGAGTTCGAGCGACGCAACAAGGAGTTCCCCAACTGCTGGAAGCCCTTCGGCAACGGCATGCGAGCTTGCATTGGAAGGCCATTCGCCTGGCAAGAGGCCCTCCTGGTGCTCGCAATCCTCCTCCAGAACTTCAACTTCACTATGGAAGACGCGTCGTACCAACTTCAGATCAAGCAGACGCTCACGATCAAACCCAAAGACTTTTACATGCGCGCGCATCTCCGCAATGGAATCTCCGCGACTTCGCTCGAGCGGTCATTGGCGTCGGCTACGCTCAACGACCCTCCTCCAGCGAATGGGGCACCCGCTGTGAGGAAAGAGAAGACCACCAAGGGCAAGCCTATGGCCATCTACTACGGCTCCAACACTGGAACATGTGAGGCACTTGCGAACCGACTTGCTGGTGACGCTGCAAACCATGGCTTCAACGCGGAAGTTGTCGACACCCTGGATGCTGTACGTGAGAGCATACCTACTGATAAGCCCATTGTCATCATCACCGCATCCTACGAGGGCGCGCCTACCGATAACGCCGCACACTTTGTCAACTGGATCGGTACACTTAAAGGCAAGGAGCTGGAGAACGTCTCATATGCCGTCTTCGGATGCGGCCATAAGGACTGGGCGAAGACATTTCACAAGATTCCAAAGTACCTGGACGCTACTCTCGAAGAAAGAGGCGCGACCAAGATGGTTTCGATGGGTAGCACCGACGCTTCATCAGGAGACATCTTTACCGACTTCGAAACCTGGGAGGACCAAGTATTGTGGCCTGCCATGCGCGAGAAGTACGGATCGTCAGAGGCGGACGGCGAAGGTTCGTTGGAGACGACACTTGACGTCGAAGTCACCGCTCCTAGATCATCTACGCTACGTCAAGATGTTCGTGAGGCTCGCGTGGAAGAGATCGAGGTCCTTTCCGGCGAAGATGCCACGCAGAAGAGGCACATCGAGATCAGCCTCCCCTCGGACATGACATACTCAGCGGGCGACTACTTGGCTATCTTGCCTTTGAACCCCAAGGAGAACATCCAACGCGCAATGCGACACTTTGGATTGAGCTGGGATTCGATGCTCACCATCTCCTCAGCTGGCCCCACCACGCTTCCTACAGATACACCTGTCAGTGCCATCGATGTCCTTGGCGCGTACGTAGAACTCGCTCAGCCTGCCAGCAAGCGTAACGTGCTCGCGCTTGTTGACACTACACGCGACGAGACCGAGAAGAAGGAGCTTGCGCGTCTCGCGGATGAAGCCTTTACCTCTGAGATCACCGCCAAACGTGTGTCGGTGCTTGATCTCCTCGAGCGATTCCCCTCAACTAAGCTGCCACTGGGCGTCTTCCTGAAGATGCAACCACCAATGCGCGTGCGCCAGTACTCTATCTCGTCGTCGCCTCTGTGGAACCCCAACAATGTCACCCTCACATACTCCGTTGTCGACCAGCCCGCACTCAGCGGTCAGGGCCGATACGTGGGTGTAGCTACCAACTACCTCGCCAACCTTGCGCCAGGCGACAGGCTGCATGTCAGCGTGCGCCCCTCGCACAAGGCCTTCCACCTGCCCAAGGACTCCAAGAGCGTCCCCGTCATCATGATGGCAGCCGGCACTGGTATCGCCCCCTTCCGCGGCTTCATTCAAGAGCGCGCCGCCCAGATCGCTGCCGGTCGCAAACTAGCGCCCGCCATCCTCTTCTACGGCTGCCGCTCACCGTCCACCGATCTCATGTACGCCGACCTTCTCAAGCGCTGGGAAGAAATGGGCGCCGTCTCACTCCGCCTCGCCTTCTCGCGCAAAGCCGACGAGTCGCATGGCTGCAAGTATGTGCAGGACCGTGTCTACCACGACCGCGCCGACGTCATCGAGCAATTTGAAGCCGGCGCGAAGCTGTTTGTATGCGGTTCGCGCGGCGTGGGCGACGGCGTGCAGGAGACGTTGATTCGGATTGCGAAGGAGCGTTTGAAGGAGAAGGAGGGGAGAGAGGCGGACGATGCGAAGGCGAGGGAGTGGTTTGAGGGGCTTAGGAACGAGAGATTCGCTACGGACGTATTTGAGTAGGCCTAAATAATGTAGACAGCAAGAAAGAGTTGCACCTAGTCGACGCGCACGCGTTTTGATGAGCATGGCTGCACCGTGCCCCGCTTACGCCTCCCCCACCATAGTCTGCGCCACACCTTCACTCACCACCTCGTCTTGACTTTCATGTACCTGTCAATTGCGCAACTTGGCATCATGTCACGACATCGCGCAAAGTCTCAGCATCCCACCCTTACTAGCTGAACGTAGGCTATCGCCCGCGCAGCCAAGGCGCAGAGTTTTGCGCGTCTTGCAGCATGTCGAAGTATCAGCGAATCACATGCAAATCACCCTGACCTAATCTAATCAGATTGCATCTAATCAGATGATCACCTGCCACATCGATGCAGCCGCCATGTCCGACAACACTCCGAAGCCTCTTCACCCTCGCCATGGCATACGCAATAGGCCAAATGCGCCGCTGACATGATGACTACCGCAGTGGAACCGGTGGCCTATTCGAAATGCAGGTCGCACGCAGGATGAGGGGACATCCCTCAATTTTCCGGCAATTGCTTTGGGCTCGCAGAACAACCCTCTGGAAGTGAAGATGGGTCTATTGGACTTGCTTTCGTCGCCGACTATCGAACGATTGAATGAATTGTTCCGATGGAGACTACTGCTACTTGCGGTGATCCCGCTCGCCCTGACATACTTGGTACTGAAGTTTACCAAAGCGAAGCCCCTCGATCTCAAGCAGTATTCGCACTTCCCACAGCCGGAGCCAGCAGACTCCATTCGAGGGCATTGGCCATGGGTCGAGAAGATTGCTGCAGAGGGCGATCCACGACGCGCGTTCGACGAGATGCTATACGAACAAGCTGAGAAGCTTGGGTTCCCTCCGGTTCTGCTCGTCGACTTCCGCCCGGTTGAGAAGTTTCCTGTTCTCTTCATCCTAGACAACGATGTCGCGGAACAAGTCACCAAGCCTAATAAAGCGTTCCGGACTAGTATGCCCAAGCATCCTTCTATTCAACAATTGGCTCCGCTGGTCGGCGCAAGGTCTTTGGTTACTACGGATGTAAGTCGTGATCGCGCGGGTGTAGATCGATGAACGAAGGTGCAAAGGCTGACCAGTGACGACAGGGTGAAGAATGGAACGCGCTGTACAAGCGAATCCGTCCGGGATTCCAACCCAGCCATCTTCTTGGTTTGGTCGACGTCATTCTGGACAAATCCGAGACTTTCATCGAGCTCATGGAGCAGAAGGCCGCGACTAGCGAAACCTTTCGTCTCGACGCATACACCACGAACCTTGTCTTTGACATTATCGGAATAGTGACGTTCGACATGGATCTTAATGCGCAAATCGACGGGAAGCAATCCGAGGTTCTCTTGACGTACCGCGCCCTCTCGCAAGCCTTCAACAAGCGCCCTTTCGGGGGAGTAGGATGGCGCGGCTACTTCTCCGTGAATGAGCGTGAGATCCGCGCGAAAGACAAGCATCTGGACCGCATCCTCAAAGCCAAGATCAAAGAGCAGCACAAGGCTTTGCTTTCGGGTGATGTCGACACAAAGCCGAAGAACAAGAGCGTCGCAACCCTCAGCCTCCACGGCATCGACCGACTGACACCCCAAATTCTTCAACAAACCAGCGATACACTACGTGGCTTCCTCTTCGCCGGCCATGACACGACATCCATCCTTCTGCAATGGGCCTTCTACGAGTTGCACACACATCCGTCCGCTGCGCAAACTCTTGGGGAAGAGCTTGACAACGTCTTTGGTTCCGATGCGCACCCTTCCGCCGTCGTGAAAGCGCTACGAGCCTCGGATGCCGGCGTACTATTGAGCCGTCTGTTTTACACCGATGCGCTGATCAAAGAGACTCTACGACTTCATCCTCCTGGCACAACTGCGCGTATTGCTCCAACCGCATCGAACACCATGCTCACTCTTCCCAACGGCGACACACTCCCCATCGACGGCCTGTGCGTAACGCCACGCGCATACACCATCCAGCGCCACCCCAGGATCTTCGGCGACAGCCGCAACGACTTCAAGCCTGAGAGATGGCTCGGCGAGGAAGGCAAGCAGATTCCCGAGAGCAGCTTCCGGCCTTATGAGCGCGGCCCGCGGCGATGCACGGGATCTGAACTCGCGAACCTGGAGACGAAGATCATCATCGCTTGCGTCGCAAGGCACTTCGACTTCGTCAAACAAGGGCTTGGGGAGCTGGATTTGAACGAGAAGGGCGAGGTGCAGGTTGGTGGGAACGGCAAGGCGAAGACAAAGGGCACAATGTTCTCGACGCATCAGGTTACGGCGAAGCCTGTCGACGGTATGGAGGTCAAGGTGCGAGTGAAGAAGCCGAGCTATAAAACGAATTGAATGCGACGCGAAGTTAGAAAGACAGAAAGCAGCGAACAAAGTTAGAGAAAGTAGAAATGACACGCAGAATTAATCTCGCTACAGTATGAATTCTATTTCCCGCTGTAGTATCTCTGTGAAGGTCGTTCTTAGATAGTGGGCTATAGCTTCATGAGTTAATCATAGTAAGGTTAGAGTAGGCATGTATATAATAAATAATATTTTTGCATTAGGATGCTCTGTTATTGCTCTTTCGTCTAGTTGCAATGTTGCTGTGTTGCGTTGGAGCGGGGTGTCGTGACCGCGCTACCCGAAGATAGTCTAGTACACAGCCGGCAGAAGAGAAGCTCCGGCTCCGAAGGCTCCCGCGCTCGCCACCGACACGCTTGGTACGCGACCTCCACTCCGATCACCATCATCGCCAACGTCCCTATTCATCTCAATCTCGTCGACTCGCCGCCGCGGACCGAAGTCACCGTCTCTCGTCAGCTCCTGGCCCCCGTTCCTCTTCGCCTACCTGTCGTCTCGCCTCAGTCCGCCATCCCCCAGGACCTTTGACGCGCGCACGGCGTTGTCGGCATATAGCCCACGCGTCGGCGACTCACGCGTCAAAGGGGCGGTTCTCAAGCAGTCCCAGGTTGCGCAAACACGGCGGGGACAGCAGTTCACGAGCCGACACCGCGGCTCTGTCACACCCAGCACCATTCGCCACGCTGGATACATCGAGTCAGGGCTGCTCTCCGCGTATAACGCGTCCAAAGCCCGGGAGGGTGGGTTCCTTTGCGGTCGCTTCATCGCAAAGGGGATATCACCTGTGAGTGATATTTCTGCACCATGGTCCGATATCTTGTCTCCAAGAAGGGTGTGCCCGTGTTGGCAAGCGTAAGATCAGACCCTGCTGCACAGTCGGCATGTGTGTTGGTTGTGAAGTACAACGAGGAGCCATTCCAGCTTAGCTTCTTCCTACAATGCACGACTTTCATTCATGGCTTTGATGATGAGCAAACTTTCACCTTGATCTATGATGCTGACAACCTGATGCGCGACCTAACTTCGCTCAACAATGCCACCACGTCCCTTTCCCACGACCAGTTGACCTCCATCGCACGCGCCGGAAATCCCCAGATAAGAGCATTGGCTCTAACGCTTGCTAAGCCATGCAAGATCAGGTGCCCCTCTTCGACCGGTACCCTGACCTCGAAGAGCGGATATGAGGCTCCATTTCACCGCCTGGTGGCCCTCGCGAAAGCTACAGCGATCGATATCACCTTCGACTACAATTGGGTGCACGCCGACAATCGTCTTCCTCTAGACCGCTTCTTCAAACACATGGGGGCGTTTTCCGGGTTCTCTGAGAGTGCCGATGGATATAAATACGCAGATTGGGCAATCTTCTGTACGGTTGAAGAAGACCGCCAACCACCACCTTCGTACACAAACGCGGTGGACACAGGTGCATCACGAAAGCGACCCAGGCGTGGTAGGTTGCCTCGTGCCACAATTACCTTTTCGAAAAATACTTATACGCAAGATAGTTACACCACCCTCACAGCCCGCATCGCCGCCTCATAAACGTCAGCATCACGACTATGGGTCGCCCACAGAAGTAGCGACATCCTCTCCTTGTCCGCCCGGCACATCCCATCATTCGCCATCCGAGAAGGAGGAAGCAATACTTAGCCATGCACACCCATCTTTACACGCCAGTGACGAGGTCGCCTTCCAAGAGGCCATCGACAAGGCCGTCGAGGCTCAGCTTCCAGCCATCGTGGAGAGCATGTTGCCCAATATTCTCAGGAGCATATTGCCGGATGTCCTCCACAAATCCCTTGCTCCCAGACGATCACAATCTTCGTCGCCTCCCCCTAGAGCCAGCTTTACGCCGGAACCTTCGCCTTCTCTCGGCACACTCATAGCCGACCGTCTGGAAGATCTGGCCAAGGATCATCTGGCTTCCATCTTCGCCGATGCCAATGACCAAGCTTACAGCCTCCGCAGCCAAGCTGACGGAGAGTTTGAAGACGTGGTCGCTGACCACAAGATCGATGTTGACACAATCAAGGAAGACTGCATACGAGAGCTTGGTGAAGTGGTCGACGACAAGCTGTGCAAGTTCAAGGAGCAGACCGAGGAGATTGTCGAGACTGCTGTGGAAGAAGTAGGAACCAAAAGCGGTGAAATCCGTGACGACATCTGCGACGGGCTTGAAGAGTTTATAAAGGTAGCTTCTGCTTCACTTAAAAGCTTGAGAGAAGGGAAAGGCCACCGCATTCGTGTGTCGACGAGTCAAGACTAAATATCATGAAGCATATCAGTACATGATGAATCGCCATCTGTTGCTTGTGATGTCGCTGCCGTCTGACGTTTAGGCATTGTATCTTGTCTCGTAATACAACGCATGCCTGGCAATGTCGCGTAGTCGCATGTGACTGGGTCTTCCTGACTCCTGGGCGGTCTCGCGCTCTCCTAGTCGATGGCATCTCCATCAGCCTTGCTTGGAGCCAAGACTTCACTTTCTCACGTACCTACTTGCTAGGCTTTCTGAGACAGATTTACGAGCACAGGAATCGTAGATCTAGCTTTTCGCACCATCTTTCGTTTCTCAAAAATTCCATTGGTCCGTACATCATGGCAGTTCTTAGTAGTCTCTTTGGAAGACGTCGATGCATTCGTGACGACATGAGTCTCTTATCCGTGTTGTCTACCGATATCGCTGCAATATCGTCGTCCGTGTCTCTCTTTACTTATTTACGACCGGCATAGCTTCGCATCTGCAGAAATGCCCTCCAGGCGGAAATAGATACACCAGAAAGAGATGCAGCGGGTGGCTCACTCATGATCAACGTCGTCGCTCGCCTTACCATTCACCAACCAAGTATGAGCCAACCTGATGGACGCTCCTCGATAGCGCCACGTAGACATCTTCTTTCGACATGTCAGTAACTCTTATGTTCAATGTGTCCCACTCGACTAAGACTACTCTTCATCCGTAACAAAGCCAGTGCACGTTCCCAGTCTACGCCACTTTCCCATCTACTTCAAATTCATGCGTATACTAGACCACATTTCACTGCTCTTGCTCGCACCAAAAGTTTGTTGAGAGCACTACTAATACTAACTTTGTTCACAATGAAAACTGTCGGCTTAGGGTAAGATCTGAATCGCTGTTGCAAGGTCTCTATGTTTGCATAATGCACTGTCTTTGCCATCCGCTAGAAATTACTACGATAGCCTATCGCATATCATTTACTTACGATAATGTTCGCCGATCTTCATAAAGTCTGCAGATCCTTCTAACGCATTTGCCAACTACACACGAAGAATACAATAGATTACGACCAACTATACGCAACCCTTCCCATTCACGGTCACATACGCCTCGTAAGACGGGAAATCATCGACTTTGCCGACGAACGCCACAAAATTTCCGTCCCTGTCAATTGTCAACGTGCCTTCAATGTCAATCTTTGGCGCCCCAAAGACCAATGGGTCGGCAGCTTTGCCCCGGTATCGCGGTACAACGTTGTTGGTGGAACCAGTGACCAAGAGATATCTCATGTCGTCAGTCCCTGCGGTGCCACGATCTTTCTGCTTGCCATTGTCGCAGTCAACCTTGACAGTTTCGCCGCATCGGTAGGTTTGCGACCAGTCCCAAGCGATCGCACCAATCTTGACATAGCAGTGCTCTCGACGCATTGGCACGCTTGCACTCGGGTGCGTAAAACCTCGCTGATCGGTGACGAGACAACCTCCAAAGTTGGGTACCCACTCAAGAGACTATAGAATACCGTTCAACATAGTTTTGCCGGAATGATTAGGCTATGGATGCGTAACATCTTCGAAGTTCAAGGGTATGAATGACTTGATCCAGAAGTTGACATCGATCTGGCTACTTGGCCCGGGATTGGATGGTGGAGTATCGAAGACGCAGCTCGGCACTCTTCCTCAGCGCACTGTCTCCATAACCATAGCTCACGCTTCTATTCGACGCTTCAGTGCAATAGGGACGCCACACGCTATACTCTATTGATGGTTCTGAAATCTTTGCGGGCTCAAATGCATGGCTGCGAGGATGCAGCGTCCGACACCTTGGCCGCGGCAAGAAACTAGTGTTGCTATATCGTACATGTTCTTGGTCAACAAGTTGACGTACATGAAGCGTTTCCCTACCTTCTCTCGGGCGGCACTTTTGCTTCTCGTCTCTCGCCCCCTTGGCATCAAACCTTCTGCTCTGGGTAACGAAACCATGCCAATACGACTGTCGTGGCCTCTACAAAGCGACTCACTTCGCCTGCAGTTATCGAGCTCGGAAATGGCGGGATTTGGCTACGCGGCACTGCCCGCCCCAGCCAGGGAGCAAACCGCCGCATTCATACAATGAGCGCCACGACACCCGTCCTGAGCACCCGGGCGCGCTCAAGCCCGCTGGTAAAAGATCGCTTGCAACGAACATCCTGCGCAACGCTTGGGTGGACTGGACGCGAAAGAAGATCTTCCACCCCGTAAGCAGTTGTCTCGGGCCACGCGACGTCACAAGATTGCTTACATTGTGTAGTTGATAAACTGCTACTGCGACTGAAGCACCTCCTAAGCCTATACGTACATCAACGCGCTCGGCGGTCGCACTATACTACCCCAATGTTCGACACGCTCCTTCACCCCGCAAACGACCAGGATGGCGCAACGAGAGGATGTCGAGACCACAATGCTTCCACGGAAGATGGCATGCGCCATGTACATGGATATGGCGACAACAGAATGATCGAAACGCCGTCAGCTATCACAAAAAGTTGGGATTGGGAAGACGTCGCGTACAATTTGGATCAGAAACGTAGAATCGTGCCCCTGAAGCCCGGCCATTTCTTTCCGAAGGTCACGCTTCCCACCGCAGCGGAAGTGCCAGCCCGGCTTGACTTTTGTCTCCATGGAACGTCTCGTGCTTCCTGGAGGGGCTGAACTCTATGGCGGGTATGGATCGGGCGCGTGAACAACATGGCGACAGCGAACTTTCTGCACCTTTTTAGAAGCGATTATCGCAATCGTTCCACGGCTTGTTGTATCCAGCTGCATGAGAATTGTCGCGACTGCGAGAGGGCGATCGAATCGTCAAGAACAGCTGGGCTGTGACAGAAGACGTGGGCGAGTTGCAATATCAGCAAGCCTTGGATTCGTCGCCAGCCTGTGCTAGGAGGAAGTTGAAGAGGTGTGAACACATCTTCTTCTGCTATGTAGCTTACGAAATCATGAAGGAAACGTGTCGAGATTTTATTCAGCACTGTAAGCATCTGGATTATCAACTCAGATACCGTATTGTTGTCACAGCCTTTTGCAGCAGGCACGTGTTTGACTTGCCGCATGAATTGCCGCTATTATGGCGATTGCGCCACCAACGCCCCGCACCTCGTCGCCAAATCTTAGGCGCTGCGGGTGCCTGGCACTATATCCTCAACACCAACACTAAATACACCTCCCACCAATAGTCGTGTCTCTGCACATGCACTGAAGAAAATTGGCTTGCGTCGTCAATATCAGTATTCCCCTTTGAGATTGCTGCCTTACTGCTTGATTCTTTGCGCAAACAGGCTGATATCGCGAAACCATCGCGCAGTCACGCTCGCGCTGCCGCCGACCGCCCGCTTTCTGTATATGTAGCGCTCGTCTGTCTTCTCCTTGTCTCTAGTGACACATATCGTTATGGAACTGCCCGATGAACTTTACCTCGAGATCTTCTCACATTTGCCCCAGCACCACCTGCGTTCAGTATCTCAAACATGTCGCGCTTTTGCGACCATTGTGAAGCCGCTGGTGTTCGCGACAATCCATCTAGATGGCTCTCCCCAGAGCAGATTCGGCAGGATGGAGAATGACGAGTGTGTCATGTACCCGGGTCGTTCACGGACGGTGGAGTTGGTTTCTTTGGAAAGTACCGTGGATGAGCTGATCGCGCACGACATTGCGCGTCATGTTCGGAACCTCAAGTTTAGTCCTAAGTACTACGTAGATGGTAAGTTGAGCCGATGGATGACTGTCTCATGGCCAGACGGATACTGACCGTTCTTCCAGGGTTCTGGTCGAGGTATCGCCATTGGCTAGAGCGGGAGCATGATTACGAGGAAGACTTCCACAATATGTATGAGGAAGAAGACTTCGAGACAGATTCTGAAGGCGAGTATGTCGGTATGCGTCGTCTCGCAGCGGAACGACTAGCAAGACCTGGTAAAGAGCGCGAGTTGATCGAGCAGGCGGAAGCGATCTGGGCCGCGAAGGTGGAGGAGCAGCGCGGAAAGGCAGACGCGATTCTAGCAGCAATGGTCAAGCTCTTCGCACATATGCCGTGCCTGAAAGCTATTGAAGTCCAAGAGCGGCATTGTAACTTGGATGACTATGGATTTGAAGAGGGCGGCGAGTGAGTATGGCCACATAATCGGCATGGCACGAGACTAACGCAGTCAGCGATGAAGTGAACGAGCAATTCTCTGGATGTAGCACCACCTGGAAACACCTCGAACTCCTGAGCTCCGCTGTCCAAGAGTCGAAAAGTCGCATCCAGAGTCTGGTTCTCCCCAAGATTCATCTGTCTTCAATCACAACAAGTGCCGCCTTGGAACACATGTTCAGCTCTCTCACTGCACTTTCTTTCAATGCCGAGAGTGTAGAAGTTATGCTCGACTCTTCCAACAACGAAGCCGAATCCCTCGCTGCCTTGATCCGTTGTTCATCAGAAACGCTACAAACGCTCGAGTTCCGCAACATGACTACAACACATCCACAACTACCGGATGTGGGTGAGCACAACATCGCAAGGCTTTTTGGTAGCGTCAGCGCCACCGACTCAACAGACATCAACCCGCTGGTCTTTCCGGCCTTGACAACTTTGAAGCTACGAAGTTTGGTCCTGGACACCCCATCTTTCATCAACTTTCTCTCCCGACAGCCGCAATTGCGATACGCTCATTTTGAGTACATCTACCTCGCTACCATAGGTTACAAATGGAGCGATATCGCCGCTAAACTGCCGTCATCGTGCAACAAACTATATATTGGTAATTGTGGGCATGAGAAGTGGGGGCTAGATTCACCCGCAGCGTACAATCACATTAAGAAATTCTTGCCGTTCCAAGAAGATATGCCAGCTACGTCAGGTTGGCGACTCAATGAGCAGGCCTTTCACGAAGAGATGGACAACGAGATTCAACGACAAATGGATTGCGGCATGAGGTTCTTGCCACCGGAACGCTGGTTTCAGGGCAAGACGAGAGAGGAATGGGTGGCTATGATGCGACTTGCCAGTGATCATGCAGAGTATGAGAAAATTTAAGTTATATCTAGGCAAGGTGGCCAACTACTTCTAATACAAGGCACTCAGCGTCTTTGTCATGAGATCATTAGCATCGATATGGGTGAACAATGCAGATGTAATAAATTGGCGCCATATCAAAATGACGAGATTTTGGCAAATTCACATCACAATTCCGAGTGTAAGATCTTACTACAGCAGAACTATCGTCACAAGGAGTTTCACTACAAAGGAAATTTACGCCAGTATTGAAGACACCCCCATAACTAACCCGTTTCGACAAAAAAAAAGCGATTACGTCCCTGATACTCTAATCCTTCCTGTCCCCTTTACGTTACGACTGCTGCTTTACGAACAAGGAACGCGGCCGTACACTGGTCCTTGTCTTCCTGAATTGCACTGAGCTAGGTTTACCCCTGCGCATACGTCGCCAGCGTTTCGTGAACAGATCCAATCGGCGAAGAAACACTTAAGGGGCGCAACTCATGATCACCAGCAAGCTTGTAGATGGAAGGATGTGTTAATGGCATGGTTGACATTGATGACGACGTAGGGTCGTGAGTCAAAAGAGAGGGCGACATTTCTTCTTGGTGAATGTCCCCAAGTTGCGGACGAATGTCGCAGGCAGTTCGTCTTGGTCTAGCATATCCTTGAAGACCTGGTCTTCAGTTAGCAGGTTCAATAATAAATATTTTGACTGTATGGACATGCCTCGTCTGGGCATTCCTGTTCGGAAAGCATGCGCGTGGCAGCGCTTTGGACTGAACCGTCACTACTGAAAAGCGGCGACAGCCCCGATACCGACTGGTCAGTATTTATGCTCGTGCCAAACCCGCAGTCGGGTGCCAAGGACTGACCTTCAGGAAAACCCCATGTAGACAGTGACTCGGGAGACCAGCCAGGCCCATTGAAAGTGCTTCCGAGATGCCCAAGCGGAACTTGTACACTTGGTAAGGGGGATGAGAAGAGCCAAGACATGCGTCGAAGGCCAAAGGTACATGGCGGGACGATGAATCACCGTAGAGATCTAGGTGAACCTGGTGAAGGCATGTCGCAGAAGAGTCACCAACTTCGTTTGAGCGTTGAGTGGTCCTACTCGACGTGGACGGCGCGATTGAGCTTCCGCTTGGTACAAAACATGAGCCAACACCAGACAGGGGCGGCACGGTCGGCTGCTTGGCCCTTGAGCGGGAAATGCACGTCCATGATCATACCATCGACGTTTGGGTGGCCGGCGTCGTCGGATATCAACTATCCTATGAACGACATCCTTGGTTCCAGGTCAGAAGCCCTTACAAGACTGAGAACCTCAACCGCGACGACCTCGTATAAAGCTTCCAAGAGATGTACAAGGCAACATGTCTCCAACTCGACAAGACAGGCGCTCCTACCGACAAGCTCATCCGCGCCTTGGTGGGCAACGGACATGCCTTCAATCGCATCAGTGCCGCAAAGGCGCTAGAGGACCCATGTCTCGGATGAGTTGGGGAGCAGGGTTCAAGGTTAGGAGAAATCATAGAGAAATAGATGAACTTCAGGTGGGCAATTGCCGATGTACTTGTAGACAGAACTCAATTATACATAACATATTCTGTATATACCCACTGATATCTCCAATTACCAAAGGCAGAATATAGAGAGCAGTGGGTGTCTTCAGGGTACCTCATGGCACTCCGGTTGAAGGGTGATACTCGAATGTATGCTGCACCCACTTTTTACACCATGCGTTTTTGGTACAGACTTATCCATAACTGGACTAGCGTAGACGAAACCCCTCGTCTCGTCCTCCAGACCCCTACCCTCCATCTCCATCTCTTCCTCATGCTCGGTCCCCGCGGCTCGCGGCGCTCTTCATTCGGATTGCGCTGGCTTTCACTTAGGTGTTTGCCTCGCTCACCCCTGTCCGCGCCATGTTCCTGTCCCTGCCATGCAAATTTCAACGGCCACGCAACCATCGTCCGCATAACGACTTCTAGATCCTACATGCCACGTTGATACGTCTGCGACACTCTGCTTACCTGAAGGAGGGCCGTTTTCCAACGTGCGGCAGAAGGCTGAGCGGGGGTTGCGAACGCCGCCTAACTGGTAAGGCGCCCTACGCATTAACCTTAGCGCTCCGCCTCGTTTCCAAGTGAGTTGGGAGAATTGCTCCAGAGAGTGCAACGCCGGTGTCGTGCTCAACACGCACATTTGTTCGGAGTGATTGCACGGTCAACGTCTCTTAGCACCGGACCCTTCGCACCACCACATCGACGGCAATCCATTTTCCAGCACGGGCTGTACCTTATCACCCAAAGTCTTTCGCGCGTACGATCCCTGCCAGGGCCTAAGCGACTCTCCAGCATCAAACATGGAAAGGTGGCTGCTTACGCTATGCAAGCCATTTACGCCCCATCCGCAATCGCCATCTACAGTACATGTCTTAGTCGCCCGATTTAGACAGGCTTGCGAGGTGCGTACATCTTTCATCCTCAGCCTCGCTGTCCACGACCTTAGAACAGCACTGCCTACGTATGTATCAACAACAGCTTCCTTCTGCCAATATGTATAACAGTAAAATGCCCAGTGGGTTCATCGCCCACACAACAGATCACAGACATCTACATCTACTTCCCGTGCTGCTCATACTATGAGATATACATTTGCGCTTCTCAGCGCCTTCCTGCTGTCCCTCCACTGCATCGCTTCACCCACACCCACATTCACACCCTTCCCAGCCGTTGCCGCTAGAGATGCCATCAGCTCTCTGCCATCAGCAACCGCTCCGCCTTCTCGTCGCGATGACGACTTTGCACCAAGCATTGCGCCGTTCTCATTAGACCTTCCTACAATATCAATCGCAGAACCTTCCATACCATCTCTCTATCTCGACCTTCCACCCGAGACCTGCACGCCTGGCTTCAGCTCGTATGCAACTCCCGGGCTTGATGGCTACGTCCCTGCGGAGGCATGCAATGCGTTATGGGTATACTTTCCCAACTTCGCCGCGGCAGTAGCCTTCTCTGTACTGTTTGGCATGCTCACAATCGCACATCTGACTCAAGCAATCATGTACCGCAATGGCTTCTGCTGGGTGATCATCATGGTCGCTCTCTGGGAAACTGGAGCCTATGCATTTCGCGCTCTTGGTTCTAAAGACCAGCAATCCTCCGGCATTGCAACGGTCGCTCAAATCTTGGTTCTGGTAGCGCCTATCTGGGTGAACGCATTCGCCTACATGGTCTTCGCCCGCATCGTTCACTTCTACTCGCCTACTCGCAAGGTCTGGTTCTTCTCCCCTTCCATCCTCGCACTCATCTTCGTCACCCTCGACATTGTTTCCTTTGTCATTCAGCTCGTCGGCGGTGGAATGGCAGGTCCAGGCGCAAGTCCAGAAGCACAAAAGAAGGGCTTGAACATATACATGGGCGGTATTGGTATGCAGGAAGGCTTCATTGTTCTGTTCCTGGGGTTGGTCATCAAGTTTCACCGCGATCAGCTTCAGGCGGAGAGGGTAGGACGCTTGCCCGCGGACAAGATCGGTGGCTGGAAATGGTTGCTGTACGCTCTCTACACATGCTTGCTGGCTATCACTCTTCGCATCATCTACCGTCTCGCCGAGTTCTCCGCCGGTCTTGGCGCAAGCAACCCTCTTCCGAGTAACGAGCCTCTCCTGTACGTCTTGGAGTCAGCTCCAATGTGGTTGGCCATCTTCGTGTGGAACATAGTCCATCCTGGTCGCTTCATCTGTGGCCCGGATGCCAAGATGCCGCGTTCGTGGCTGTCTCGTCACCTTTGCTGCTGCTGTGGCAAACGTCGTTGCGACGACTGCAATGGTAAGCTCGGCCACGCTGGACCTCATCATCAACGCCTGGGAGACGACTCGGATCTGGAGGACAATCAAGAAATGTATCCCGTGCCGAAGAGTACCAGAAGTCGTGATGCTGTCAGCCCGACGAATCCTTTCCTGGATGAAACATCTCGCGACTCTTCCTCGAATGCCAACGCCAAAGAAGGGCACCATCTTCGCCCTTCGTCAGCTGCCGAAAATTTCCGCGATGTCAGCCCAGAGCCAACATCGTATACTGCATACCGTCCCCGCGAGGTTCTGGGCTAAGCATAATCAATTCGATTCGCTCAGCTCGTTTTATCGACGTCAGGTTCCAGTAACGGTCTTACAAAACTGCTACTGGTCAGAGACACGAAAATTGGGCATCACTTTTACATTTCAGTACTTGTCCTACTGCACAATGCGCTATTACAGTATAGTATTCTTCCTGGTTTCTCCTATTTAGTTTTTACAGGTTCAACGAGGCTGTACACTCTATAATGCTCTATACTTTCACACAGAGATGCCACCAATCTCTATACAGAACGGAAGCAAATCAGACCTCACATGCTTTTGAGGACGCTCATCAGCTAGGTCAACCAACACCGCGACGGCGGACGATCACCCACCTGGCACTGCTTCAATCAAGCGGCTACCCACAGCACTCAAACAAGCAGCTCTACTTCTACAGTGTAGGGGGTGGCCTATGATCACATCAGCTTCTCCACAAACGTTCGAGTCCGAGGGAGGTGTGTAAGCCCAGGGCACCTTGCATGGTCACGTGGATTATCCACCAGCCAATCGGCCCACCACTTTATGTATATAACCTATTCACAGACCTCTTGATTAGGAGAACAACTACACAACACAATACACCTCAAATCATATAAAACCGGCTTTTTGCTGACATCCTGCAGCAAGCAGAGTGCACGGCCCCTTATCTAAAAAAGAACTAGAGCTGCACCTCTTGGCACGAAGCATTCATTGGTCAGGTCCTGATCAGCAAATTCCGCCGCAACACCCTGGAAGAGGAAATGTCTAGTCTAAAACCTGGCCAAGCGCAGTATGGAGCACGCCTTGGACCCCACCGCCTTACTAATTGGCCCCCACCCCCACACAAACGGGTGCTATTGCCGTGCATGCATTGCCCTTGTTTAAAACGAGATTGATTAAATGTCTGTGTTGCACGCCTTATTTTGATAGCCCGTTTATCAGGAAACGCGCTCCTGAACACTTGCGTTGTGTATCTTTATGGAAATCCAAATCTGATTGTACAGCTTACGACACAGTCGAAACCACAACAGTTAAAACCCTCAGAGATTAGCAAGCACTATGGCTTCCTGCTGGGCCGCCAACGGCAGGCAATCGCCTTTCGACGGTAACACCCACGTGCCATGTAACATGACCGCCGTAGAGGAAGGTGGTCATTCGACATGCTGCCCCATCGGCGACCTATGCCTCACAAACGGAATGTGCCTCAACGTGGAAGACAGGGATAAGAAGAACTGGTACTGGCGAACGGCATGTACAGATAAGGAGTGGAAGGACCCCGCCTGTCCCCTCTACTGTAAAGAGATCGGTAAGAGAGAACAAAGTAACTTACTTTTCGGCACTGATGCTGACGGCCACAGAACCGGATAGGAACACAGGCCTGGTATTCAACTGCCTCAAACCAGACTCGTGGTGCTGCGCATACGTCGGAGTGGAAGGCCTCAAGGACTGGTCGTCGCGCGCTGATATCAACACAACGTGCTGCGCCATCGCCGACCTGAACTTCTCCGCCGAAGGCCCCATTGTATATGCGACCGCCACCAACCCTATTCAGGTCAGCATACAGTCTACCTCAATTACAACAACCAGTGCGCATCTCAGCGCCATCTCGCAAGCGACAAGTGGAGGGACTGCGACAGGCACTGACGATCTGCCGCCTGAAGTTAGCACCGGGCGGCCCACCGGGCGGCCTAGTGGAGCGCCTTCGCAGGATGAATCCTCTTCAGGGCTGAGCACAGGTGCCAAGGTCGGGCTCGGTGTCGGTGTACCGGTTGGCGTGCTTGGTATCTTGGCAATTGGTGCGTGTCTTTGGATGAGACGTAGGAAGCGAGCGACTAAGGCGAAGAATGTGCCTGAGCTTTATGCTCACACGGATAACAAGAGTACCGCACCGCCTTACCAAGAGACTGCAATGAACCAGCAGGGTGCTGCGGTCTACAGGCATGAAGCGCCATCGCCGCATATTGCTGCTGAGTTGCCTGCCCAGATCGAGCCGCATGAGTTACCACAGCAGACGAGACCAGCATAGTAAACATAGGCTGTTAGAGTTAAGTCTTGTACTTTGTCTTTTATCTCTTACATTAGAGTTAATTCTGTGGGTGCTACGTCAACAAGGCGTCCACGACTTATTACACTATATCGTGCTATACTTTGTTACGGTTAGGTTCGCAACTTATTTTATTATTCTACGTATCTTAGTTCCTAGTATATGATGCGCCGTGGTATCGGCCCTTGATTCTTCCTAATCGGGTAATCGTGCATGTCACAAGACGCTACGAGCACGTGTTCAAGAGCTTACAAGAAGCGTTGATTGTAGCTACGTACGATATCTAGTGTAATACAAGACGTTGCGTAAGGAACAGAGCAGAATGCGAAGCGGTGAAAGATATAGCTAGGGCCGTGCGCGGCGCTCAGGCCTTAGCTGGCCAATTAACAGATTTCGGGTGGACTGGCGAGCCACCCGAAATCTGTGCGTTCAGGTGTTAGGGGAACCACGGTGGTTACCGTAACAGTGCACTCTGACCTAAAGACGCGTGTATGCAACGAGAATCATGTGCTGATTCTCTCCCCTTACAGTCTAGTGTGGTGCCACCCCTTAATTTAGTATAATAAACCTAAGAGACTCTATTTATTAAATACTTACAACTTTGCCTCATACGCAATGAATAGTTTACTTATAACGATATCTTTGTATAACTCTACAACGAATCTTCTACGCATCTATCTTATTGAGATCAAACCTGAGTACCTGCACTTGGTGCACCGCTAGATTTTACTCCAACTGGCCTTGAAGTGTCGACACCAGAAAACAACAACGACATTGGAGAATACGTTCCGCCACTCAGCTGTTTGGGGAGCCCCTCACTGGGTCCCACACCTACCAAGCCTGATGACGCTCTAGATCTTCCTATGATCAATAGCGACACGCTTATAAGTACCGGACAGCCGGTCGAAGCAGAGCCCGATGGTATCGCGAAAATCAACGACGACATAGGAGCGCTACATGTAGATATGACTGTTATCACAGAAGACGTGGCTATCGAGCGAGGGGTTGAGAAAGCTAGGGAACTTGCAAACCGGTTGACAGACCAGCTGATTAAACATCAAGGATGCTGCCAGCATTGCCACCAGCAGTTACGAGAGGAGCGAATTGAACACCATCCAACCTATTATTATGGCCTTCACTAGATGGGATTCGAGAGGCTGTAAATTGTGCGGATTTACTAGCTTCAAAGACGATATCAGCTCACGGATTAAACATTGCTACTCAAATGGACACAGCATCTAGGCGCCAACCTTACTGTGACCTAACCAATATGAGGCGCGGTTCGGACCCCGACCCGCGCTACAATAGGCTTAGCGTTAGGGTTACGTGTCCCGATTAAGCGATTTGCACCCCCCGAACCGCGAATTCCGACCCCCCCGAACCATTACGCTACAGCGGTTATCAGCACTACATTCGCATACAAAAGTTTCTCGCGCATACTTAACAAGCGTGTCTGCAAAGTTTCTACTTGTTGCAGGTAGATTTACGTTGTGGGATCTAGCTTAGGGTTAGGGTTATCTAATAATGGAGCTGCCCGTCTGGAACACTCGCGCGCCCGCATCGCAGAACGCAGAGAGCAGCAACAGCAGCCCGCCCGTACGCAGCAAGCTGCAGGCAGTTTCGCTAGACAACTGTGCTGATATTCTCTGCTTTTTAGCTGATTTTTGTGTGCTAGTCTGCAAGCAGCACTGCAGCGGCGTAGTTAATTTAGACAAACATCTCTTAGAGCGACACGCGACGCCCGCTAATGTGCGAAAGGAGATTCTTCAGCGATTTGCGCGTTGCGAGAGGTTAGATCCGAAGGATGTTAAGCTTCCCGAGCAACCCGCTCAACCGATTAAAGAGCTAGGGACGCCGCTGGATAGGCTCTGTTGCAAGACATGCTCTTTTCTTACAGTAGACAAGAGCGTGTTGCGGAAACACTTGAAAAAAAATCACCAACAAGCATGGAAGGGAGAGAAGAGCGAGCTGTTCGATTCTGTCAAAGTTCAGACGTTTTTCCGTGGTGGGGGGTTGCAGAAATATTTTGTTGTCGATTTGGGCATTGGGGAAAATGGAGAAAAACTCGATCAAGATCAGGTCGTTCAGCAGCAACTCAGCGGATGGCAGACCGTGCGACAGCAGCTTGAAGAAGACATGCAAGTGATGGCCGAGGCTGCAAAGACGGACAAAACTGGCTGGTTTAAGAGAACCGGGTGGTTGTCGTTTCTGCAGGGCCGAAATCTGGCTCATCTAGGCTATCAAGCCCGCTTGCCCGACCGAAACGAAGCAAAGCTGCAGCTGGCTGCTAAGCTGACAGAAGAACTAATTGAAAAATCCGTTCGTGGCTTGGCAACGCTTCCACAGGAAACACGACGCTGGCTTCGTAGTGCGCAGCAGACGGAAATCGATCAACGGCCGCTAGCGCGACTGCAGAACCCCGAGAGTCAGGCAACGTACACTAGCTACATGGTCCGATTTGTCTGCTTCTATCTCCGCATCGTTGCAGACGAAGAGCGTCGAGTAGATGAATATGTAGCACAGCGGGATCAAGCTGTTGGCGTGGACAGTGCAAGCGACGAGGATGCTGGCACAGAGAGCGAGTACGACGACAGCGACATGGAAGGCACTGTCGACAGCAACGACAACGACGGTGTTGTGCTACTGCGGCAACCGCGTCGCGTTGTACAGGCTGACAAGATGAAGGATGCGCGCGAGCTGTTCACGTGGAAGGACAATCAGAAGGCGCTAGCAATCCAGCTATGGCTTACGCTGGGTAACCGCGACGCAGCTGCTCAGACAAACGCGCTGCTTGACTCGCTAGCTTCGTTTATTCTCACAGGCTATGGCAGCGATGAGTTTTCGAGTAGTCTGGTGCAGTATCTGGCTGTGCTGGGCATTGACACGCAGACAAACCGCTTGCGTACAGCAAAGAACTTCTCGTACATGCTTGCTAGCGTGGTCTACTGCGTTCGCGTACTAGCAGCGGAAAAGATTCTGCCCGCAGCCGAGCGCGACGATCAGACGGAAGAAGACCGCGAGCGATTCTTAGAGATGCGCAAGCAGTATCTAGCGGATGGCTCATATAGTCCGATGAGCATTATGCTTAGTCTTCTTGCGTATGGCAAGCACGCAGCGCTGAACGAGGGCAATGCTGGCAACGCATACTGGTCCCCCGACAAGAAGGTGTTTTATCTGAGTGGCCGGCCGATTGTGATAGAGCGTTTCCGCGCAATGGCGCAGAGCATGGAAGCGGAGGTAGAGGACACGTTTTGGCAGATGTGCTGGGTTGATCGTATAGCTGACCGCTTTACGGTGGATCTGGCGCAGATTCAAGACGACGTTACATTTACGACTCGGGGCAGGTCGTTTGTTACTACCCCGGGTAACCGTCTGTTGGATGGGCTGGCTTGGATGCTTAAAAGGGCGCGGAGCACAGAGAGCGGCATGCGGCTACAGACGTCTAACGGCCGGTGGAGAAGTAAAAAGGTGCGGGAGTATCTACGGGAGGTAGATCGCTTCTTAGCGCTACTGCTAGGCTGTGTGCACATGGAATCGGGACAGCCGGCTCGAGGCTCTGAGATTATCACGATGCGGCACCGCAATGGGCTGCTACAGGACCGCAATGTTTTTGTTGTAGACGGTGCTGTTATGACCGTCGTGCGGTATCACAAGTCACAGTCTCAGTGGGACAAGCCGAAGGTGGTTCCGCGCTTTCTGCCGCCGCGATTAGGGCAGGTGATGGTGTTGTACTTGAGCTACTTGCAGCCGTTTCGAGAGTATCTTGTAGCAACTGTGCTTGGGGGCGGGTTGGACGACTACATCTGGAGCAATGAGCAAGGCGCATGGGGTACAGATCGACTTACGAAGGTGCTGCGGCGTGAGACGGGTAAGCGACTTGGCGTCGAGCTGAGTACGCTAGGCTACCGTCACACGGCTGTCGGAATCGGGCGGGTGAAGGTGGGGGAGTCGTTTGGCAAGGGGTATCAAGACGAGGTTGGCGAGATGGATGAAGCAGAGGTAGACGAGGAGGAGGAGGACTTGATTGAGCTGCAGAACTCGCGAACGACGGTTATGGGAGTAGGCAACTACAGCGTGTCGATTGATATCGTTAAGCATCTAAGCACGCGGTCTATTGATGCGTTCCGGGCGCTTAGTACCGCTTGGCACCGCTTTTTAGGTGTAGACGGACAGGCTAAAGCGCCCGAGGAGCGCCGACTGCAGCGGAAAAGGCCGATGCGAGAGAGTATCTCAGGGCTTCCGATGCTCCCGAAAGCAAAGGCTGTTCATGTAGAAGATGCGCGAGCTGCGGCTGTGCGTCGGGCGCTGCAGCAGGTGCTAGGGAAGCAGGACGTCGGGTTTCGCTCAATAGAGCAGGAGCAGGCTCTGTACGCAGTGCTGGACAAGACAACACCGCTTGTTGTTGTGCTTCCGACAGGAGGAGGCAAGAGCTTGCTGTTTACGCTGCCGGCATGCATAGAGGAGAGCGGGGTGACGGTCGTCGTTGTGCCGTACCGAGCGTTGATCGAGGACTTGGTGAGCCGGATTCGCAACTGTGGTATAGACTGCATAGAGTGGAAGCACGGCGAGAGCAACCCGGCGTCTGTAGTGGTTGTTAGCGCAGACGTAGCAGGCGATATTACGAGCAACGGCAACTTTCTAGGGTATGCTCGACTGATGAAGGACAAGGGGCTGCTGCAACGAGTTGTGGTGGACGAGTGTCATCTGCTCTTTACAGCACGGCACTGGCGGGCAAATCTGCTTAAGGTGAAGAACTTGCGACTGCTTGGATGTCCGATTGTGTTGTTAACGGCAACGCTGCCGCCGGTGCAGGAAGGGGAGCTCGAGGCAAGCATGCTGGTGCGCAACGCAACGTATATCCGGGCAAGCACAGCACGACCGAACGCGCGCTACTTTGTGTCGTGGTGTCAACGCAAGGCATTGGAGGACACGGCGGTGGTGGTATGCAAGCGATGGGCCGAAAAGCTAGAGCGGACAGGGCAGAAGGGGGTAGTGTACTGTCTGAGCAAGGCGCAGTGTGAGTGGATAGCGGGGGAGGTTGGCTGTGCGCACTATCACGCCGACGTAGAGGAGCGAGGAGAGCGGCTGCAGGAGTGGGTAGAGCAGGGAGGGCTAATTGTGGCTACGTCCGCGCTTGGGACAGGAGTGGACTATGCGGGGATTGTGTACATCTTGCATGTAGGGATGCCGTGGAGCATGACGGATTTTGCTCAGGCAAGCGGGCGTGGAGGGCGAGGCGGAGAGACGTTTGACGTTGTGGTGATGATCGAACAGGGGGAGGTAGAGAAGAGAATCGAGCAGGAGAGCGGCGATATTGACGTGCAGGCAATGGGGGCGTTTTTGATTGGGAATGGGTGTCGGCGGGCGCTGATGAGCTCGTACTTGGATGGGCAAGGGATAGGGTGTAGAGAGATGGATGGGGTGTGTTGTGACCGGTGTGGGGAGGGGGAGGAGGTATGGTTAGAGGAGCACGAGCATTGGGCACGGGAATGGGCGGTAGTAGAGGAGACGTTTACGGAGTTGCGGGGTGGGTGTGCGATATGCTGGGTAGTTGGGCAGCAGTATGTAACAAAGGAAGAGGAGCAGTGGAAGAAGCACTGGGTGCTAGGGTGCACAGCGTGGGAGAGGGCGTCTGGTGCAGACGCGGATACGTTTCGGAAGAAGATTGTAGATCGGACGGTGAAGAATAACTGTCGGCGATGCTGGGTGAGTCAGAAGTACTGTGCAACGGGAGAGGGCATGGAGAATTGGTGTCAATGGCCGAATGTAGTGATACCGCTGGCATACGCAGCGCGGCTCACACGGCTTGGGATTCAGACGATAGGAGAGGCAGGGTTTAGGGAGACAGGAGACGATGCATATGCAGTGTGGCTAGGGAAGAGGCATAGAGAGGAGGTATGGGGGCAGGTGTTTACGAACGCGATGGTAGTAGGGATTCGACTTGTACTTAGCATAGTAGAGGGGGAGTAAGCATATCTAGAGAAAGGTAGCATAGCGTGTAACGTAGTGGGTTACGAGAGAACAAGAGGCATATACATGTACCCGGCTAACTGCTTGGGAGTTACGAGAAGAGAGAAAGAGAAGAGAGAAAGAGAAGAGAGAAAGAGAAGAGAAGAAAGAAAGACACACTTCGCTAACTACTCAGGGTTTCTAGAAACGAAGTAGAAAAGAGTAGAGGTAAGGTAAAGAGAGCTAAGAGAGAAAAAAAAATATGTGTAGTAAAGACTACGTTACAAGAAAGTAGAGTAGAGAAAGTTAGAGGTAATAGAAAAGGTTTAACGAGAGTTGTAGTACAAAAGAAATACGTGTGTACAAGGAACTATAACTAGAAGAAAAGAAGAAAAGGCAAACGCTATGTTATAAGAAATAGCGGTAGAAGAAATAGGTACTTATAGAAAGACAGAAGAATAGAGGGACGTAAAAAGAGAAGGTTAGTAAAAGGTAGAAGGTAAGGAAAGAGTAGAAAGAAAAGAGTAAAGAAAAAGAAGAGGATAACAATCGAATATACTATAAAGTAGAAGAAGAGAGAAAGTATAGGAAAAGAGCTAAGGATTTACATAGCAAGGTAGAGGCGCGTAGTCTATCTTATTCGAAGTAGAATAAGTATATTAGAGAGAATTATAGAAGTAAAGCAGTAAGACTGTGTACGAAGTAAAAAAGAATAGAGAAGAACAATAGAATATCTACGCGGCTACGCGCTTAGGTAACGCAGAGTAGAAGAGAAAAAGAAGGTATACTTAGCTAAGCGCTAGGAGATAACAAGAAGAGTAAGAGACAAGAAAAGAAAGAAAAGTGTACTTAGCTAAGCGCTTAGAAAATGCAGGGTAGGAGAGAAAAAAAGATATACCCGGGTAGCCGCTTAGGTATTACAAGAAGAGAGAGAGAGAGAGAGAAAAGAGAAAAAAGAGCATATACCCGGCTAAGCGCTTAGGTAATGCAGAGTAGAAGAGAAAAAAGATATACTTAGGTAAGCGCTTAGATACTACAGAAGGAGAGAAAGAGAAGAGAAGAAAGAGTTGCTACTTGGCTAAGGGCTTAGAAATAATAAGAAGAGTAAAAGAAAAGAGAAGAATAACTATATACGCGGCTAAGCGCTTAGGTAACGCAGGGTAGTATAAGAAAAAACATGTACCCGGCTAAGCGGTTTCGTGTTATTAAAGAGAAGTAGAAAAAGGTAATGTTACGGTAGAGAGACATAGAATAGAAAGAGTAGAATAGAGAGAGATACGTTTACAAGAAAGAGTACGAGATATTCGTAGTACAGAAGAGATATTTAGAGAAAGAGGAAGAGCTACTAGAAGAAGAAGAGAAGGCAATTGTTTATTTAAAAGAAATAGCGGTAGAAGAGACAAATGATAAGAGAAGAAGAGAAAAGGTTATACGTAGTAGAAGATTTTAAGAAAGAGAAAAGAAATTGGATACAATAACAAGGGTTAAAAAGTAAGAGAGAGGTAGTAAGAATTAAGAAAAAAGTAGAGTTGTATAGAATTTGTACTTGTTGTATTTATAGCCGGGTTAGGGTTCTGGTACTTACGGCAAGGTTAGGGTTCTAGTATTTATAGCAGGGTTAGGGTTCTGGTATTTATAGCAGGGTTAGAGTTCTAGTACTTACGGCAGGGTTAGAGTAGACAAGTAAAAGGCGAAGAGGAAGAAAAGAGTAGCAGGCGAAGAGAAAGAGAAAAGACAGAGGTTAAAGAAGAAGAGAAAGACGATAAGGTGTACGATATAGTAGAGAAATAAGTAGATAAAGAAAGAAAAGATAGAAGCGGCTACAAGGTAGTAGTAGAATAGATAGCAAGCGTTTGTTAGGTGTATTTTGTAGAGATAGAGTAGGGTTTTTGTATGCTATTACAAGCGAGTAGATAAAGACTAGATAAGATAAAAAAGAAGAAAGAAAAGAATGCAAGGTACAAGATTAGAGAAAGTAATTAGGGTATAAGTTTACAAGGTAATTTACTAGGTTAGAAGGTACATTTTAAGAGGTAGCGTAGAGTAGAACAGTAGTATAGAAGAATAGAGCAAAGGGTAGTAGACTAATAAGTAGATAGAAAAAGAGAGTAGGTAGCGAGCCCGTGGTACAGAAGAGGATAAGGGGTGGGCGGTAGGCCCGTGGTATAGAAGAGGATAAGGGGTGGGCGGTGGGCCCGTGGTACAGAAGAAGACGGGGGGTGGGCGGTGGGCCCGTGGTACAGAAGAGGACAGAGAGTGGGAAGGAGGAAAGAGAAAGAAACAAGCGCTAACCGCTGACCGCTTTGTGTTTAGGGTTAGGGTTAGGGGTTAGGGTTAGGGTTAGGGTTAGGGTTAGGGTTAGGGTTAGGGTTAGGGTTAGGGTTAGGGGTTAGGGTTAGGGTTAGGGTTAGGGTTAGTTAGGGTTAGGGTAGGGTTAGGGTTAGGGTTTAGGGTTAGGGT